>NC_084482.1:122200914-122500914 GCF_030035675.1 Rhineura floridana | reverse complement strand
AGGGGTTGGATTAGACTTCAAAAGATCCCTCCTAACTCTCTAATTCTATGAAAGCTGCTGCCAGTTAAAGTTTTCTGTTACACATATACATGGTGAATGTGATACTATTATAAACTACACAAAGAAAGAACACAGTTCCCTACATGCAAATTATTCAGGCTATACAGCCTTTTATTTCTCAACACCTGCCCCAAAAACATTAGAAACAAAACTTCTAGTCAATAGGACTACTTACCTGCTTTGATATTTGTAAGGGCAAAAAGGCCGACCCGGGTATCTCCATTCACTGACCACTTCTGAGTCTCACAATTTGGCTGGCAGCAATGGTTCATAAATCGAGCATAATTGCCCTTTGGTCCAGCATCAATTATTCGGTCCTAAAAATCACAGGAAAAAACTCAGCCTTTTAAAACACAGCTAGAACTTTTTCTCAGTGACAGCCAGTGCAATACAGATATGAAAGCAGACACACAATCAGCAGGTCTTGCAATCTGACACCAAAGCTAAGAAGGCCAATACTTCTGAAGGCACAGTATTTTGATTGTAACAGATACATTTATATTTCAAATATACCTGAATTTGTCTAAAACACTAAAAACTAGCGTACTTAAGACAACAGATAAATTTTCACACACCTTGTCCAAAGTCAGCATGTAAAAGTTGGTGATATCATGCTCCTGAGCATAGCGAATTCTGGCCCGGCATTCCTCCTCATCTATAAGTTCACCCACATATTCATTCACAAATTCACCCTGAAATCATGGGGATGAGAAGAGATGAAAAAACAGAATTTTTTTTGAATACAAAGCTGAAATCAAGGGGTTTTTGGAGTGGTGGTGTGTGTGTTATGTATTAAAAACACGCACAATCATAAAGAAAGACTGTCTTACCCTTTATACACCCAGTTGATCACTGCACCTGCAGAGGGCCTCCTCCAGATACCATCTTATCAGGAGGTCCATTCCGCACAACACAGGAAGCAGACCTTTAGTGCTGTGGCACTGACACTTTGGAATTCCCTCTCTTAAAGAGCAGACAGGGACCATGGTCTCTGTTTTCCTTTCAGTACCTGCTGAAGACCTTCCTCTTTCAACAAACATTCTAAGTAGAGAGCTTATCCCAGTCTGCATCTGTATTGGAATTGCCTTTTAATTTTTTTTAAAGATTTCTTTAAATACGTATTTTAAGATGTTTTTAGTGTTTTGTCCCTTGTTTGCCGCCCTGAGCTCCTTCTCGGAGGAGCGGCAGGATAGAAATGTAGTAAGTAAGTAAGTAAATAAATATGACAAGAGTTACTATTCATAGCTTGGATATGTGCTTTTCATGAAAACCAAAATTTTAAGTGCTTCTTGGAGAGATGGTCTGAGGAAGCACCGTATCTATTTTAGGTACAGAGATATAGTATTTAATAAAAATATTATAGCAACATGAGTATCAATATAATTGCTAACTGGTTAGTTCCAGCTAGATCACTGTAATGTTCTTTATAGTCTTTATAGTATGCATGTAACACTAAGCCAAACCAGAGCTTAGTGCAAATGTGCAGGCTCAGAAAAAGGAGAGTGCAACTGCTTGGCTCCTCCCCAGTCATTCTGCTGCTGTGCTGTGCTAAGCCATGACTAACCACAAGATATAGACGAAGTTTGTCCTACGGATTATGGCTCATAGCTTAGCACAGTGCAGCTGTAGGGCAAACCAGGAAGGAGCAAAGCAGCCATGCGTGACATGTGAACCAGGTCTGTGTAGGGCTGCCTTTGCAAGTATTGAAGCTTCAGCTGCTGCAAAATGCAGCGGCCAGTCTGCTTGTGGGGACCACGCAGTCTGTGCATATACCAATTCTGCGTCAGCTACACTGGTTAGCAATTGACTTCTGAGTTCACTTCAAAGTGTTGGTTTCATAATTTAAAGCCCTTAATAATTTGGGACTAGCTTATTTGAGGAACTGCCATGATATTTATATATTTATGCCTCACCCCTCATATACATGTATACCCAGCCTACATCTGTATGAGTCTACCTGGGCCCTAAAATCAGTCACAAGAGGCCTTGTTCTCTGACCTACCATTAAGAACAATCAGGTTAGGGGCTACAAGGGCTAAAATGTTTTTAGGCCACCTTTCAGGACTGAGTCCTGTCAAGGCAGCTTGCAACAAATATAAACCAATTTCAATACTACAACACAATAGCCTGGTTTGCACATCACGGGAAGCCAAACTATGGTTTACTGTGACATGCAAATTAGGCCATTGTACTGGCTTACCAGAACTGCACAAACATGTGGGCTCCTGAAAAGGAGCTTGCAGCTGCTTTGCTCCTCCCTAGTCTTTTTTTTACTTCTGCAGCACACTGAGCTAAGGCAACATTTGGCTTAGTGTGTCATACTCTCACTAACCATGTAGCTTTGCTTACTGTGATGTGCAAACTAGGCTAATTTCAATAAGCACAACTGAAAACCACACATTACCAAACATTTCAAAAACAACTAACAACTTTTTGGGAGGTGGTGCTGCATCTTCAGAACTTCCTTCCCAAAGAAGTTTGCCAAGTCAAGCATCTACAGTAATTTATTAATTAAATATATATCCCACTCTTCCTCCCAAAGGAGCCCAGGGCAGCAAACAATTTTAAAAAATCTTTAAAACTTCTTTTTTTAAAAAGTAGTTACCTTGAAAAGTAAAAATCTTTTTTTCTTATCTGCAGACATCTTGAAAAAACTTTTGGTGAGTAATGCACTAAATTTAAATATGGTATTGAAGACTCCTTTACTTAGAAGTGTATCATCAGTTACTGACAGTTTTGGTATGAGAATATGTAGGGATTAGAAACTATCTAAAAAGCAGTCAATTCCACCTGTTTCTTAAAATACAAAATACCTGAGGAAAAACTGGACATTCAGGAATTTGGGGTGGAGGGGGAAAAGGAGAGAGGCAATCAATAATACCCATCTTAGAAAAATCTTGGCATATATTGATTTCTCCTAAATCAAGTTTAGATCATTTCAAGGTTCCATTAGCACACAATCCAACTGTTATATGAGCAGGAGACTAATTACTTAGGTAACCATGGGAAACAAGCTCCTGTGGCATGTGCATGTATGTAGAGATCTAAGACACGACTGCCAACTCCTTTCTTGTCTTTGTAACTCTGATGCTTTAATCAAAATGAATTTCAGTTATAGAAAGTGTAGGATGTTGAAACTACAGATAGCAAAAACAAACCATACCTTTTTAATGTCTCTTTTTGCTTGCAAGCCCCAGCCTCTTGCCAGAGTGCGGAAGATTTCTACTTCGGGATACTGTCTCTTGGTAAAACACTGGTTTTGGCAACGCTCCCCAGCAGGGCAGACTGCAGGGTGACACTCATACAGCAGCATGCGATTAATGCACTCCGAGTCTAGGCCACAGGGGTTTTCATCAGCTGGCTTGCAGTTGCAACGAGGTATCTCAGACAAGTCTGCAGTGAAGATCTGCACTTTGCCTACGGGCCGGTTCACCTGTAAATACAGATATTACGCCACAAAGAAAATTGGCTGGTCTAGCTTAACTGTTTTTCACTAGTTTGTCAAAATATGAAATATGTGCACAGAAATCAAAATGAACTTTTGCAACAGCGATAGATGAAGATCCCATGTTGGAACACGTCAATACTGCACTTTTGCAGATGCCACAAAACCTTGACTTTTGACAACTGCTTCAGGTGCAACTCTCCCATCATCACAGAAAGTGCACCTTCCAGTTTAATCAGCTATTGTCATGGTTCTCAGTAGGGTAAGATAGTCCAGAAATAATTTGCATCTTCACTCCACAAAAAGGCTCCCCTTCCTCTGAACAGGATTTCATACAAGACCAATCTACTGCAGGTCAGCAATGAATTTAATTTAATGTGGCCAATAGCTGACATTGCAGTCTACACTGGGATAAACCAGTTTGTGAATCTATGTGTGGAAACTACTTTGTTTAAAGTCACTTTAGACAAGGGGAAACATCACAGTGGACAGACTGTACAGGTTTCAGCTTTTGTGGTGTAGTGGCAAGAGGTGAGATATGAAGAGGAGACTGGCAACAGGAGTATACACTTAAGTCCATGGTTAAGACTGGTGCCTTCATTATGGTCAAGGTTGGCATGGGGAGTACACAATCCCATAGGCCGTTCATGTAACTGTGTTTAAGGGATTAGGAGCATCACATCTACACAAAGCCCACCATCTGCTTTCATGCCCTGCATCCTTACCTTGATATGTTTATAAGGAGGGGGCTTCTTATCATTCTTTTTGTCTTCCTGTAGCTGCCTCAGTTCCTTCTGTGCCTTTAGCTCTTCAAATCTCACAGCAGCTTCCTGCAGAGCTAAGTTAAGAAAACTCTCATTATATTTAGCTATCTGTTTCTATACTTATGTGAATATGTACTGAAGTGAGGCATCAGTAACAGATGGGACAGGAAATAGCCACAAAGAGGATTTGTTAGGGTTCAGAGTCTGTGGCAAAACTGAGAACAGTACTGAGATTTTCATACTCCTGGGCAGTAGTTAGAAAACTAGTAATAGTTTTCTAATAGTAGTAGAAAAAAGTAGTAGTTAGCACACCTTTGTTCCAGGGTTGCAAAAAAGTAAGGAAGTTCTGTGTAATGCAAACATCTTGAAATGATTTGTTTTATCCCTACAATCTTAAACTGGTGAGACACCAATCTTTACCAAAGCCAATCTACTCAAACTTTGAGTTCTTACATCAAAAGACATTTCACTTCAAGAAAGGTCTAAAAGCAACATATTGACTCAGTTCAGACATCTCATCATACTTTGACTGCATTTGCAGTAAGCCATGGTAGGTTTATCAGGAATGCACAAATTGCTCCCATTTCACTCTACTCCGCTAGCAAGTAGGAGCAACAAACCATAATCCCTGATTTAGTGTAACATTCAAACTGGGGCTCACAGTTAGTTTTGCTCCAAATGAACCACAATCTGAAGCCCAGGTTTGGTTCTTGACTTATGTACTGTGGTTCAGTTGGAGCAAAACTAACCATGAAACTCAAGGATTGTGGTTTATTGCTCCTGCTCGCTAGTAGGGAGCAGGAAAGTGAGAGCAAGCTGTACTTCCACAATAATTAACCATGGTTCACCATGGCATGCAATTGCACCCATAGTATCAGCATCTGGGGAGGCAGAGAGCTAAGCAAACATTTAAAGCTGCTTGTCTGCTTTGTTCTCCTGTCTCTAGGTCCACTGGCGTCTGGAGGCAGAACGATAACTATATTTTGTCCACTTAGGTTTGCAAACCATAGTTTGTGCTATCTAAAACCATTGTTTCCAATTCTGGTGTGCCAGGATTTGGCTCTCATGTCAAAGCAAAGTTAAGGCCCCTCAATCTGTAATTTCAGCCAGGCCTATTCTTTAAAGTATAATGATACCAGAACTTTTTTTTAAGTAGTGTCTTCATGAGACCATAGAAGTAGGTGGCATGCATGGTTAACTTTTGTGGCTAAGTTAGGGCAAAGGAAAATGTGTTACCCTTCTTGTAAATCCCATCAACTCCCTTTGCCATCTTGTCCTTGCTGCTCACATCTCCTTCCATGTAAGGAAAGACTCGAGCCTGGTGGGTCCAAAGGTAATCATTTGATCCAAAAAAAAGCACAGGAAATTCACCAATGACATGTTTCATTTTCTGGATGTTGACAGGGATAGTCCTCGGGTGGCAAATCTCAGCCGGCCACCACCTGGAAATAAAGAAAGCCAGGAAAAGCAGATTATCCCATAGATAAAATTCCCTGCCGCCCTGGGCTCCTTCTGGGAAGAAGGACGGGATATAAATTTAATAAACAACATCATCATCATCATCATTCTGGAATATCTGTCCCACAGATTAACTCCTTTGGAGATGTATCACATGTGCATTTGCTAACCTAACCATGACATAACATCAACCCACATCAGAAGACGACTTTACACGTTCTCTTACCAGTGTGGAAACAACCACAAGAGCAGGGGAGGAGAGGTCTTAGTCCCATTGTAAACACAAAAGGGAAAATGAATGAAACATGCCAACGTCTTCTAAATATAACAGAATTTGCAATCTTTCACACTCACCTGTAACGCCCAACTTTCACCCAGACCACTTCCTTGTAGTGTGGTTTCTTGCCAGCTTTGCAGTCATTACAGTACCAGCTCCCCTCTGGCATGTCAATGTTCAGACACTCCCTGTGGAAGGCAGCAGGGCATGATTCACAGCACAAAAGGCTTCCACCTGTGTGAGAGAAAGGCAGATGTGAGGGACAGAGTAGAGGAACACCACTTTACAGTTTCACTTTAAAATGGGAATTTATCTTATCCAGACCTCAAATCCCACTTCAGCTCTTAAGAAGGAAAGTGGGTCAAAACAGCATTATGCTGGTCTCCAGAACAAGGTTAATTTTATCCACAGTTATTAATTTTATTTTAAAGGCCTTAACTGTATCAAAGCCAATAAAATGTGCTAGTGCTAAATCTAACCATATCTATTTGCATAGAGATGAGCCTTCAGGGAACAATATTTACTCTTCCCGATACCAGCAGGTTTTATTTCTTATTATTTTTCCATTATTTCATCACCTGGGTGTTATATAGGAAAACAGCCCAATTAGCCCAGTCACAATTCCTTAGCCAAATTTACCCTCACATGTTGGGAGGATAAGATAACCATACATGCTATCCAGAGCTCTACAGAAGGAAGGTAGAACAAAAATGTAATAAATGTAACAGGTGGCTCCTTGTTCAACAAGTCAAACCCTAAAACTTATTCAACACGAGATGTTACGGTCTACATGTAATAGACTGAGGGTGTAGAGAGTCTTAAGTTACTTTTTCTGTAGTTTTTTTCCCTGCTAGATGCTATATTTATGACAAATTCCAGCTTTTCCATCCCTCCTCCCCTTCCTGTTTATTTCTTAATATTTAAATTTATTTAAACACAAGGTAAAATGTCAAGAAGAAAATACTGTTTACCTAGCAGCTTGGGACCAGGATACCTGGAAGATCATCTTACCCCTTATATTATACCCAGTCGATCACTGCATTCTGCAGGTGAGGACCTTCTACAGATACCATCTTATCAGAAGGTCCGTTCCCCACAACACTGGCAGCAGACCTTTAGTGTAGTAGCACCTATCCTTCAGAATTCCCTCCTCTTAAATATTACACAGATGTCATCTCTGCTATCTTTTCGGCGCCTACTAAAGACCTTCCTCTTTCAACAAGCCTTTTAAGTAGAGACCTTATCCCAGTTTGCGTCTGTGCTGGAATTGCTTTTAAAGATGTTTTTTAAGTTGTTTTTAATTTTTAAAAAAATGTTTTTAAAGATGTTTTGTTTTAATGTTTTAAAGTCTTTTGTTTTTAATATGTTTTAAAGTTCTTTTAATGTTTTTGTTTGCAGCCCTGGGCTACTTCTGGGAAGAAGGGTGGGATATAAATTTAATAAATAAGTAAATAGATCCAACACAGTCTACAACATGAGAAATTACAGATTAACTACACAAAACTATTAACTACTCAAAAGTGCTCTCCAAAGCCTGCCATGGGAAGATGGTGGTCTTTATGCTGACTCTGCTACTGCTCACATATGTAATAAAACAGTACAAGTCTGCTAAGAACTTGTCTATTGAAGTCTTTCCATAGAAAAAGCATAGCTGATGTTGAGTTTTTATTTATTTATTTATTGACACCTTCATAAACACAGAGCAATGCTAACTCAGGTTCCAAAGAAATAGTTTGGTGAATTTAGCTATTGTCACGCGTATGGCCTTCCAAATATCAACACCAACATTACATTCCCACTACAAAAGATAGACTGAACCTTTGTTCTTAAAACCTCTCCATCACTTGAGTTGAATAACTCTTAATGACATAGCATAAAGTACCATCTATGCATAACTTTTACTGAGCTCTCCTTAGTCTGGGCCAAGACTCACATCAATGGTTGAATTTGCCAAATTATGACCATGTTTCAGTGCTGATGCTACATCCCATATCTCAGGGTAGCCAATGTTATGCTCTCTACATGTGGATTACAATTTCCATCAGCCCCAGCCAGCATGGCCAAAAGTCAGTTGTAGTCCAAAACATCTGGAGGGCATCAGGTTGGCTACCCCTGCCATATCTCATTCCCAGACCATTTTAAGCCATTCTATACTCCCACAAGACTTCTTCAAGAAAGTCTGAAAGATGCAGTTTTATTTTAACATGTCATATGGGCTCATCACTGTGCAGCAATTTCAGAGCAGGCTGCTTTCATTATTGTTAATTTATCAACCCTTCACCCTAACATCCAGATAACAACAATTTAAAATACATGCTTGAAAACAATTTAAAGCAACTTAAAATCATTAACATCATAAAAATAGGCTGGATCCTAAAAACATACATCTCAGGTGTCAAAGACCAGGGTAAAGAGGTTCATTTGCTGAAAACTATACAGTGAAGATGCCAGATGAACCTCTGTGTAAAGGGAGTTCCATAACTTAGGGGCTGCCATAGAAAATGCCCTCTCCAGGGCTGCCACTACCCAGGCTTCTGAGGGCAGAACTACCAAGGGAGCTATCTCCGCTGATCTCAACACCCAAGAAGGTCTGTATGGAGGTGGTCTTTCAGTTATTTTGAGCCCAAGTTGAGTTTAAACACTTAAATGTGAGCACCATGAAATGGGACCAGTAATGAACTGGCAAGCAACTGTTGTTATTTATTCAATGTTGATGCCCTATCAATGTGGGGTACCGAATGTAAAAATGTAAAACCAATGCAAAATAAAACAAGTCAATACAAACACAACATAGTAAAATATTAGCACAAGCTATTATTATTAAGTCATTTCAATACCGCTTTATATTTTTGAAGAAAAAAATCTCAAAGTGGGTTACAATCTAGATTAAAGCAACAAAACATCACAAAATATTAAAATAAAATGTTACAGATAAAGCTGAAATATAAAGAACACATTCAAAGCCACTTAAGTAACAGAAAAATATTCTCTTAAGCATAAACATTACGGATAAAAATCAAATACAAAAATACAACAAACTCCACAGAACAGCAGTTAGTAATTAAAAATAACTGAAATAGAAGCTGCAGCCCCCAACACACAATAACTTCTCCCAAATATGCCCTTAGCTGTCCTACACAAGCAAGCCTCACTCCAATTCATTCCCACCAACCATACAGATAACTCATCTCCAGCCAATCAGTTATTAAGCAGCAAGTGTTTGGTCTACAAAAATACACAGTAGCATCAAGCATAATGTACAATTCATTCACCCACTTCATTTTATGTCAATATAATGCTGTATAAACAGCAACATAACCACTCCCTCCTCATCTCTCACCTAGGTAGGGCCATTCTCTATACTGGTTAATACCACTCAGTGTGAGATACTGAAACAACTTTGAAACACAAAAGCATGACAACCCAGACTCTCATTCTGGGCAGCAAAAACACAATTCCAGCTACCACCAAATAATACAACACTCATTTTCTCCTACTGGATAATACATTCAACAGTACAAAAATAAAGGGGGGGTGCCCTCATGGAGACCCCGAAAGGTGTGCACTGCAGCAATCTTCTTAGCTGATCTGTGGGCTGAACACATTATCCACTCTCCTCTTCTGGACTTAGCAGCAGTGGCCTTGCTGGCTGGGCACCTAGGAACAGGGTGGGCAAGGAGATGGAATGGCCTCTTCCCTGTCCCAGGACCCTTCACCAGCAGTAACAGAGGGAGAAGGGGGGAAAGGGAAAAAAGCAGAGCAGGGTAGGCAAGCAGATGGAATAGCCTCATGGACCCCTCACCAGTAGCAACAGGAAAAAAGCAGAGCAGGTCAGCATCTTCACAGAAGTTCACAGAAATACAAGAGAGTAATACCTCAGTTAGCAAAGTATATGCGTTCCTGGACATTACTTCTTTAATGGGAACTTTGGTACCAGAGGTAGGAATAACATGGAATGAATAGGGATAGGTCCCTACACCACAAAAAAGAAGAGCAGTTCAAAATATTTCAGCAAACTTTTTATTTAAAACTAACAATACTCAGGTCTGAAATGAAACAACCAGGTCAGGTAAGCTTTAAATACAGACGACTTGAAGGTTTCTTCCAAAATGCATCCAGGGATGCCTGCCTTGCCTTTTTTTCTTTTATCATGTAGCATCTTGCTATAACAATCTAAAGCTTTGAGCACAGTTCTCCTCTCTGTACACTCAAGCAAGCAGGCAAGGGGCAGCTATCACCACCACCCTGTGCTTGTTATCAGTCTCTCTCTCTCTCTGCCATCCTCCCCTACACTTGAGCAGACACATCTGTAGTAAACAGTGCTTCCAGGGCACCCAAAGCATTATTTACTGTGGAGGTGCCTGTGCCACCTGGCAAGGAGTGCCATTCCAGCCATGTGTGAGAGACCTGCCTGCAGCAGCCACCATCAAGGAGCCACATTCTGACTATGTCAGAGTGTGTACCCCCCCCCCACACACCCCTTGCACCCAAAAAAGACTTTGTTAAAAGACGCTTCTTTCCTGGAGGATTTGTTAACTGAGGTATTACTGTATGGGTCACCTTCAAGAAAAGGCTTGCTGGAACGACGACGTTTTAAGATGGTGCCTAAAACATGTTACACACAGTGCCAGCCTAATCACGCATTTATTAGATTTATGAGATGCAGATATGGCCATCCTTTCAAAATCTGTTACTGCCCTAGTAAGTATCCTGTTCCCATTCAGTTGGGTTGCAGGCAAAATGCAAGACGTAAATCCCAAGTTTCACAATGGGTGAAGACTGAGTACATGCTCTGGTAACTTCTAGATTGGACTACTGCAATGCGCTCTACGTTGGGCTGCCCTTGAAGATAGTTCGGAAACTACAGTTAGTCCAGAATGCAGCGGCCAGATTGTTGACGCGGACCAGAAGGTCCGCTCATATAACACCTGTTTTGGCCCGTCTGCACTGGCTTCCTATTTGTTTCCGGGCTAAATTCAAAGTGCTGGTTTTGACCTATAAAGCCTTACACGGCATGGGACCGCAATACCTGGTGGAGCGCCTCTCCCAATATGAAACTACCCGTACACTGCGCTCAACATCTAAGGCCCTCCTCCGAGTACCATCCCATCAAGAAGCTCGGAGGATGGTGACTAGAAATAGGGCCTTTTCGGTTGTGGCTCCCGAACTGTGGAATGGTCTCCCCGATGAGGTGCGCCTGGCGCCAACGCTGCTATCTTTTCGGCGCCAGGTGAAAACCTTTTTATACTCCCAGGCATTTTAAAGTGTATTTTTATAGTATTTTATTACTATGTTGTATTCAGGATGTTGTTTGGTTCTTGTATTGTTTGTATGTTTTTGTTTTTTGAGTTATGGTATTTATTGTATTTATATATTGTCCTTGCTTTTACCTTTTATGTACACCGCCCAGAGAGCCTTCGGGCTTCGGGCGGTATATAAATTAAATAAAATAAAATAAATAAATAAATACATAGTCCCTGTTCACATTACTATGAGATAGAATGGATATTCCCATCTACCTTTCACAACCTCTCCATGTAAGATCAAAATGCTTTTATATGCAATTGGTATAATATTCAAGAATAGACCCTGAAGGATCAGCACAAGGCCTCCTTTGTATGCAGTGGTCTCCAACACTTGCAGCTTTCCCCAGAGGGCCTCCTTAAATGGGGAGCACGTGAAACGCATAACCCAAAGGTGTGTTGCAGTTGGGGAATCCAAGGATAAAGGCTCTATAGGCCATTTCAAAATCCAAAGCACTGATATAGGCAAGCCAGGAAAAGGGTTGATAACCAAGTAAGTAGAAAACCCACCCCTTCCCCTTTTCTGTCATATTTCAGAAGATTCAAGTGATGGCTGTGGCTCTTTAAATCTTCATTGTGCTGCTGCAGACTCGCTATAGTTTTAGTCAGCACAGAAATCTTTTCATTGTGCTTAAGCCCCATATTCATTGCCTCGTTTGCTGTCCCTGCTACGTCAGCAAGTTTAGTGGACATATTTGTTCACTTTTGTTATAGCAGTTTTATTGCTGTGGCCCATTCTGCTAGTACACAATCCGATTTGAGTTGCTTTAGCTGATTTGCAATTTCTGTCATTAGATCCAATTGAGCAGATAACACTCTTTGAAGGGCCTTCAGGTTTTACATTCCATGGTAGGCCCATTGTCTTCTTCGGGCAGGTCTGGATTTGTTTCACTCCACCTTAGGCCCAAGGTAAGAACTCCCGGTGATTATCCTGATTGCACACCTCAGCCCAAGGTAATATGTTTCACTGTTCCCCCTTACACAAAGGACAGTAACATGACCATTTTTATCATGGTGGAGTGAGGAGCTGTCAGATTAGGCTGTCCCCTCCCTTCTTCAATAATGCCGTCCCATGCTCATACTCATTCAGAGTATGGCAACACTAACAATGTACCAGGCCCAGCACAGAACACCTTACCTTCTGAACAAACAAAGCACCAGCTGACATTTACATGCTCATGGTTTCTGCAGCCCCTTCGAGGGCTAAAATGATTGGGGCAAATCATGCTGTTGGATGCAAGGATCACAGTCCCAGCAGCGAGGCAGAAATCATTTGAGTGGTATGCAACAGGACATCGAACACAACGCATCAAGCGACCTAGCAGAGAAACATATTGGAATTACACTTCAAAAAAAAATAATAATAAAATAATGTATTAAGATTTAAGTTTTAAAGGGGTGCAGAAATCAATCAGCACCTTTAAAATATCTAAGAACAGGGGGAAAGTGCCAAAGAATTGTTAGCACAGTTAAACTGAATGTAGAAATGTACTCACATTATTGGCACAAAAATGTTACTGTACCTTTAGATGCAGAGACATTTGCTGGGTTGGCTGCATGACAAGTCATACAGATGTGCAGCGAGCATCGAAAGCCCTTGTTCTGCATCACTGTTGGAGGGTACTTCTGTATACACTCTTCATGGTAATATTTCCCACACAAAGGAAGCAAGCACCGCTTTACATTTTCTCCACTGCTCTTGCATACAAAACATGTGTGGACCCCTAAAGGAGAGGGTAGCAAAATAGAAGAAAATGCAGTCAAAAGTACAAAAGGAAGAAGAGCCCCAAGAAGCAACAAAGCTACAAAGTGACAAGCAGCCATCCTGGCAGAAGGCAACAACACACGCAATCTGGATTGTTCTGGCCTGGTAGACATTCTGCTCCACACTGCACAGCCACTTGTTTTCAACAAGTTCCAACACTTAAAAGCAGCCAAAGAGCAAAGCATGTTAACAGCAATTTCATCCTCCCAGTACCGTACCTGTGGAACACTCAGTGCAGATAAACTTGCCCTTTGGCATTTCTGAGAGCCCGAGGCACTGCAGGTGGAAAGCTCCACAGCACTGAGCTTCACACAGCAACAATTCACCAGGCTTTTCACAGATCTGTGAGGAAATCAAACAGTGTGTTGTCACAGGCTGAAATTAAGGGGGTGGAGTGCAGAATCTCCATTTATGCATACAAACAAAATCCCAGCTAAAGCTTTTTATCTGTAAATACTTTTCAACAATGATTCCTTTTTAACTTTTGTGGGCCTCAAACAGTTAGACCTTCCAGTAATTTATCCCACTTCAGAATGACCACAGAAGCGCCCCCAGGCACATTTTAAACACGCTCTTGCAATCCTGTACCACACACACTTCCTGTCTATCCAAGGAACGTACCAGGACAGCAAATATAAGTACTGCAGACAGAAAGCACTCACATTAAGGTTAACAGAAACTCAAGAGTTTCATTTGCGAAAGCTTATTTCAGGGCAAAAGAGCAGGAAAAGCAAAAACAGCATCGCACACAAGCTCTGCAAAGATTAAGAGAATTCTGGTTCTGTTAACACAGCCTGTCCCCAAGTAGTCTAGCTGCTTCAAGTCATCTTCACAATTACCAGCATTCAAGCAAAGCATCTGAGATTTGTACCTGACACACATTCTCCTTGAGGGCGGCTCCTCCTCCTCGCTCCCCCTGCATCCTTTTGGATGAAGGCACTCCATGGTCATTTTCAGAACCTTCCTCAGTAGTCTCCTTGGGGCTTTCAGTTGTCCCATGATTAGTCCTACCTCCCTTTAAAAAAGAAAATCAAGATTTTGGACAGTCAGATTCTTTCTTTACTCTCTCCCCTTCCTCTGGGCTGCTGTTATAGTTTGGCTACAATACATATGGATGTTCCGCCAACCTGCTTGCTTGCTGAGCTGCATGTAACGCCTCTAGCCCTAATCACTCTGCCTGCAGAAGGTGCCTCGTGCTGTGGCGCTAACTCTCCTCACACTGGCTCCACTTTTAAGTTTCACTGAGGGGAAGAAACATTCTGAACTTTAATACAACACATTCAATATGGCTATTTTGCTGCCCTATTGCAGTAACCTTAAGCTGTATTAGAAATCTCCCAAACCACCCCAGAGCCACCTCAGTATCTAACACACATTACTATTTAGTTATTAGATTTCACACTTGTCCTTCACAAGGTCCCATGGTGTGTTACAACCATATAATCACACAATATTAAAATCCAATAAAGCAATTTAAAACAAACAAATAGAGGTGGTTTCACAAAAATCTTAAATGTCAACATCCAGGGTAAAGAGGTGCATCTTCAGGCAACAACATAAACTATATAATGAAGTTGCTACTGAGCATGTTCAGAGAAATGGGTTTAATTCTTTTGCTCATATGAACACTTCAGTCTGATTTTAAAAGTAATGCGTTGTTGGGAGAATAGGACTGGGTTATCAATGTGACTTCTAAATAAATATATGAAACCTTGATTTACAGGAACCTTTTCTGTTGGTGTTAAGCCCTGCGTGTACTTCTACTTTCAAACAAGTAGAGATGTTATCTGAAATGACCCCAGAAAATGTACTGATTCCAGAAATATAAAGCATACATTTCTATTCCATGAAAGTGCCACAGAGCAGAAAAGCTATTTCATACCAAAAGTACAACCCACAGTCTTGTGGAGAAACATAATATAAGAAGTACAAAATGTGTAACTTTCAAGGCAATTGAGGGACTATGAGTGAAACATTCTTTAGAAGATACCCTTTCAAATGTCAAAGCAAACTGTGCAGTGAAATTCAGTATACTGTAATCTACAATGGATTCCGATAGTAAAATTAGTCCAACAGTTTCTCTAAAATCCAGTTTTATGTTTTTCTGAACGTTGCCTTTTCATTTTTACTTTTGATTTTATGTTGATGTGATGTTATGTACCACTTTGAGAAAAAATATATATAAATAAATATATAAATTTATTTATAAATAAATATGAATTTGAAGCTTAAAACACTCATTTAAAAGTAAGCTACCAGTTTAGACAGACATAAGACTCTTGGGCAAAACTGTTAATGTTTGCTGATTTTTTTATACCTTTTTTGCAACAAAGTCAATTGCTTTAAGTGTTTGTTTCTATCTAATGCTATTTTCAAAAGAAAAGGAGTCGGGTGTATTGTTTTCAGAACCCAAAGCCTTGCAGTACCTCAGAGTTTAGGTTTTCTCCCAGTACACCTTCACCCTTTTCCTTTTTATATGGAGCTGAAGCTAAAGTGCGCCGCTGCCGCTTTCGCCTTCTTTGTTTCCCAGGAAGCTTTTCAGGAGCTGCAGCAAGGAAGATGTTTCAAGACCAAAAAGAAAGAACTGCACTCCGAGACAATTCTTACATCTCTGGTCATCAGATTTAAAACACCAGAATCCAGCACTTATCATCTTGTATAATTAAGCAGGATACACTATAGCCATCCAAAACTCTTAATTCCATTTAAAATACTGTAAATGTCTGAAATCCTCTCACAGGACTGCACAAAACATATATGAAAATTCATATTGTATTTAGCATATTTGCACCAAAACAAGAGACAGACACCCTTATTTCATTACCCAAATACCACAGTTTGGAAGAAAGTACTAGTAAGTTCTTAAACAGGGTAGTTCTAGGTATCTCTCTGAACATCACAGAATAAAGTAGCTGATGCCTAAGAAGTCACCTCAGTTAACAGCAAGTATCTCATCATTAAGAAAAATGTAACAGTGTTAAGGTGAAATTCAGAAAGTCAGGTCAAAAGAAACTTTTGAGTCTCACATAGTTGCCTATCCCGCCTCTATTGTTTGAACTGTTTTCTGGCCAGATCCATCCCTCAGACTTCTTTAGTTTAAGAGTGCTCCTGAGTCCATCTCTACACTTAGTTACCACTACTGCCTGGAATTTGAAGGCATTTTCCTTTTTAAACCAACTCTGTCAAATGAGACAAAGATGCTGCTGCTTCATTTTGTCCTGGTTCATTTATGACCTTGTCTATATGTGAAGATATTTGCTTACACTTTAGCAGACTGATGATTATGTAACATGACAGAAGAATTTTGCTTAGCTTATTACTCACTCTTAGGAAGCTGCCTGCTTTATGCTACAGAACAGGAGCACCACCTACCTTCACCATCGTCCAAAAGCTGAGATGTGGAATACAACTCGGACATTTCAGTGTCCAAAGGACCAGCCTCAGAACACTGTGAAGAAACGACGACAATTTACCAAGCAAATTCACACACCTACAAGGAGATATGTTTCCCTGAACTCATCTCAATGGCAATTCTACCTTCAATGTATTTGCAAACAACAACAACTAGCAGCTCAAATTACTATAATCAGAAGGATGGAGAGGTGATCACCCAGTAGCTGGACCTCTGGATGGCAACAAGTAGGGAGAATCGTATTTACTTAACTGTAATTGTTGACAAATCTTTTTGTACAGCTGAAGCAAAAGAAAAACCTTAACTTTCACAAACCAGTAAGATACTAACAAATTGGAGGTGCCCCCACAAAATGCAATACGTTATACCATTCTCACATTTTAATATTCAAAATATTTACATCTTCCCTTTCCATCCACAAGGCAGCTCACAGAAATATAATCAATACACTTAAAATATAATAAAATATTGTGAAGGTGGCTGCAATAAGACCACATATGTATAGGGCATGGATTTAAATAAGTGGTGTGGAACCAGAATATACCAAGGACCACTTATTTTAGCATCAGTGTGTTTGGAGACTTTTCTCAACATCAGAGGCCCCACAGATTGTCCTCCTGGCAGGGACAGGGATGTGAGGCAGGACTTTCTTGACTACAGTACTATGGTTGTGGAATGCCCTTTCTTAAAGAGTTCCTTATGTCTCCTTTGCTTCCTTCATTTAGGCAAGCAATCAAACTTTTGGCTTTTTTTAAAAAAAAGGCTTTGATCTGAATTAATTGTCTGCTGTCTTGCAAGGCTCTTGGCTGTTTTATCTACGTGAGTTGGGGGGCTGCTTTCATTGTTTAATTTGAGGACATTGACAAGGTGCTTGGACAGGTTCGTGCAACCACTTCTGTGCTGGATCCTTGCCCTTCTTGGCTAATAAAAGCTAGCAGGGATGGAACAGCCGGCTGGGTCAGGGAAGTGATTAATGCCTCTCTACGAGAGGGGGTGGTCCCTGGCTGCCTGAAAGAGGCAGTAGTGAGACCACTCCTGAAGAGACCCTTGCTGGACCCAGAAAAGTTTAATAACTATGGGACGGTGGCAAATGTTCCATTCCTGGGCAAGGTTCTTGAACAAGTGGTTGCAGGCCAGCTCCAGACACTCTTGGATGAGACCGATTAATTATCTGGATCCATTTCAGTCAGGTTTTGGCACGGAAACAGCCTTGGTCACCCTGTATGATGACCTCTGTCGGGAGAGAGACAGGGGGAGTGTGACTCTGTTGATTCTCCTTGATCTCTCAGCGGCTTTCGATACCATCAAGCATGGTATTCTTCTGGGGAGACTGGCTGAATTGGGAGTGGGAGGGACTGCATGGTGGTGGTTCTGCTCCTACTTGGTGGGTCGGCTCCAGAAGGTGGTGCTTGGGGAACATTGCTCGGCACCCTGGACTCTCCAGTATGGGGTTCTGCAGGGGTCAATTCTGTCCCCTATGCTGTTCAACATCTACATGAAACTGTTGGGAGAGGCCATCCGGAGTTTTGCAGTATGCTGATGACATGCAGCTCTATTTCTCCTTTTCATCTTCTTCAGGTGAGGCTGTCAATGTGCTGAACCAGTGCCTGGCTGCAACCATGGACTGAATGAGGGCCAATAAACTGAGGCTCAATCCAGACAACACTGAGATGCTGCTAGTGGGTGGTTCTTCTGACCAGATGGTGGGTGTCCAACCTGTCCTGGATGGAGTTGTACTCCCCCTGAAGGAGCAGGTTCATAGCTTGGGGGTTCTCCTAGAACCATCTCTGTCGCTTGAGGCTCAGGCAGCCTCGGTGGCATGGAGTGCCTTCTACCAACTTCAGCTGGTGGCCCAGCTACGCCCCTATCTGGACAAGGACAACTTGGCTTCAGTTGTCCATGCTCTGGTAACCTCCAAGTTAGATTACTGCAATGCGCTCTACATGGGGCTGCCTTTGAAGATGGTTCGGAAACTGCAGCTTGTGCAAAATGCAGCGGCCGGATTGGTCACAGGGACCAGATGGTTCAAACACATAAAACCGATTCTGGTCTGCTTGCGTTGGCTGCCTGTATGTTTCTGAGCTCGATTCAAGGTGCTGGTTTTAACCTATAAAGCCTTACATGGCTTGGGACCACAATACCTGATGGAACGCCTCTCCCGACACAAACCCACCCGTATGCTATGCTCAACATCTAAGGCCTTCCTCCGGGTGCCTCCTCCGAGGGAAGCTGGGAGTCTGGCAACAAGGGAGGGGGCCTTCTCAGTGGTGGCTCCCAAATTATGGAATGATGTTCTTGACGAGGTGCTCCTGGCGCCAACACTGTTATTTTTTCGGCACCAGGTCAAGACTTTCCTCGTCTCCCAGGCATTTTAGCATGTGTTTTTAAATTGTTTTTAAAAAAATGTGTTTTAAATTTGTATATTTGTTTTTAATTGCTGTAAACCGCCCAGAGAGCTTCGGCTATGGGGCGGTATATAAATGTAATAAATTAAAATAAATAAATAAATAAATTTTACTTTTCAGTTTTTGTCAACAGATAGTTTACTTTTGTTATTGTGAGCTGTCCTGAGGATCGGATATAAATATTTTCATAAAGAAAAAAAATTCCATTTTCATATTACATATGATCATTTTAGCGGTTCTACAAACAAAAGCTGTATCAAGCTGAATACAACTTTCACGAAATACAGGATAAACATTCTATTATTCATATCACAGCAGTAGGCAGTTGCAGAACAAACAACTGGAATTCAGATGCCTGCCTTACCAAGAAGACAAAAATAAGATCTTCTAGTATCCCATTTGAAATCGTTTTAGCAAATGGGACTATGATCTTATGCTACTTTAAAAAAAAAAAAAAAAGGAAATTTTATACATCAGATGCTTTCTGTTCTTCATTGGCACCCAAACGTATCAATTTATGAAAAGTTAACAGGGAGTATTCCCATGAGCAACACTCATATACACGCCTATTCGAAATGAATGAGAGCTCTGTGCATACACTGGACAAACTGTGACTTTGTTCATTGTAAAAGATCCATAGATCAAAGGCCTACATGCCTTATGTTTGTCCAATTTAGACAATTATAGCTTTTAAAAAGGTGCAATGGGAACTTTATAGACCAAATTCTGATTTGTTTTGCATGGAGTACTTCCATTAGGCACCATTAATCAAATTAAAGCAGATAAAAATTCTGTGTAATTGAAATTATTTTACACTCAGGACATAGCACCGTTTTGGTAGCATTTTGAAGCAGAAGGAAGGAACCTACCTTCTTTATGGACATCCACTCTCTCTTTGGTATAAATGCAGTATCCAAATCATTGGATTCCAAGAGCTTTTTCGTTGGTTTCCTCTGGCGCTTGCTCTCAAAACTCCCTGCAATAAAAATGTATTTTCCTCACTAGATACGAATTAGTGCTTTATCAGCATCAAGAAAAGAAAAAAAGAATTACGACAGCAATATTGTTGGTTCTATCTCCTTTTCCCAAAGCCAAGAAATAACCAAGAAATATTCCATGATTATTCTATCAATCTGTTCACTCTTGGGATCAGTGCCCTTCATTTTGCTAACCAATGCCTTCCGACCTTTCTCCTGTACAAACACCTTTTTTGCTGGTCCATTTCAGACTGCTGCATTCCTCAAATGACATATACATACAAGTCTTTGTAATGATGTGCACAACAAAGATAAAAATGTTTTCGAAGGTTACAATGGAGTCCTTTACGTGTTTAAAAATGTAATAGAGAAAATAGTAAAAAGCATCATAACTGCCCACCGCATTTCTATCACAAGAAACTGACAGCCAGAAATTACAGTCAGTGTTTGTGATGGAAGGAAAAAGGAAGGGGCACTGTCAATCAGGAGCCCCCACAATACCTGTTAAAAGTTGCTGGAGCCTAGACTACCTGTCTGATAACTGAGGGCAGGAATCCTATGAAAATGCTTAAGGCAAGTATAGTGCCATGGAAGGAAGCCTCCTTACTGGGCTCTTCCAAAACCTTTTGGGGGGGTTGGGCAGA
The DNA here is from genome assembly GCF_030035675.1 of Rhineura floridana. Lineage (NCBI taxonomy): Eukaryota > Metazoa > Chordata > Lepidosauria > Squamata > Rhineuridae > Rhineura > Rhineura floridana. Next base: position 122,480,404 of record NC_084482.1, on the reverse strand, counting down.
ATTTGGGAACTTTGAAGAACCCAGCAAGTTCCAACCATAGCCAATTACAAGCATTTAGGATTCCAAGCTCCTGATGTCCTAATTAGTATTAGATCCTTTCAATTCCTGCTTCTGATTATCAGCTGGCCTTGCATTCTGCTTCCATCCCTCCTTCCAAATACCTATATTGCAAGCCCAAAAATTTAGATCATTTTTATCTCCACGTTACTTTATTTATCAAAATTTATATACTGCTTGATTGTAATAAAATCTCAAAAGAGGTTTACAAAATAACAACATTAAAATGATCAAACTTTCATCTCTCACACTCACACACTTGTCTAACTTTCTATACCTCCAGTATTTTGGAACACTTAAACTGCTTCAAATGAGATTGCTCACAATTCACACATGCTCACCTGAGTAAGATGAACTCAGAGGGGAGCCCCTGCCCATCTGTGATCTGTATGTACTGCTTCCTGAAAACCCTTCTTTTCTATGCAATTTCATTAATACCCTCAGTGTTTGGATGACCCCACACTGCATCCATACATAACTTGATGGTTCTGTATTAGTTATAAAGGTGCTGTGAGACAAATTCTGCCAAACATGGCCCTTCCAAGAAATTCCTGATCTGTGTTGGAGATAACTTTCCCCTACAGAAAGTGGAGGAACTAGAGGATCAGCTATCTTTGACTTGATTCTAACTAACAGAAATGACTTAGTGCATGAAGTGGTAGTCATGGGAACTCTAGGGAAAAGTGACCATGTCATACTTGAGTTCTTGATTTTAAAGAAAGCAAAAGCTGAGAGTAGCTATGCATGTACCCTGGACTTCAGGAAAGCCGATTTTAAGCAATTCAGAACAGCGCTAAGTAAGGTTCCATTGCAAGCAACCCTAATGAGAAAAGGAGACTAAGGTGGGTGAGTGTTTCTAAAAAAGGAAATTCTAAAGGCACAACTGCAAACAATTCCAACAAAGAAAAAAGCGGGAGGACAGCAGAAGAAGCCAATGCAGCTTCACAAAAAGCTTAGAGATGACCTGAAAACAAAAAAGTACACATACAGAAAGTGCAAGGCCAGGCCACAAAGGAAGAGTACAGACAGGTAGCATGGAGTTGCAGGGATGGCATCAGGAAGGCTAAAGCTGAGAATGAGCTGAGGTTAGCAAGGGATGCTAAAAGTAACAAAAAAACTTTCTTCAGGTACATCCATAGTAAAAGACAGGGAAAAGAAATGGTGTTACATCTACTCAATGAGGGTGACAAAATGATATCAGATGACAAAGAAAACGCAGAAGTGCTCAATTCCTACTTTAGCTCAGTCTTCTCCCCAAAGAGGGTCTATGACCCTCCTGGCAAACATAAATTACAAGGGGCAGGATTGCAGCTTGAGACTGATAGACAAATGGTCAAGGAATACCTAATTATTTTGAATAAGTTCAAATCTCCAGGGCCCAGTGAACTGCATCCTAGAGTATCAAAGGAACTGGCTGAATAACTCTTGGAAAAACTCAAATGGGGTTGTTAATGTATCTATTAGAACATCTAAAGTATTAAATGTAATTTTAATATATAATAGCTAGCAATCATAAAACATTATTAAAAACTATCATATATAGCAATAAAATATTCTTAATACATTTCTTGCATTCAAATCTTGTACTAGATCTTTCCCAAACATGTTTCAACCTATAAAGGTATTCTTCAATGGGTATTCTGGATTTTTGGTAGCTGGATGTTCCTGAGCTCCCTTGGCATTATTAGATCTTGTAAATAATAGATCTGACCTACAGCATATATTGTACAGATATGTATCTTGCTCAGCCTTTTAATTTAGACTGATGAATGAACAGTAAGAATCCCTGATGAGGCAGGCCCCTCAAATTCAATAATTTACTTATTTTATCAGCCAGCCAAAGGTTGAAATGCGTTTGGGAAAGATCTAATACAAGCTTTGAATGCAAGGAATGTATTAAGAATATTTTATTGCCATATATGATGACTTTTAATAATGTTTTATGATTGCTAGCTATTATATATTAAAATTACAAGTAATAATTCAGATGTTCTAATAGACACATTACCAAGCCCATTTGAGTTTTTCAGAGGTTGTTTAGGTTGGGTTTCTACCCATTTTGGTTGCAGTCTGAAAAGCTCTCGGAACCATTGTCTATTATCTTTGTGAAATTGTGGAGGATGGGTGAAATGCCAGATAAGGGCTAATCTTGTCTCTATCCTCAAAAAGGAGGAACCTGGAAACTACAGACCAGTCAGCCTGACATAAATTCCTGGGAAATTTCTGGAGCAGATTATAAAGCGGTCAATCTGTAAGAACCTTGAAAACAATTCAGTGATTACTAGAAGCCAACATGGATTTATCAACAACAAATCCTGCCAGACTAATCTTACCTCATGTTTTGATCGGATAGACTGTGGGAATGTTGGGGACATAATATATCTTGACTTCAACAAAGCTTTTGACAAGTGATATTCTGATTAGCAAGCTAACTAAATGTGGACTGGATAGAACTACTATCAGGTGGATCCATAGTTGGCCACAGAATTGTACTGAAAGAGCGCTTATCAATGGTTCCTTCTCAAATTATCAAATTTGGAAATGATACAAAATTGCAAAGTTCTATACCTAGGAAAAAGAAACCAAATGCAGTTATAAGATCGGGAATACTTGGCTCAGCAAAACTACATGTGAGAAGGATCTTGGAACTGTTGTTGATCATAAGCTGAGTATCAGCCAAGATTGCAATGTGGCTGCAAAAAAGGCAAATGCTATTTTAAACGGCATTTACAGACGTATAGTTTCCAAATCACATGAAATACTAGTTCCCCTCTATTAGGCACTACTTAGGCCTCATCTTGAGTACTGCATCCAGTTCTGGACACCGCACTTTAAGAAGGATGTAGACAACCTGGAACAGGTTCAAAGGAGGGCAACATGGATGATCAGGGAACTGGAAACAAAGCCCTATGGGGAGAGTGAAAGAACTGGGCATGTTTAGTCTTAAGAAGAGAAGACTGAAGGGAGATATGATAGCGTTCTTCAAGTACCTGAAAGGTTGTCATTCAGAGGAGGGCCAGGATCTGTTTTCGATCATCCCAGAATGCAGGACAATAATGGGCTCATGTTACAGGAAGCCAGATTTCAACTGAACATCAGGAAAAACTTCCCAACTGTTAGAGCGGTATGACAATAGAACCAATTACCTAGGGACATGGTGGGCTCTCCAGCACTGGAGGCATTCAAGAGGCAGTTGGCAGTCACCTGTTGGGTATGCTTTAAGTTGGATTCCTCAATTAAGCAGCAGGTTGAACTCGATGGCCTTATAGGCCCCTTCCAACTTTACTACTCTATGATTCTATGTGTAAACATGTACATACAAGAAATTCCAGGTTACTAGACCCAGCTAAATACATACACTGAATCAAATCACATTGCAACAAGCTAACAATGAATTTCAATCCTTGCAAAAGGATCAAAAATGGTTTGAACCATGATGACAAAAAATTTAGTGCCATATATTATTTTGGTCCATCTCAAATAGGTAAAAGTTACTTTATGAACCCTCAGAGATTTTAGCTTGTGTGGTTTATGTATTATGTATTATATAAAAATGTATCTTCACCATCTTTTTTAAAAAATCTAGCTAACTGGCTATTTGTTCTGAGCTCCCTGTATTGTCTCCACAACTTGTCTCACCTTTCCTGAACAAGATGATTCCACTCCAATGAATATTCCCTCCCTGTTCTGTTATTCCATTCCCCAACTCCTTTACATACTTGGCACCCTGGTCTAAAAGCAGGGGGTGGCTAACCTTTGCCCCTCCAGACATTGCTAGACTCCAGTTCTCATTATCCCTAACCACTGGCCATGCTGCCTGGGGCTGATGGGAATTAGCAGTCCAGCATCTGGAGGGGTTCCCCATCCCTGGTCTAAAGCGTATGTCAGAGCAAATCCACATCCAATGTATAGCAGCACTATTCCCAATTAAATAAACTCAGTATAGTTGTTTAACTTTCTCAGGCCCAGCCATACCTGTTTTTCTCCACCCAAGTAATTGTAAAATATTAACACAAAATTGATATGAGCAAGGTTGAAGTGGGAGGCAAAGAAGAAAAACTACTTCCATCAGAGAAGCACAGTGGAAAGATACTACCATACATGTCTGAAGGGGAATGTGTAGAATAGTCTAATCACCCACACATACTTGGAAGAAGTATGCCCAGCCTGCCATATACCCACAACCCCATGTTCATGTAATTTAGGGAGTTTAATGTTTTGCTGCTGTCACACTCAGGTGCCCTGGGAAATAAAACAACTTAGGCTACAATCCTAACTCTCAGTGGATAGCAGCTGAACTGAATGGAGCAGTGAAGCCACAATCACATCTGAAGCCCTGCAGATGGAACTAGGCAGGGCAGAAGGTGAGGAGCAGTAAAATGCTATTTTTCACTGCACCAGCTCTAAGCTGGTGCAGCAAATGCCTGGATTGTGCCCACTGCCAGTAGCTAGAGTGGCTTAGGATCAAGCATACCTTTGGGCAGCTTAGTCCTACCCCTCTCCATCCACAAAACACCCCATTTTCGGGGATTACACTAGATAGTGCTGGCATGATACTGCCCGTGCTTTTGCCAGGTGCTACAGAGACCACCATGATGGCAGAGATTCCCCTCCCTCTCCGATCTGCAGAGCTGGGTGGTAGGACATGTCCACCATACCTCCAGCACAGCAGATTGAGGGGTAGGATCGCTCTGCCTGCTCTCTAAAATTTTTAACCTCATGAATGAATATTGATGTTTTAATTTTATATTATTATAGTGATCAAAAACACTGTGTCAAAATCTTAGGTCAATTGCAGAACAATCTTTTGAATTTCATCGCTGCATAAAGTGGCAGAAGTAATAGAATATAATGCCTTCTGTTTAACACACATTTGTGTTCATACATACTTGGCAAATGGATGTACTAACAACACTAATATGAATACATGTAGATCAGGCTGGTGGTGGTGGTGACATATCTACATGAAGGACAAAAAAATGAGATGAATATACACTTCAATAGAGAGACACATAAAAAGAAGGAAATCATGTGCAAGATTAAGTCAGAAATGGGTACACAACAGACCTATATGAGAAATTCCAGGCATAGTATGTGGACAAAAAACTGTTCCTATTTCTCATGGAGATGCAAATACATGTCTTACCTGATTTCATTAATGGTTCCTCTCCCTGGAAAGGAGAAGCAGCAGCGACTTCCAACACATTTGGTGATGACAATGTCAAAACTGGCATCTCAGATCTTGGTTCCATGGAATGGGAATCAGGTTCATCTGACAAAGAACACTCAGCTTCCAGAACTGGCGGAGACTCTTTAGATGAAGAAGCAGATGAAACTGAATCCAAAGGCTTCTTTTCTAGATGTTTATTATGAGCTTGCTTGCCAGTGCTGCAATCCTGTTTGATTTCAGACTTCTCTAGAGAACTTGCCTATTAGCAGCCACACATAAATAGAAAAGACTTAAGATACTGGTCAAACCTATGCAGGAAGATAAGGCTAATGAGGAATATAGCCATTCAGAGATATAGCCACATTTCTGTAGTAGGTGAAAAACAAGGGGAATCATATAAGTCAACTATGGCTGTGTCAGAAAATCATTGTAAGGAGACAAACGCAATAAAGTTTTCAATTTATAACAAAGTAGAAGTTAGTGGTGCTGCTCCTGAAAATGGCATTTCTATTGTCTACCTTCCCTTCCCTTCAGTGACATCAGCCTATGATAGGATGTCATCAGGCTCCAAGTTTGTCTGACAGTTCCCCATCATTGGGTGCCATCCAGCAAGGCTGGGGAAATGAATAGCCTTTATGGCTTCATGCCATGGAGTGACAACCGCTAGACATTACTGGGGAATGAGGGAGAGCTAGACATGGAGATGATGCTACTTAATCCATAATTATTATTTATATATTTGAAGAAATTCTTTTAATTTTAAGAATATTTTATGGTGTGCATTTTTTACTGATCTTTTATTTATTTATTTTTAAATCCCCATTCAAAGTATAGCCCTTTACACTAAAGTAGGAAATGCTGAGAAAAATTAAAAGCTATAAAGCAAAAAATAAAACCTGCTTATTTCAGTCATGGCCAAAATATTTTTCAAAATTATACATTTTCTAATATAAAGCACTGTAAGAATCTGTAGAATGAAGGTTAAACATTATGTTTTCAAGGCAGGTAATCAAGATCCACCACAATGCTTTTATCTATGTTCTGACTCATTGTATGCTTTTACCCATCTGGAGCAAACGAACAAAGGCAGTGTTCAAGAACCTGCCAGGGACTTCGGTTTTGAAGAGATGATACAAGAGTATTTGCAAGCGGGGTGGGAACGGTGAGCTGTCTGTATTTTGTATATTTGTTTTAATGTTTGTTTTTGTAAGCCACTTGGAGTTCATTTTTTGAAAAAAGCAACTAATGAATAATAAAAAAATAATTACTGTATAATTTTTTTAAAAAACTTGGCTCATAAGGGCTGGGATCCTTAGGAAGGGACACAGGAAGATGCTTTATTCTAGTCAGACTGTCGGTCCATCTAATTTAGTAATGCCTACAGTGACTGACTATGACCCTTCAGGGGTTCAGATGGGACATTTCCAGCCCTACCTGGAGATTGGCAGAGACTGAACCTGGGACCTTCTGCATGTAACAGGAAGATTCTCTACCACTGAGCTACTGCCCTTCCTTAGAATCACCAGTAGTGTTCCATAAAAGCATCAAAGCTTTTTGGGGTCCCTCTTTTATTTATCACCCACCTGCCCTCTAACAACCACAGCTTCTTGCAACTCCTGGTAAGGAGATATGGTTGAGGCAATTTCCCAGATGGCATCTGAAGATAGTGAAAGGGGCTGCAGCTAGTAGGGAAAATTATTCCTCGCCCTTCAAGCATGCACACATGATGGATCCTGGTCCCAGTTTCTAACACCATGAACATTTTGCAAAGACAAGACAAAACATTACCTAGATGTTTTTCTAATTGTTCACAGGTTCCTATTCCAATTCAATTGTTTAATGGTTATACCCACCTTCCGGAATGGTTCCTGACTCCTCTTTTTTTTCTTAGGTGCAAATATGTGATCATATTCTTCTGCATACTCCAGAAGCCGCTTACTCGGCTTTCTAAGGCGTTTCTTTTCTGAATGTGCAACTGAGAAAAAGGAGAAACAACTTCAGGGTTAGCCTTCTGAGAAGAGCAGAAGGGCTAGAATAGAATCCTCCATTATGACCGGGTCTGTTGGAGCTCCTGCACTATTTTCCAGTGACCTCAATAAAGAGATGACCATACAATTCTGAGAAGCTGTTTTTGTGCTTGATTTTCGACTCATTAAGTAAATTTATGTCCCGCCCTTCCCCCCAGAAGGAGCCCATTAAAATAACATTTTAAGTTTTATCCATCCTCTCTTGCCATATTAGTTCAAATGTTTTCTTATAGTTTTTCATATGAAGTCTCTTCCTTAAACATAGTGCTACCTCTCACCCATCAGCAGAAATCCATATCGTGATCTAAATTCATGGAAACTCCACAACTCCCACCCCACAAAGGGAAAATATCCACAGTTGCAGCTGGTGCAAAATGTGGTGGCACGACTGCTCACTGGGGTAGGGTATTGCCAACATGTCACCCATCTGCTGAAAGAATTGCACTGGCTGCCCATTAGCTACCGAGCTAAGTTCAAGGTTCTGGTTTTGGTGTACAAAGGCCTATACAGCTTGGGACCAGGACACCTGAAAGATAGTCTTACCCCTTATATACCCAGTTGATCACTACGCTCTGTAGGTGAGGGCCTTTTAAGTAGAGATCTCATCCCAGTCTGCGTCTGTGTTGGAATTGCTTTTTAAGATTTTTTAAAGCTTTTTTAAAAAGATGTTTTTAATTTTTTTTTCAATTAATTTTTATTCAAATTTTCAAAACCAAAACAATACAAAAAGAAAAAACACAAATCCATAACTAATACAATAAAAAGAAAGAAAAAAAATAAAAAATAAAAAAGATGTTTTTAAAGATGTTTTGTTTTAATATGTTTTAAAGATGTTTTGTTTTAATATATTTTAATGTCTGTTTTTATGATGTTTCAGAGTGTTTTAATTTGCTGCCTTGGGCTCCTACTGGGAGGGTGAGATATAAATTTAATTAATTAATTCCTACCCAGCTCTGCAAAGCAAGTGAGCTGCAGCCACTGCCATTAACATCTTATCCCCAGTATCAGCGGGGCACTTTTGTCCTGGATCTGAATGAAGTAAATTGCTCTGCACAGTAAGTGGTACCCAGTCTGATCTAGCAGTGCCATGTGCAAGCCAAGCAGGGGAAACTACATTAACCCTTTGATGAGTGAGAGACACAGGGGGAGAATCTATGACTGTAAGAGTCTGTACTTGTGGCGAAAGCAGATCATATCTGTGAAACTGTTTTTGTATTTAAAAAGTAGTATAACTCCCTTCCTTGCTGAAGCAGAAACTAGCATGTCCTCCTGTATTCTGTCTAAAAACAAAAAACTTTTAAAAACCCTAATCTCAAACTGGGTTGCACAGATGAGTTCATTGTAAGTATTTTACTAAGGATTTATCTCCTCTTGTTAAAAGTTTTGGTTTATTGCCACTGCTAAAAAAAATAAGAGAAATGCCATGTTGAAAAATAGTAAGCATCAATACTGAAAACAAGCAAACAAACAAAATGACTGGATCATCACAACACAGTATGAAAATAGTTCTGAAATAAAGCTGAATAGAGTACAGTGGCAACATATCCAGATTAAAAAAACCCTTAGAAGTTCCTTTTCATGTTTAGCAAAAGTTAATTAGAATGTGTGTTAAAATACATACATATATACAATGGACTAGATCCACAGTGTCCCTCCCATTAACTCATGAACTCTTTCCATTTGTGGAAGAGAATGAGCACAGCTAAGGTTCACTGGAGGAAGCGGGCGACAATTTCTGCCAATTCCCCTCTCCCCTCCTCCTCCAGCAGGAACCTCCCATGAGTGGAATTCTGCTCATGGGAACTCTAAATCCAGGCCAATATGTGGAACACAGTATTATACTCTAAAGCTATCTATATCTGATTTGATGGATCCTCTTCAAAGTAAAGCACTGTGCCTAGCGCTTATGCAGAACTCAGGAAAGCACCACAAAAAGAAAAATAGAAATCCTATTGGTGCAAGCGACAAGCGAATCTCAATCCACACAGACTTTAAGCACTAGATTCTTCTTCAGAGGAACAGGAAAAGTTAACTTCAGCTCTGACTTCTACGGTAACTAATTTTTTATCGAGTCTAACTATTTCTTGTCCTCTGATGAAGCGTTCATGGGTAATTATCAAAAGAGACACTGCTGACAAGTGGAAGCAACAGGTAAAACAGGAAATGCCTCTGGGTGAAGCATGTGAAGAGACTTGAGGGAGACAGGAACATAGGAAACTGTCTTGACTCAGTCAGAGCTTTGGTTCATCTACTGTAGCTTAGTATTATCTACACTGACTGGCAGCGGCTCTCTGTGGTTTCAGGCAAGTGTCTTGCAGTCCTACCTGGAGCAGATATGTGAAGGCCCAGAGAAAACATGGACAAATTTCAGAGGGGGGGAGAGTTTTTGTTTCAATTGTTCTTGGTTTTCTGTTTTTTTCCAGAAAATCCAGGGGGAAAACTGAAAACATATCCCCCCCATTTTTTTTCTGGCCTTCACATCTCTAACCTGGAGATGCCAGGGATTGAACCTGGCATCTTCTGCATTCAAAGCAGATGTTTTACCACTGAGCTACATTCTCAAAATCAGCAGGTGAAGTTGTCAACCTGTGTCTAGGCTATTCCACTAAAGACTACAGATGAGGGCTCACATAATAAAATGCTCCATCTCTTTCTCTCTCACACACACTTATAAAAGATAAAATTCTGTACCTAGAAAAATGGCATGTTTAACAGGATGTAAAGCAATCTAACCGTGTGTAGGACTGCAGCATTAAACATTCCAAAATTTCCTTCTCAAGAGTCTCCTACTCTAGTGAGTAGTAAACATGAAATAGTTTCATGCTGGACTTTGTTCCACGATGGTTTAATTTATGAATAAATCTTCTGCACAGGGTAAGCGAAACCAAATAAATATTTATTTCCAAATCAGCTCTAATCCTTAAGGAGTGTTGATTTTAATTTTTTAACAAAATAACATGAACCTGAACTAAGGTCTGAAGAAGAGAAAAACTAGTGTAAAAACCACTATTTCAATTGGATAAAGTAAGGTTTTAATGCACTGCAACTCATGGCATGAAAGCCCCTTTTCCCCACCTGGGATCTTTTCTCCCTAAGCTTCTGTCATGAGACACTCTTGTCAAAACTGACTTGCTATTTCTTTCCTGACAGTTAGCAACCTCTTAAGGTCTAGCTCTCAAAACCTAGACTTCAAGTGGAGGCTCACAAATGACTGAATAATCTTCCATACCAAGAAATATATAAAATACTCTGAACAAAAGACCCTGGCTATCAGGAAGCTGCATTCTAGTCTTAACCTCTTCCTTTGCATGCCGGTTTTCTATGTGTCGAATTTTTTGGATGGAAAATTTCACCATGTGGTTCCCCACCTGCAGTCTGCACTGATGCAGCTAAAGGATACCTTACCTTGTACAGAGAACTCAAAGTGGCAAGTCAAAATGATAAAACTCTCAATCCTATGTGAACTCTTTATTTGTTTCATTTATATGCAGAAAAATATTTCCCAATTGTGTAGCAATCCTCAGTTCTTGCCTGTTATGCCTCCCTTAATTGCCTTTGAAAGAGTGAGGAGAGACCTGCACACTAACACTTGCTTTTATTCAGTAGAGGCCAAAGGCATATAACTGTTCTGCTTCCCTAGATCTACTGAAGCGCTTACCAGCTTTAGCACTGCTTTGGTTAAAACGCTGCCATCGCTTTTTGGGCGCTACGTGGCTTACATCTCTAGGCTCATCACCCAAGCAGCCTTCTCTATTCAGTCCTGAATCCAATTCTAGGCACTCCCCATTTTCAAAAGAGTTGCAGCTCTCTCTCTTTTTATCAGATTCTGACTTCATTGTTATACGAACTAAACTGTCATCAGAGGAACTTGCAGAGTCTTCATCAGGGGAGTGTCCCATCAACTCCCAAGATACTTTCCTTGCAATATCTTCCTTTGCATTGTCTAGAGGACTAGCAACTGAGCCTTGGGTAGCTCTATGCTGATGGGGCACACTCTCAGCTGAACTGGATACCTGCTTTAGTGATTTGCTCTTTGATGGTGCATTGGCTACTAGTTTAGATAGCTGCTTAGATTTTGGACAGCTGCACCTTGCGGTGCAGTTTGTACCAGAAACAATAGCATTTGTGAGTTCCCTTTTGTTAGCACCGGGATCGATCAACTTGGTTGCGATACCATGTGAAAAAGAGGACTGACCTTCTTTGGGTTTCTGACACTCTGGTTCTTGAACACTATCTTGTTTTTTTTCTAATTTATAAGTGGCTCCCATTGTAGGCAAAGATGTCAAATCACTCGGAGTATTACTTCCAGAACTATCATCGCTGTGAGAACTCGTATAAGAGACTATGTTCTGAGTAGTCATGATCTGTTTCTCTTTTGTCTTACTATCATGCATATCTTTCAACATCATTAATAAGGTGCTGAATTTATAATCAGGCTCAATAGGCAAATGATTCTGCCCAGAGACAGATGAAAAGAGTAAGGGCACTGCGGTCTTAGATGGCCCACAGTCTTTAGCTTCATCATTCATGGACCTATACGACAGCTCCTTCAGTTCTGAAAGCACATGCTTCACAACTGCTGTTTCTATTTCAGCAGAATCACGGGGTTTCTCGTTTGTGCTGTTCAGCAGTTTGGGGTCATCAACCTTCCCACTTTTCATAGGTATATCTAACTGAGACCCAGGAGAACCTTTGGTAGCAGAAAAGCAGCAGTCGGGGCTACATTCATCTTCCTTAAGAGAGGACTCTGTCCCAGCAGCAATTCCTTTATGTTTGCATTTTATACTTCTGGACTGAGGCTGTTTTGTATCCATTTGACTTGAAAACCCTTTACGTTGGAGTGTAGTGTGCTTATCTATATTGGTAAGATTGTCATTCTTGTAAACTGAAGCCACCTCAGTTGCAAGGGATGGCTCATGGAATTCCTCACCTCCTTTTTCAACATTGGCATTCCTGTCTAGAGAACCTTCTGGAGGTGTACAACTTCTATTGCTGCTTTTTGAGATAGGTGCAGAATGTTTAAAATTTCTTTGTCCTGAAGACAGTTCCTTTCCTCTTTTATTTACAGAATCAGCATTTTTCAGGACATTATAAGCTGCTGCCGCTGCTAAACTTTGGTCAAAGGGGTCTAGATCACAGGTACCATTATCCAATGAATCAGAATCTATTGGTTTCCTCTCTGCTCCAGCATCGGTTGCGGAACAGAACCGCTGTAGCTTTGAACTCCACTTGAAGTCCACTGGGTTTTTCTTTTTCTTCAAGTCCACTTTGGATGTCTCCTGCTGGCAATCTCTATTAGAGATCACATACTCTGCTTTCTTAGATTTATTTTCGAACTGTCTTTCTCCAAAAGAAGAGAGCAAGTAGTTTTCCATGGTGCCTTTGGATCCCATCAGGCTCTTTGCTATTCTGCAAAGTTCATGAGAAGCCTGCTTATCTGGCATATCTGTAGCAATCAGATTTTTAACTTTGTTTACTGGCCCTTTTCCCCCACTCTCTCTCTTTGAAGCTTCCAGCTTGGTGCTACTTTTTCTTACTCTTGTCCTCCTCCGGGTGTCAGAGCTCTTCTTCATTCGGGATTTGGTGGACACTTTCCCCTTATCATGGGTCAAATGTCTGGAGTCCAATGTTAGTGATTTTAAACATCCATTTAGTTGTCTGCTCTGTTCATTTAAGGAGTCCTTTGAACAAGATCCCATTAAATGCACATCCCTCTCACTGTCCGGTTTCCTAGAAGTCTGGATGCATTTTTGAGTACCATTCTGCTTAAGATAATCATTGGTAAGGCCGACACTGATCTCCCATTTAGTCACAAACCTCTTAGGAACCTTAAAAGTAAAAGAAGGGACAAAAACAAGTTACAAAATAAATATTTACAATATGCAAAAGAATAATGTCACCCAGAGAGATGAACATTATCTTCCTTCACAAAGTTTAACTGCAGCACATTACTAATTAAAGCACACAGCTCAAAGCTAAATTCATGAGTATCATAAGAACCTAGGAAGAGCCTTGCTGTGTTAGCCAAAAGGCCCATCTAGCCCGGCATTCCATTCTCAGAGTGGCCAATCAGATGCCTGTGGGAAACCTGCAAGCAGAACCTGAGTTCAACAGTGCTCTCCCCACTTGTGATTCCCAGCAACTGATATACAAAGGTATACTGTTTCTGACAGTGGAGGTAAAACAAAGCCGTAGTGGTTAGTAGTCACTGATAACCTCTATGAATTTGTCTAATCCTCTTTTAAAGCAATTCACATTGTTGGTCACTGCTACATTTTGTGGGAGTAAATTCCATAATTTAACTGTGCATTATGTGAAGTACTTTCTTTTGTCTGTCCTGAATCTTCCAACATTCAGTTTCATTGGATGTTCCCAAATACTTGTATTAGGAGGGGAAAAAACTTTACTTTTCTTTAAACTAAAAAGCCCCAAATGTTGTAGCCTTTCCTCATATGGAAGTTGCTCCATCCCCCTGATAATTATGACTGCCCTTTTCTGAACATTTTTCCAGCACTACAATATTCTTTTTGATGTAAGGCGACTAGAAATGTACACAGTATTCCAAGTGCAGTCGTACCATATAGCAGCACTATATTGGCAGTTTTATTTCCAATTCCTTTCCTAATGATCCCTAGCATAGAGTTTGCCTTTCTCACAACTGCTGTACACTGGCTTGCCATTTTCAGCTAGCTATCCGCTACGACCCCAAGGTCTCATTTCTGGTCAGTCACTGCCAGTTCAGACCCCGCTACATTAAAAACTTTTGCACCAACGTGCACTTGCTTACATTTTAGTCTTGGTTACATTGAATTGCATTTGCCATTTTACTGCCTATTCACTCAGTTTGGAAAGATCTTTGGGACCTCCTTGCAATCCTTTTGTTTTAACCACACTGCAGAATTTGGTATCAGCAGCAAACTTGACTACCTCACTGCTCACCCCTAACTGTAAATCATTTAGGACCAAGTGAGAAAGCACAGGACCCAACATCGATCCTTAGGGGACTCCACTTTCTACATCCCTCCATTGGGAGAGCAGTACTTGTATTCCAATTCTTTGCTTCCTATATCTTAACCAGCTACTGATCCACAAGAGGACCTTTGATGAGGTACCTTGTCAAAAGCTTTTTGAAAGTCTAAGTACACAATGTCAACTGTAGCACCTCTATTTATTTGCTTGTTGACACTCTCAAAGATCTCGGAAAGGTTAGTAAGATAGGACTTACCCTTGAAGAAGCCATGCTGATTCTGCTTCAGCAAGGCTTGATCTTCTGTATATTAGGGGTGGAGGCTGGACCTGGCCAGTAGGCCAGATCATTATTGCCTCCACCCCTTGTTGGCCAAGTTTATCAGGTGGGTGTAGCCAGTCACCCACCATCTGACATCACAACATAAGGTAACCTTTTCCCCCCCTCATGGCTCTTGCAGACCCACTTTGCAAAGAACGGTTGTCCTCTTTGACCTACAGAGCGACACCACCTTTGGTATGCCCTTCCTTGTCCTCTATAGAGTTTACATCCAGAGATAACCATGTCCCACTGGTTATCTCCGTTCCATTCAATTTCTGTTATCTCTACATCTGTGGTCTCCTCTGAGACCAAGCACTCCAGTTTGCCCATTTTGGCTTGAAGACTTCTGGCATTAGCGTATAAACACATATATACATTCTCTCTCTCCAAATGTCTTTGGCACTTCTGTTTTAGCCTCTCTGAATTGCTAACATGTGCCCTGCACTCTCAGTGCCCAGTTCTACCTTTCTCTCTTTCGAATGATTATAATAATCTCCCCCACTCATTTCTGGGGCATGATTTGTTCCAAACCAGATGCTCCTCATCTCTTGTTGGCTTCTTCCCTCTTGCACTTGCCACTAGTTTAAAAACTGTTCCACCACATTTCTTATTTTATGCGCCAACAATGTGGTTTCACCCTGGCTCCCAGAGAGCTTGAAAAATTCCAACACTGTTCCTTTTGTTTACTGGACCATGTATCATGCAAATATGAGACTGGATCAATTTGGTTCTGTAAATTTGATTTTTGTAAGCATATATGTTGTAATAAATTTTAATATAAAAAAGAAAAATTCAAACACTGGACTAAGCACGGTGGAATCCTTATGATCCTTGTCTCAAGGAACTGGTCACATGGACATTTTATGCCAGCACCTTGATTTTGGAAATATTAATACAGAGCTAGGACCTTAAAATAAGATGATGGCTCCTAAAAGAATTCAAGTTGTAGACTAAGATTTTGAAATAGTTTTCCATTCCTGCTCATCTAACCTTACACTTGCCTTTCAGGTGCATTATTTTCTGCATTAATAACACTATGGCCAGATATATACCAATTTATCTCCAGTCTATTCTAAGGTAGCTATATGAACAAGCAACTGCAAGAGACATTCCATTATCAGCGGCCTCTAAGTCCCAAATCATATTAGTCATTCTTAGAGCAGTTTCAAAGTATTATGAACACAATCCAGCTAAAGCAGACCACTTTTGCCAACTCAATGATTTCAATGAAAGCATTAAGTATGTGCTCACACCATGGGGGCATTACAAACTGCTTTGCTTTGACTAGATCATGCCCTAGTTTCTGCACTCAGCTGAGGGCACCTGGGTTTTGTACTCAGATGGGGATACAAACCAAAAGAGAACTTGAACTTACCTTGTGCCTGTAACCTTTCTCTTTTTGCTTCCCTCTTCTCCGAAGGACAGGCAGTTCTTCAAACTGATGTCTTCCTTCAAAGACTACAATAGCTTTTCCTACAACCCAGGCTCTTTCAGATGGGTCTCCCAAGGCTTCCACATAGTACTCTCGATATGGTCTGCGATTGGACACTATTAAAATAAAACCAACAAGATTAGCATTTCATGCCAAAAGGTGTAGGAATAGGAGTGCATGAACTCAGATGTATGCTTAAAACATATTTTCTAAACAGATCTAACAAATGTGACCTGGAATAAAATGTTGCAATGGATTTTCACTTGCTCTTGTTTTTAGAGGGCTCAAGAAAACCATTTCAATTTTCTCCCTGCTCCCTATTTTTCTTTTGCAGCTAACATTTAACATTATTCAGCTACTGAGCTCTCTCTGTGTGTGTGTGTGTGTGTGTGTGTGTGTGTGTGTGAGAGAGAGAGAGAGAGAGTGATTGAGTGAGAGAGATGCCACATCAGATTCTTTTTAATGTGCTTTGTTTTTCTCTCAGAACACACCGAGACCTCTCTTATTTTTCAGAGGCACCAATTTAGCTCTATTTTGGTTGCCATTCACCCCACGAGTTCATTATTACAGGGCATTAGTTATGTCCTTTGTGGACTTATTTTGTGGGTTCTGGGATGCTGTACAGAAGGGGCAGATCCACGTATTATATGAACCAAACTCTGGTTTCAGGAAGCCATAAGGATCATTATGCCTAGGCTGAGGGCTGGACAAGAAGAAAAGATGGCTAAGCACCCTTGAAAACACAGATAATTCCTCCTACAATAACAACTTAGAGAGAAACAAAGCAATGGGACCTATATTAGGTTGTGGTTCTGTGTTGTGACCCAGGCAGAAGGAAGGAGGCTGGTCAGATGATGAGGACTTGGACTGGGAGCCCGGGGTGGGAGATGACAGCAGGGTGGACTCACGGGGTGCCTCAACCCACGTCTCCAATGGTTCAGCTCCCCCCACTCCCGACTTTCCTGCAGGATCACCACCTAGCTCATCGGACACTCTCCAGCTGGACAAGCCCCTGCCGCCCACTTCTGAGACACCGCCGGGCACATCAGACATTTCCCAGCTTAGCACTGCCCAGTTTCCCACATCCAAACTGACTGTTAGAAGCCCCCCTCCATCAGAGGGGGAGCTAGAGATCAAGCCACCTTCACCCTGTGCTCGGAGGCACCAGAGGCAGGAGGTTCAACAGTCAGAGCTGAGGAATCTTTGTGTGCACGCGCATGATCCAAGCCTATTTAAGTTGACTCAGGGGGAACCCAGTTGCTGAGTCAATGTCTTAGTGCCACATCAGCATGCTTAGTCCATGTTAGCCAAAGTTCCTAGTAAGCGTAGTTAGATTAATGAGAAGCACTGCTTTTGATGTATCTATAACTTTAATAAAAAAAGAAAAAAACACAGATGCATTTGCAACTGAGTCCTTCGACGACAGGCAGGAGAGTTTGACTCAGCCACCAACTCCTCCAACCAACACCCCCTTGACAGAAAGAATGGAAGTGAGCGGCGGTGCAGGGGATGATTGTTGCGCCCCAGATGCAAGGAGAGTTAGTTTAGGGAGAGGAGTCAGAAGAGGACGAGGTCGAGGGAGTTGAAGGAGAGGGGGACTTTGCCAGCCCACAGACTTCCTCAGCCAGCACCCCCACTGAGGCAGGTCCCGCCCCGCCTGCAAGCTCCCCGCCTGAACCGTTGGGAAGCAACACTTCACGTGTGCCAACCCTGCCCGCGCAGGAATCCCTGTCCGACACTTCAAACACTTCGTCGCCAACTAGCTTCCCGCTCCCTGAGGTCGCACTGTCACCTAGCAAAGCCCCGCCATCAGATGGGCTGTCGGAGGCTCGCCCCTCCCTCGCTCTGTGTGAGAAGGCACGAAAAGAGAGACTTTCAGAGGGTGAAACTCTGGAGGAGCCGTTGTTTACATGTGAAGACCTTCCCTACTTAAGCAGGTGCCCACCCAGGCTCTAGTGCTGAGCCAACTCTCCCCACACGCTGCAGAGACTGCTTACGTAGGCTAGTTAGGGAAAGTAGTGAGTCAGAGTAGACAGGTTTATGAAGCACACCGCTTTGGATGTAACCATCACACTAATAAAATGAGAATTAGACCAAACCTCGCCTCCATCTTGTTTCTCCAACTCTGTGCCAGACAAGGACATTTATAGAGCTATCAAAACCCTGATAACCGAAGTCCAGAGCACCTTAAACGAAACCCAGTGTCTTCGAGCCAAAAATCGAGCCTTGTGCCTCCAGATGACCCAGCTGGTGACCCAGGGGATCCCCACACAGCAAGCACAGGGAACTGACCTGCCTGCACCAGCACCCCAAATCAAGTCTCCAGTGGGAATGCTCCCCACTTCAGTGGGAAAGTGGAGCGATTCACCACATTCATATTCCAGTGTGAGCTCTACGTATGAGTGTGGCAGTCAGAATTCCCTAATGACGATGTAGTGGCATTCATCATTAGCCTCTTGGAAGGGGAGGCTGCTCAGTGGGCCACCCCCATTGCTTTGTAATGACCTAGTCTTGACCCAGTATACCGCTTTTGTAGATGCCATGTCCAAGATCGTTTGGGACCCTCAGAGGAGAGAAACTATGTCCTGCCAACTGGGAAACCTATGGCAGGGAAAGAACTCCATGGAGACATACACTAATACCCTTCATATCCTGGCCCAGGAAACAGACTTTAATGGCTTTGGGTTAATGTTCTTGTACCACAATGGACTCAGTTTGGAAGTACTGGACAAGTTGGCACGAGCCCCGCAGCTGAGTACTTTCCCAGAGCTGGTCCAGTTGTGCTTGCAGTTAGCCAGCTGGCTAGAGAGGCGGCACCAGGAGCACAAAGTGAAGAAGTTGCGCTCCTTACCTTCTTTACCACTCCCCCGCACCTGCATCCCCCACCAGCGTGGGAACCTCAACACCATCAGCGGTGGAGCCCGTGCAGTTAGGGGTGGTGCGGCCACATCTGTCAGAGGTGGAGAAGCAGCAGCGTCGGAAAGAGAGACTGTGTCTATATTGTGGGAAAGCAGGGCACCTGGCTAAGATGTGCCCCTCCAAGTCTGAAAAGGCCCTAGTGCAGGAAAACTCCAAATCCCAGCTCTTGTAGAAATCCACGAGCTGGGATCAACTGTGACTCCGCGACCTCCAGTTAAGCCTGTCCCACTGAAGTCAGCTCTTCATTTGCCGGTCCACCTTGGCTTGCCTATGGGCAAGGCGTGCAGGTGTTTGCCATGGTGGATTTGGGAGCATCCATCAACTTTATGGACTTGAGCTTTGCCAAGAGACATGGAGTGCCAGCCATTAATGGGCGGCCTCTGACATCAGGGGCAGTGACGCAGGCCACAGCGGAGATGAGAACGGAGATACCAGGACACATGGACACGTCACTCTCTCTCTCTGACTTGCCTCGCTTTCCGGTGGTTCTGGGAATGACCTGGCTGGCCAGGCACGATCCTGTCATCTTCTGGGGAAAAGCTACAGTGACCTTTCAGTCAGATTACTGTGAGCAGCTTTGCCAACCTCCTGAGTCGGCCGTTCCAGCGATGTTAGCTGCCACATTCCCAACTGAGGAGACCCACCTGCTTACCAAGTACAGGGACTTCCAGGACGTGTTTGATAAGAAGGAAGCCAACCAGTCCCGTCCCCCCATCCATACAACTGTGCCATAGACTTGATACAGGGGGCTAGCATTGCACTGGGCACATATATTTGCTGTCTGAGCCAGAGTTGGCAGCGCTAAGGGAGTTCCTGGACACCAATTTACAGCGAGGCTTCATCCAACCGTCTATGTTGCCCACAGGGCCCCCATTGCTGTTTGTCAAGAAAAAAAGTGGGGAGCTATGTGTCCTTGCCATGATTATAGGGAGCTTAACAAAATCACCATCCCCAACAGTTAAGAACGTAAGAACATAAGAAGAGCCTGCTGGATCAGGCCAGTGGCCCATCTAGTCCAGCATCCTGTTCTCACAGTGGCCAACCAGGTGCCTGGGGGAAGCCTGCAAGCAGGACCCGAGTGCAAGAACACTCTCCCCTCCTGAGGCTTCCGGCAACTGGTTTTCAGAAGCATACTGCCTCTGACTAGGGTGCAGAGCACAGCCATCATGGCTAGTAGCCATTGATAGCCCTGTCCTCCATGAATTTGTCTAATCTTCTTTTAAAGCCATCCAAGCTGGTGGCCATTTCTGCATCTTGTGGGAGCAAATTCCATAGTTTAACTATGCGCTGAGTAAAGAAGTACTTCCTTTTGTCTGTCCTGAATCTTCCAACATTCAGCTTCTTTGAATGTCCACGAGTTCTAGCATTATGAGAGAGAAAAACTTTTCTCTATCCACTTTATCAATGCCATGCATAATTTTATACACTTCTATCATGTCTCCTCTGACCCGCCTTTTCTCTAAACTAAAAAGCCCCAAATGCTGCAACCTTTCCTCGTAAGGGAGTCGCTCCATCCCCTTGATCATTCTGGTTGCCCTCTTCTGAACCTTTTCCAACTCTATAATATCCTTTTCGAGATGAGGCGACCAGAACTGTACACAGTATTCCAAATGCGGCCGCACCATAGATTTATACAACGGCATTATGATATCGGCTGTTTTATTTTCAATACCTTTCCTAATTATCGCTAGCATGGAATTTGCCTTTTTCACAGCTGCCACACACTGGGTCGACATTTTCATCGTGCTGTCCACTACAACCCCAAGGTCTCTCTCCTGGTTGGTCACTGCCAGTTCAGACCCCATGAGCGTATATGTGAAATTCAGATTTTTTGCTCCAATATGCATAATTTTACACTTGTTTATATTGAATTGCATTTGCCATTTTTCTGCCCATTCACTCAGTTTGGAGAGGTCTTTTTGGAGCTCTTCGCAATCCCTTTTTGTTTGAACAACCCTGAACAATTTAGTGTCATCAGCAAACTTGGCCACTTCACTGCTCACTCCTAATTCTAGGTCATTAATGAACAAGTTGAAAAGTACAGGTCCCAATACCGATCCTTGAGGGACTCCACTTTCTACAGCCCTCCATTGGGAGAACTGTCCGTTTATTCCTACTCTCTGCTTTCTGCTTCTTAACCAATTCCTTATCCACAAGAGGACCTCTCCTCTTATTCCATGACTGCTAAGCTTCCTCAGAAGTCTTTGGTGAGGTACCTTGTCAAACGCTTTTTGAAAGTCTAAGTACACTATGTCCACTGGATCACCTCTATCTATATGCTTGTTGACACTCTCAAA
The DNA here is from genome assembly GCF_030035675.1 of Rhineura floridana. Taxonomy (NCBI): domain Eukaryota; kingdom Metazoa; phylum Chordata; class Lepidosauria; order Squamata; family Rhineuridae; genus Rhineura; species Rhineura floridana. Next base: position 122,459,214 of record NC_084482.1, on the reverse strand, counting down.
GAATTCTAGTAGGTTACTGAGACAGGACTTTCCCTTGCAGAAGCCATGCTGGCTCTGCTTCAGCAAGGCTTGTTCTTCTATGTGCTTAGTTAATCTAGTTTTAATAATACTTTCTACCAGTTTTCCAGGGACAGAAGTTAAGCTAACTGGCCTGTAATTTCCAGGATCCCCTCTGGATCTCTTTTTGAATATTGGCGTTACATTTGCCTCTGATAAATGAGATGCTGGAGGATCTGCAGTCAGCCAAAATCTACAACAAGCTAGACCCATGTAGGGCTTACAACCCTGTCAGAATCTGAGAAGGGGATAAGTGGAAAACTGCCTTCAAGTCCTGGCATGGTCACTTTGAATACCTGGTCATGCCATTCAGACTGTCAAACACCCCAGCTGTCTTCCAAAATTTCATGAACTACATTTTTGGGGACTACCTGGGCGGCTTTATGATAGCCTATTTGGATGACATACTTATCTACGCTTGATTCCCCAAAGCAGCATGAATCTCATGTTCAGGCAGTACTACAGACACTGAGAGAGCATCACCTCTATGCCAAGCTGGACAAGTGCTGTTTTGATTTGACCATCCTGGACTTTCTGGGCTACCATATCACCCCTACAGGAGCTGAAATGGATCCGAGGAAGGTGCGCTGCATGATCTCCTGGCACCCCCCCCTCCAAGACCAAGAAGGATCTATAGCGGTTTGGGGGCTTTGCTATTATCAGTACTCCATCGCAGCTTTTCCAACTTTACTGCCCCGCTCACTGACTGCTTAAAGGGGGCAAGGTCCTTCCGATGGACCGAAGCAGCCCAACAGGCATTTGAGGACTTAAAACTGCTGTTCTCCTCTGAGCCAATTCTCCAGCATGCAGACCCCCAACACCCCTTTGTGGTGGAGACTGATGTGCCGGATGTGGCCACCAGAGCGGAGGATTACAACCCTGTGCTTACTTCTCCCAAAAGTTGACTAGCATGGAGAAGAACTACACTGTGTGGGAGAAAGAATTACTCGCCATATGTGACTCATTCAAGACCTGGCAACACCTCCTAGAACAGCCTTTCCCAACTAGTGGGCCACCAGATGTTGTTGGACCACAATTCCCATCTTTCCTGACCATTGGCAATGCTGGCTGAAGCTGATGGGAGTTGTGGTCCAACAACATCTGGTGGCCCACTAGTTGGGAAAGGCTGTCCTAGAGAGAGCTTGGCATGAAGTGGAAGTTTGCACTGACCATCGGAATTTGGAAAGCCTCCAGACAGCGCAAGTTGAACCAGTGACAAGTGCGGTGGGCGCAGTTCTTTGCAAGGTTCCATTTCCCCATTAAGTACATTCCACAGGCACAAAACTGATGGACTAACACTTTTCCCCACAAGCCAGAGAATAAAGAAAAGCAACCTCTGTCCCCACTACGTCTCATTATGCCCCTGGAGAAAATGGTGGTGGCCGCTTGCCCAGATCCTTGGTTAGAGGAACTGTGTGGCGCTCAGGAGCAAGACCAATTCATGCAGGAGAGAGTGCGTGAACTGAAACAGCCATCCCAGGACAATGCGCCAGGCTTCTTGCAGAGGGGAGGGATACTCTACCGCTACAACGCCCTTTACGTGCCTCCAGGAGGGATTCGAGCCAAGGTCCTCCGTCAATGCCATGACTCCCCAACCGCAGTTCATTTTGGGGTGTTTAAAATGCTGCAGACAGTCACGCAAGACTTCTGGTGGCCTACGGTCAACCATGACGTGTAAAGATATTTACAATCCTGTCCCACTTGCATGAGAGCAAAACATGGCCCAGGGAGACCAACCAGGTTGTTAGAGCCGCTCCCCACACCTGACAGGCCATGGTGGATGGTAACTCTGGTCTTTATCACAGACCTGCCCACCTCACAGGATCTTAGTCGTCGTAGACACCTTCAGTAAAATGGCTCATTTCATCCTTTGCGCCAGACAGAGCAGCTCAATTGTTTGTGCAGCACATGTTCCGGCTACACGGACTCCCCACCAGTTTGGTCTCAGACCGGGGAACCTAGTTCATGGCTCGCTTCTGGCATGCCCTGTGGCAGCTTCTGCAGAGCGAGCTAAGGATGTATTCCGCACACCACCCCCAGACAGATGGGCAGATGGAGAAAGTGAACGTAGCCCTAGAGCAATACCTGCCTTGGTATGTGAACTACCAGCAAGATAACTGGGTGTCTCTGCTGCCCTTAGCTGAATTCGCTTACAACAACTTGGTGCACGTATCCACTCAGTAGACTCCATTCTTTGCCAACTGTGGTTACTACCAATGCACCTTCACCCTCCCCAGTTCTAACTCGGCCATCCCCGCAGCGGCCAAATTCGTGCAAGAGTTGCAGGCAATGCAGCAACTGTTAGAAGAACAATTAACCAGGGCCAAAGCTGACTACAAGAGAGTCACAGATCAGCACCATCAGCCAGGTCCAGAAATACAAGTGGGTAACAAAGTGTGGCTATCCACTTGTTATCTGCCGACACAGGTTCCCTGCCACAAGCGCGTAGGTTAGGACCCTTTGAGGTGGAGGCTCAAATCAACCCGTCGCTCACCACTTAATATTACCAGCCTCCTTAAAGATCCACCCAGTATTTCACCAATCACTCTGGAGAACCGCCAGACCTCCAGCGGGCATCAGAGGCTCCACCCCCACCTGTGTTGGTTGATGGGCAAGAAGAATTTGAAGTGGAGCAGGTCCTTGACTCTTGCTGGCGGCGAGGAAAGCTGCAATATCTGATCCACTGGAAGGGATTTGGTCCACTGGAAGGGATTTGGAAAGAACCTGGAAGCTGGCAATGGACATACACGCGCCAGATTTGGTGCGAGTTCCATGAAGCTTATCCAGACAATTGGCATGGGGAAGGGGGATGATGTCATGAGCCAGGCAGAAGGGAGGAGGCTGGTTGAAGGCAGGTCAGATGATGAGGACTTGGACTGGGAGCCCGGGGTGGGAGATGACAGCAGAGTGGACTCACAGGGTGCCTCAACCCACGTCTCCAATGGCTCAGCTTTCTGCACTCCCGCCTTCCCTGCAGAATCACCACCTAGCTCATCAGACACTCTCCAGCTGGACAAGCCCTTGCCACCCACTTCCGAGACAAAGCCAGGCATGTCGGACATTTCCCAGCCTAGCGCTGCCCAGTTTCCACGCTCAAACTAACTGTTAGAAGCCCCCCTCAATCAGAGTTGGAGTTGGAGATCAAGCCACCTTTGCCCTGTGCTCAGAGGCGCCAGAGGCAAGAAGTTCAACAGTCAGAGCTGAGGAGGAGCCTGTGTGTGTACGCGCGGAATCCAAGCCTACTTAAGTTGACTCAGGGGGGAACCCAGTTGCTGAGTCAATGTCTTAGTGCCGCATCAGCATGCTTAGTCCATGTTAGCCAAAGTTCCTAGTAAGCGTAGTTAGATTAATGAGGAGCACTGCTTTTGAGGTAACTATAACTTTAATAAAAAGAGGAAAAAACACAGACGCGTCTGTGACTGAGTCCTTCAACGACAGGCAGGACATTCTGGCTCCTTGGTCACTATCCATATGCTCACTGGAACAAATTAATACAAACTGAATTTAGAACCTATTTTTCAGAATGAATGATATTAAATATTAAATTTGCCTTTTTCTTGAAATCCTGGAGAGAAGTCCGCAGTTCCCAAATTTGCCAGAAGTTGCTGGCTCTCTGAATTCGCTGCACCTTCTGTTTCACTTTTTGAACAAGTCAGAGGTTGAAATAAGTTCAGAAGCTGTCATCATAAGACAGATAAACAATTGTGTAATAAGGCCCAAAGGAAAACATCTCTTTCAACAAGCCTTTTAAGTAAAGACCTTATCCTAGTTTAAGTTGGAACTGCTTTTAAGACGCCTTTAAATGTTTTGTTTTGTTTTGAAAGATGTTTTGTTTTGAAAGATGTTTTGTTTTGAAATATGTTTTGAAAGATGTTTTGTTTTAATGTGTTTCAAAATCTTTTGTTTTTAAGATGTTTTAAAGTGCTTTTAATATTTTGTTTGCCCCCTGGGCTCCTTCTGGGAGGAAGGGCGGGATATAAATCAAATAAATAGCACAGGTTGGGGTTTCTTTTTCTTCTCCAATCCACCAGAAATCTTTCAGATGGTGTTGGGACATGGTTTGGGCAGGTGTCTGGAGCAGGATTCTGGAGGAGGATTCTGGAGGAGGAGGGCCACATACCTTTAACTATCATTCTCTCCAACACTGCCTATTAGTTTAAAGTTGAAACAACAGTTTCACACTTCAAATTGTTTTCCTAGGTGAAAGCACTGAAGAGAATCTCTTATGGATGCAAGTATAGTGTTTGGAAACATCGAAAGTGCTTCAAAAATTATTTTTATGAGGTACTGAAAGACAGCGGATTTAACTAAAGATGCTAGAGACTCTGGAAAGGTGGGATACAATTTCAAGCAAATTAGAATAAAAGGCAATAAAATCGCTGTCACAGTATTAGTGAGACTTCATTTCTGCCCTTGATCCTGGCTCTCCATAATACCTGCAACTGCTTGCTTCTTGCACTTGGTTTATTCTTCTTGTTCCTGTCTTCTCTAGATTCATTTGGAACCCTTTCACATTGCTCTCTCACCAGTCAAAATTTCATTACATGATTATGTTTTCCTCTCCATTAGCAAACCCACTGACTGAACTCTATTCACTGTCTACCAGAGTCTTCCTCTTGCCCTTCTAAACTTCAAAACTCCTTTTTCATCTCCCAGTATCTAGTACTCAAACACTGCAATACTATGCATGTCTATTTAAGTAGCCTCAGTGAGTTCAACTGGACTTACTCCTAGGTAAGCATACACAGAATGACAGCAACTGTAATCCAATACACACTTACCTAGAAGTAAATCCAAATTAACTTAATCAGTTTACTTCTAAGTAACCGTGCACAGATTATGCTACATACCTGCAATCCTAAGCAAACCACTAAGTAAACAAGTCCCGCTGATTTCAACACAACATAATTCAAAGTATGCTTGTTTAGGATTGGGTCTTGTAATACCCATTGCCATGCCTTCACTTTTTCATGGTAGGGTGGCCAAGTGAAAAAGGAGACAGGGTTCCTCCATCTTTAATAGCTATATAGAAGAGCAAATTTCTGCTGATGCTGCTTGCCTGACAAGCCACACCTGCTTGTCTTCTGTCTTGTACACCATTAAAGATGCAGGATCCCTGTCCTTTCACCTGCTCACCTTATTTGATGGCCATCCTGTTCAATGTTCACTTAACACAGCTAATGTGCACAGTGCCATGTATGAATAATTATGAAGAATACTAAAGCTCTCATCATGCAATCCAATGAATATAATACCTTTCATTTTTGAATGAGTATCTAGCACAGGATCATGACATATTTTACAGGGCCACCATGGTCGTCTGTTGAACTTTGCCCATACAAGATCTCCAGCTTCATACTTTACCGGAGCAGGTTTCTTCTTGGTTCGACCCTACGGAGAGAAACAAGAAACTGCACTGAGATATAGTCTCTCACGGAAGCAGCTTGAGCTACCAGGACTGCAAGCTGTAATTGGCTGAAAGTTGATTAATTGGTAGAAATGAGAGTAGAAGAGTGGTTTTGAGGTGTTACTGTAATAAGGACTAGAAAAGAAAAGTTTACAAATGGTCTTTTATTCTAACAATGCTCTTGCTTATCGAATTTTTAACAATAAGTTATAATGTAAAGATTTACAAATTGTAAATTATATTATGCTTCCTTCAGAAACTCAACAAAGGCATCAATACTGAGATTTTGATAGCTTGCATTTTTTTTAACAAGTTAAATCACATGACCAGTTAAAAGACAGACCAACTAAACATTCTTCAACCAGTTAACAGATCCATAACCTACCTAAGTGCAGGTCCAGCAGCCAAACTTGACTCATTTCCTTATCAAACCAAACAAAGACCAAGAGCAAAGTACTCCTACCTGGTAACCCTTTCACACTGCTGCGATTAGTGGAACACAACAGTCCCCCTTCCTAACAGAAAAACAAAATTGCTGCCCTTTTCTCCCAAGGAAAGAGCTAAAGCTCTGAACTGGTACTGGACAAAAAAAGTGGGGAGGAAATCAACTTGTAAAACATACTGAGCTTTTGTTGAGCATTAACTCTTATTCAGACTGATGAAGTGCAACCAATTACAAAGATCTTCTACCATTTAAACTATTAGCCTGAAACAGGAATCCTATCAAAAGAAAGGAACAGAAGAATCAAACCTGTAATTCTTTTCCTCATTCCTCCTCCCATTTTTAAAATACTTTACTGTATTTGTATTTAGTCCTTTGCAGTTCTAATATTTTCAGTTCTAATATTTCCCAGTGACTGTAAGGGTTTCATATCACATCAGAGGATCAAGCTCTCTTCTCTATTCCCACAGCCTAGCTTTTAAGTTGGAATCCTTGCTTGGTCCAACTGATTAGCATAAACAAGATAACTGAACAACATTCTCATATAGAGTGCCTGGCTCAGCTTCTCTTCATCTTTTAAATTTGATTACATCATAAAACAACAACAAAACTTAAAAAGCCTCATTCACACAGCAGAGCAGGTATACCTCTCACAATAAGTATCCTGACAAGTGAATTTGTCACTCCACCCTACATCACTACTCATTAGCTCCTGGTGATCCTGGCTACCTAAAAATACTTTCAAGTCACAGTTTAGTTCTTGTTAGAAATCAGTTCTGGCTATCTGTCTTCATGCTTACACTTGTGTTATTCTAGCTCTTTAGGACCTTCGGTCCTCCCAGACCCTTTCCTTGCCTAGGAGTGAGAGGAAGGAAAAATTTGCCCACTTCCACTCCACTTTCTGCCTCCCTCTCAGGACGGTCAGCTTATTGGGATACATTTTACACCACACAACTAAGGTCCGATTTACTCAGTCATTTCATTTGCAGGTAGTTGCTTTCTGCAACCCTCCCCACCCCCCACCTCTTCTGGATGCAGTGGTGCTTACAGCATGCATAAGTCGCCTGAATCCTCCACCACTGAACTCACCACAATTTTGCATGCTTTAAGAAAACAGGATACCTAAGTGAACAGTGACACTGAAAATTGTGATTTGTCCTTCTGGGGAATAACTTTTGACAACTCATCAAGAAAATGGTTAAATTCACACAAAAATAAGATATGAATGATTAGAAACATTAAAACATCTAGCATGTTTCCTTGTGATGTATTTCCAGGTAAGAAAAGGTGTGTGCACAGTGGGTTAACTCCTTCCAACAGCACTTCCATTCTCTAGTATGCCACTTCCCCCAGAGATTGGAGGACCTTCCAGAGCAGCATTCCATGAGAGGCTGCTTCTAGAACACAAATATCAATAACCAGAAATTTTGTGTTTTTCTAACTTGCCAAGGTTCTACATGTAGACAGTAAGTGTGTTAGGACTGCAGCCTTCAGCATTTAAAAATATCTATCAAACAGTCTATGTGAAGAAGTCATACAGAAACATCACTGTAAAATAGTCAATATTTTTCCAGTGTCTTTAGAAAAAAATAAAATTTGTTCAGCTGAAGCAGTCATTTCAGGCATCATGCCAAGCCATGGTCAACTAAGTTTAACTATGGTTCATTATGATGTACGGATTCCCAAGCCATGGTTCAACCAGCAAAGCAGAATCAGAAGCTATGGTTTGAAAACAATGGTGTAGCATGATGTCTGAATCAGCAATTACACAATAACAGCCATAGCTCTGACTCCATAGTCACCTGCATCATAAAATTGGAACTCTAAGCAAATGGAAAACTAAGACGAACAGTTCTAAATCACAGTTAGGCATGGTTTCAGAACTGAGGCAAATAAAAGCCTCCACACACACTAAATTCTCCATCGGCACACGAATCTGTGAACTCTTTTCTTCATCAATTAAGAAACTGTCTCCCATGTCTCTCTACCCCCCCACACACTATATGTGATTATTGTGTCTTCTCTGAACTGTATTGCTCTAGCACTATCCTTCAACAGTGGGGACCACTATCTCACACATACAAAGAGGAGAGGCATTCCTCATATGCAAGTAAGTTCCCAGCCACCCAACTCCAATCCATTGGCACTTCTGGTCAAACACTCCTGAGCAGTTTTGGAGCAGAACAAGCTATCCCTGCATGCACAGAGTTCTACTGCAAAAGGAAGTATACTCAGTCACTGCAGTCTCCCTCTCCTCCATGGGGCGAGGATGAGGTATGAGCCTTCAGATGGCACCACTTCCTGACAAACATCTACTGGGTATCCAGGTTCAGGGACTAGGTGCTATTACTCAGTACTTTCTCTGCGTTGTATCCAACAAAATTGTCATATTTATACAAGGCCTTTTCTCCTAATTCTTGTTTATTATATATTAATTTGTTAGCTATTTCATTGAAAGAAACAAAAAAACTACACAATGGTGGGGAAAAGACTGCATGCCTCAGAGCTTGTAACATCTATGTATTTAACTGAATGAACAATTATCTGGAATGCCCTTTAATATAGTCAATGTTTTGTGGTCAAGAATGAGAAAAAATATTGATTTTAATACCACCACCACTGCCTATCTTATTTAGAGATCTCTTTCTTTAATGTGTAGGAACACATATGTACTTCCTTCACTTCAAAATCCAACGTATACACAGAGATGCCATTCTAGTTTTTAGTTCTGAACTTCTCATTGTAAGATAGATTATAGATATGACCATACTATGTGAAGAAATTGCTAAACAAGTGATACAAAATACACAATCATGCCAGAGACATATCAAACTCAGCCAAAAGTTTCCTTTTGACACAGACTATTAATGGTCTTAATTATTGCACAGATCTAATAACTATTTTTTCATAAAGCGACTTAAAACTGGTTTTCAGCTCCAATGGTCTCATTGGAAGTAGCAGAATAAATCACATGTTTGCATAAATTAACACTGGGGAACTGTCTCCAGGGAATATCATTTTTGCAGCTTTCTTCTATCTCATTAACAACTGGGATGTTCCTTGCTCATTAAGAAAGTGATGGAAAGATTACAGACACTATCTAGTCCCCTACCAATCCAACAACAGCTTTATATGGCCCTGGCATCTCCCCGCCTCTTTTGTGCATTTTCTTTGCCTGAGCAGCATTACTGTACTTAAAAGAGAACTGTAGGCAGGATTCAGAGGTTCTTCAGTTCACTCAATAATAATAGCATTTGTATAGTGCCTTAATAGTTTAAATGCTTAACTGGGCAATCTTCACCACCACCACCACCACATAAAAGTAGATGAGTCCAGTCCTATTTTCCCTCATACTGCAGACAGAGGGGCCAAAGCCAGCTCAACCTCTTTGCCATGCTGTGCAAATTACACTGACTCATGATATTTGGGTGGATGTGAAAGTGTCCCTTCCAAACTGTTTAAGTGCAACTCAATTCTCATCCTTTAGAGCAGGGTGGCCTAACCTGTTTTGGCTCAAGGGTCACACTGAAGGTTCGCCACCCCTACAAGTACTACATGCTAGCAAGTGCACACTCTCACAGTTGTATATATTCACACATGCACACACATACACACTCAGCACAGCGGAATGCAGGATGAGGGGAGAGACAAGCAGCCTGAACACACACACAAAGCAGAAGGGGAGGCAGACTCAGCAGTACACACACTCACCTCCTGGGGAACAAAAGCACAGGTTATAAAAGTTATGAGAGCAACCCTAATTCAGGAAGTAAATCCCATTATATTCAATGGAACTTACTGCTATGCATAAGATTGAAGCCTTGGTCGCTTTTAAGGGGGAATAATTCGGCAATCCTAGACAAATTTAGGTGGGAGGTAACTAGGATTACCAGAATTAAAACTTCACTTGGGATTAAGCCCTACTGGAGCCCAGAAAGTTTTACTTCTGAGTAAATATGCATAGGATCAAAACCTGCACTGCAGCACTGAAAAGGGGGAGTGAAGGAACTCTAAGAATTCAAATAGCTAAAACAAAATTTTGATGCTTCTGAACTTTTCAAAATGTTCTGCATTTGAGGGGTAGAGTGGGACAGTGCCCTAAAGCCATGGCGGTTCTTCACAGGTTTATAGGCGAACCTGATTTCATTAACAGCCCTATGGCAAAATCAATGGAATTGTGTGCACAATCCAATTATTTCAATTACTACAATATTCTCTTTACCAAAGTGAAAGATACGCTTTAGATCATTTTCTAATGAATCTATGTAACAGTGTATGTTCTGGGTTATTTTTTAAGGGGGTTGCAAAAGAATGAACAAGTGATTTAATTAACTGTTAAATCTTAACAACACTCATATAACTGGGGACTTCACTTTCTAGCAAAGTTAACACAGAAATGCAATTTGCACACACACCTGTGTGGGATTCAAGATTTCTCTTTATATATGCAGGGACAGTGAACAGTACACCCACCACAGTAGGAGGCAGCATACTTCTGAATACCAGTTTCTTGAAACAGCAGGAGGAGAGAGTGCTCTTGGGCTCAGGTCCTGCTTGTGAGCTTTCCCTTTGTTGTTATGTGCCTCCAAGTCGACTGTGACTTATGGCGACCCTATGAATCAGTGACCTCCAAGAGCATCTGTCATGAACCACCCTGTTCAGATCTTGTAAGTTCAGGTCTGTGGCTTCCTTTATGGAATCAATCCATCTCTTGTTTGGCCTTCCTCCTTTTCTACTCCCTTCTGTTTTTCCAAGCATTATTATCTTTTCTAATGAATCATGTCTTCTCATGATGTGTCCAAAGTATGATAACCTCAGTTTCATCATTTTAGCTTCTAGTGATAGTTCTGGTTTAACTTGTTCTAACACCCAATTATTTGTGTTTTTCGCAGTCCATGGTATCCACAAAGCTCTCCTCCAACACATTTCAAATGAGTTGATTTTTCTCTTATCCGCTTTTTTCACTGTCCAACTTTCACATCCATACATAGAGATCGGGAATACCATGGTCTGAATGATCCTGACTTTAGTGTTTAGTGATACATCTTTGCATTTGAGGACCTTTTCTAGTTCTCTCACAGCTGCCCTTCCCAGTGAGCTTCCCCTAACTATCTTATTAGCCACTTTGAGAACAGGATACTGGATTAGACAGCCCACTGGCATGATCCAGCAGGCTCTTCTTATGTTCTCTGTAGTTTCATATTCCCAGGAATAAATACCCAAGTTGCAAAAAAAAAAACAGTTTCTCCTTACAAAACCATTCGGTATTGTATGTGGTATGTGAATGTGGCCTAAATATTTGAATACTCATAAAAACCAATGTGTATAATATCCTATTCTTTCTTACCGTAAGAGAATCAAGGGCCACACATATGGTACAATTCCATGAGAGTGCAGAAAGCATTTGGTAGCGAGTACAACATTTAGATTCCGAAGAATCAGATCTTTCATTTTTAAGAAACAAATTTCTAGATCAGCCTTTGCCAAACTGTTGCCCTCCAGATGTTTTGGACTACAACTCCCATCAACTCTCGCCAGCATGGCTATGTTGATGAGAATTACAGTCCAACACATCCGGATGGTACCAGGTTAGCAAAAGCTGTTCTCAAGCTTAGAGCTGCAAAGATATGTTTGAGAAAGCATGCAAGCTAAAATTTTAGAAGCTAAAGCAGTGGCTGAATTTTTTCAGGGGGCGGGGTTTCAAGGCCCAGTCCTTCCCCGTGACTAGGAAACCTGAATAAATTATGCAAAACAGTAAAGATTACCAAAGTATGCAAAATCAAAGCAATTATTGAAATTTGCACAGAGTGCAGAATTCAACTCTCCAGAGAATTTGGACTGCCAGGATGAAGATTTTCTATTATTGTTGAATAGCCCTCGTGACATCATATTCACAGGGAGCAGCTGTAGCTCAGATGCTGAGCACATAGAATCACAGACTAGTAGAGTTGGAAGGGGCCTATAAGGTCATGGAGTCCAACCCCCTGCTCAATGCGGGAACCCAAGTTAAAGTACACCTGACAGGGGGCTGTCCAGCTGCCTCTGGAATGCCTCCAGGGTTGGAGAGCCCACCACCTCCCTAGCTAATTGGTTCCATGTTTTGCATGTAGGGAATCCCAGGTTCAGTCCCTGGCAGGGAGCAGGTGATGGAGAAGGCCTTAGACCCTGGAGTACTGCTGCCAGTCAGACAATATACAGAACTAGATGAATAAGCAGCCTGGTCTGATATAAGACAACTTCCTATGAATTGTGTTATGCATGAACAGGAGATAAAAATATTCTCATCAAACCCAACTCAGTATTTGACAGAATGAGAGGCTAATAAATGAAAATAACAATGTATTCAGTTATCAGTCACTTCTACAATAGGTCTTACAGTGACTTGACAAAAGAAAATACAATACATAAAAGCAAATGTAAACCATAAAAAAATTAAACAATGACAACACAAAATCCGTAAAATTGTCATACAGCAATATGTAAATAAGGATCAGGTCCTACCCAGCCTGCCAAAAGATGGGCACCAATGAAGGAAGTGACATTAACTGAAGGCCTCAGTCTTAGCCTGGCGCCTAAAGGCTGCCAAGGATGACACTAGATGTTTCTTCCTGAAAAGAGCATTCCCCAGACAAGGAGCTACTATGGAAAAGGCCTGTTCTTATGTGGTCACCCTCTGCACCTCCTTCCCTATGATTATAGCCCATTAGCCAGATATAAAGTCAATTAAAATAAAACAGAAATATTGGATATTAACATAACACAACATTTGAAAAAAGAGAGATAAGAGAAAAATTGGCATAAAGCTGGAAATAAAAAACTGTGTGACAGCTTGGTACCAAGGTAACTAAAAAACTTCATGAAATATACAAAAACAATTATGAGTTGTATCTAAACTAGTGTCAGCAAAGTTCTGCTGGCACAGCAGCAGTCCCGTTTCCTCTCCTCCCTCCCCACCTCCAAAATCTTCACCAGAGGGTCCTCCAGCCCTCTACAGCTGATACTGAGGGCGCACAGGGGGCTGCATGGGAGAACAGAGGAGGGGAAGTTCTGATCTGCTAACCCAGATCAGAACAGGAACAGGAGCGTAGGATACCACCCTATGATTTTTTATATAACGTATTTTAAGGTCTTACAAAACAGCAAGGAAAAAATTAAACGTATCTTTTTCTGGAAGAATCTCCACTATGAAAATGGCAGTGTTTTAAAAAAATAAATTTCTTATTTCAAACTCTTCCAATTAAAACATCAAATGGGCAAATTTAAAGAGATTTACTGTTGAAATGTTTTTGGAGCAAAAAAAGACCAACAATTAATTAAAGCAAAGACATCATATGATGAGAAAATAAAAGGTTATCTGTATCAAATCTGAAATTATATTAACAATCTATACAAATTCTCTGGTGGACTGAATTATTAGAAACTGATTCTGTAATTTTACAATTTGAAGATATGTTACTAAAATCACCACTGATAAAATATTGTGGGGAGATAGAACTTACAGAACATCATTTAAAACAATTTCTTAGAATCTACCTGGTTAAAGATACAAGATCAAAATACATGGTTACTAAGTCCAACAATTTAGCTGATCTTAAATCAAACCTCAACATTAGACACTGGAGAGGAAATAATCTATTTAGATACAAAGATCTCATAAATAGCGGGATATGATTGATTAATCAACTCCAAATCCCACAAAGAAGGTGTTGTGTGCTGGTTTGCCCCCACAATCAACCTAGCCACTGCATTGTGCATGACCTGCAACCTCCAGATCAACCTCAAGTGTAGCCCCATGTAAACTGCATGGCAGTAATGCAACCCTGAACTAACCAGAAAACTGATGGAAGTGGGGCAAGAGCAACTCCTGTTTGGGTTCTTTTGTGTGTATTCCAGAAGGAACGTAAAGTTAGAGTCCTCCACCTGGCTAGGCTTGCCTACCTTTACCTGTGCTGTTCTCTACCTAACTTCCTTCCGTTGTAAACTGATATGCTCAGGGAAGCTTATCTGCCCCTCCTTCCTTTGTTCTTCTTCTTTGACTGCCCGAGGAGAGAGGAGACTGGCAGCCCCCGGGGGGTAAGGGGTGGGTTTTTATGTTTATTTGTTATATTATTTAAGATAGGCCTGTCCAGCAGGCAATTAGGGATAGGGGCATGTGCAAACCAAGGAGAGATGAAACAGAGAAGGAGAGGGGCCAAGCTATACCAAGTTTGGGCGGCAGGTGCCGGATTGATGCTAGGGGCAGACCATGTCAATTTAGAGGAACACGGGATAGATGCATAATACCTATCCCGTGTTCCAGGTCTGCCCAAAACCAGAAGTTAACTGGGGGAAGCAGGATTCCTACCGACCTTCGATTGCTGATGTGTAATGCCAGGTCTGTGACACAAAAAAATCTGTCATCCATGATATGATACTGGATGAGTGTGCAGACCTGGTGTGCATCACGGAGACCTGGCTGGACGAGGCCTCAGCTCCCATCCTTAAGGCCATGTGTCCGCCGGGTTTCTATTATGCACAGCAACCGAGGGTAGGTAAGCGGGGAGGGGGAGTGGCAGTCATCTACCGGAAGTCTTTGATTTTCACCAGGCCTCCGCTCCCAAGGACCAAGGTTGTTGACTGCATGTACTGGAGGTTGGGCCCGAAGGGCAGTTTGGGGATCTTGCTCGTGTACCGCCCGCCCCGCTGCACGGCAGATTCCCTGTCCGAGGTGCTCAAGGTGGTCTCGGATGTACAAGCGTTGACCCCAGAGCTTTTAGTACTGGGGGATTTCAACGTGCATGCTGAGACCACCCTCAGTGGAGCCCCTCGGGATTTCCTGGAAACCATGGCTTCCTGGGAACTGCACCTTAATAATACTGAGCCCACCCATGTAGCCGGTCATGCTCTCGACCTTGTATTTGTCCTGCGAGCGGTAGGAAGTGTTCTGAAGTTGGAGGCTATTTCTTTTACCCCCGTGTCATGGTCAGATCACTATCTGGTGAATTTTGACATCTCGATGCCACACTCCCTCCGCAGGGGTAAAGGACCTATTAGAATGGTCCGCCCTAGGCGCCTGATGGATCCAGAGGGATTTCTGACTGCACTGGGGGGAATTGGAACCTGCTGAAGGTCGCCCGGTTGAAACCCTGGTGATGGAGTGGAATGAAGGAATCACCAGGGCATTAGACCGGGTGGCTCTGAAACGTCCTCTCCCCCTGAATAGGACTCAGACGGCTCTGTGGTATACACCCCGGTTGCGTAGTCTGAGGCAGGAGGTGAGATGACTAGAGCGCCGGTGGCAAAAATCCCGTTCTGAAGATGCTCGGACACAGGTTAGAGCAGCAATAGCTGCCTACCAGGTGGCAGTGAGGGCAACAAAGAAGGATTTCTTTGCTGCCTCTATTGCATCCGCAGAGTGCTGTCCCAGGAAGCTGTTCCAAGTGGTCCGAAGCCTGGTCGGTCCAGTTGCTCAGGAACCCTTGGAACATTCTAAGGCTTCCTGTGACAAATTGGCAAAGCACTTTGCTGATAAAGTCGAGCACCTGAAGAACTCGATTCCGTACGCTGTGTATGCAGTGGGGGATCCAGAGTTGACCAATTGCAGTCCGGTTCTGTGGGATCGGTTCCAGCCTCTCCCTTCTGAGGATGTGGACAAGGTGCTTTCAACGGTAAAGCCTACCACCTGTCTGATTGATCCTTGCCCATCATGGTTTCTTATGAAATGTAGGGAGAAATTAGGCGAAGGGATCAGGGCGGTGGTAAATGCATCCTTGAAGGAGGGTGTTTTGCCACCAGCCCTCAAGGAGGCAATTATAAAACCTATTTTGAAAAAGGCCTCCTTGGATCCCAAAGTCTTGAACAACTTTCGCCCCGTTTCAAATCTGCCATTTTGGGGGAAGATCATTGAGCGAGTGGTGGCTGGCCAGTTGGCAGCACACTTGGATGAAACGGATTATTTGGATCCATACCAATCGGGTTTCAGGACTGGACATAGTACTGAAACAGCCTTGGTCGCTCTGGTGGATGATATGAGGAGGGCATTAGACGGGGGAGAATCCACCTTTCTTGTCCTCCTGGATCTCTCGGCGGCTTTTGATACCGTCGACCACGGTATCTTGTTGGATCGCCTGGAAGGATTGGAAATAGGAGGCACTGTTTTGCAGTGGTTCCGTTCCTTTCTCTCTGACAGGCATCAACAGGTAGCATTGGGAGATGAGGTTTCAGAGCCTTGGCCCCTCACATGCGGAGTGCCACAGGGTTCTATCCTCTCTCCCATGCTATTTAACATCTATGAAAAGCCGCTGGGAGCTATCATCAGGAGTTTTGGGCTGCGATGTCATCAATATGCAGATGACACGCAGCTCTATCTCTCCTTTAAATCTTCACCAGAGATGGCTGTGGAGACCTTGTCCAAGTGCCTGGAATCCGTGAGTGGATGGATGGGAAGGAACAGACTGAAGCTCAATCCTGATAAGACCGAGGTGCTACTTGTGGGTGACAGGGGGAGGTTGGGTGCTGTTGACCTACAGTTTAATGGGGTGAGTTTACCCCTGAAAGATCAGGTCCGCAGCCTCGGGGTGGTTCTTGATTCCAAGCTGTTCATGGAGGCTCAGATTTCGGCAGTGAGCCGGGCAGCTTGGTACCAATTACATCTCATACGGAGGCTGCAACCCTACCTCCCTATTCATCAGCTCCCACTGGTGGTACACGCCCTGGTCACCTCTCGATTAGACTACCGCAATGTGCTCTACATGGGGTTACCCTTGAAAACGGTCCGGAAACTACAACTGGTGCAGAATGCGGCAGCTCGGTTGCTTACAAACAGCCGCCGCCGTGATCACATCACGCCAGTATTATTTCACCTACATTGGCTGCCAGTTGTTTTCTGGGCCCAATTCAAGGTGTTGGTATTAACCTTTAAATCCCTATACGGTCTCGGCCCAGTTTATCTGAAGGAGCGCCTCCAGTACCACAAATTAAGTCGCCCAACCAGATCAGCCACACAGGGCCTTCTCTCAGTCCCACCAACGAAAACAGCTAGGTTGGTAGGGACTAAAGAGAGGGCATTTTCAGTGGCGGCCCCCACTCTCTGGAACTCCCTCCCATTCGATCTTCGCCATGCCCCTTCCCTGGATATATTTCGCCGGGCATTAAAAACTTGGCTTTTTGGACAGGCCTTCAGGCATTCCGGGGAGGGCTAACTTTTTTGGGATATTTTATTATCTATTGATCGCCCTAACTGATTTCATGCTGCTGTGATTAATGATCGTTCTGATTTTATTGTATTTTATCTGTATTGTATTGTAATTTACTGAATTTTAGTTTGTACGTCTCCTAGAGTGGCTTCAGCCAGATAGGCGACACAAAAATTAAATTTATTATTATTATTTATTATTGTCTTTGCTCTCATTCCTGAGCCATGAGGGCAATACCCACGTCTGGGCATTGCGCCTCCAACTTAGTTAGAACTAGGTGTGCCTTTCCTATCTACTATGTATTTCTATAAATAAAGTAGTTTTTCTTATTTTACTAAGTCTTAAGTCTCAGTGATCTATATGCAAGGTAAAAGCCTGCTACTTGGGTAAATACACACACTGGCACACACACATCTCAGACGGCTGACGATCTCTGCGTCTACAAATTTACATAACAAAAACTTAAAATGGTTTAAATATTTTCAAATAAGAGATGTTTTAAAATACTAAGAGAAATTTGGAGGTTAAAGAGTTTAACAGAATTTAAAAAGAATTTTAAAAGAGGTAAACGTCCTTTATCCAGAATTTATCATTTGTTATTGAAGTACGATTGTGAGTCAGAACAGGTTAAAGATTATATGATGAAATGGGTGCAAGTTATCAGAAAAAATATCCCTATGGAAATCTGTTTAGTAAACCTCATATTTTTTTTTAACAAAAATCACGCTGTAAGAGAAAATTGTTTTAAAGCCATGTCAAGGTGGTCTTTAACCTCTGTTATAATTCATAAAATAAGTAAGAACTATTCAAAAATGTGCTGGAGATACAGAAAAAGATTAGGAATAAATTTTCATATGTGGTGGTAATATTCTTCAGCACAGAAATACTGAAAAATGATTACAAACTTAATATATAAAATATTACACTATAAAATGTCATTACATTCCCTATTGCTGTCAATAATTTATACATAAAAAATAGAGAACACATAGAATACATAACTTCTTACATGATGGTCACTGCAAGAATGTTGCTTGCTCAGAAATGGAAACCCCAAATACTGAATAAATATAAGCTTTGGGAATTAGCCTGAGGTCAAAATTGACTTATTATTTAAGATCAAAAGAAACAGGATATAGACAAAACAGATTCTAGAAATATGGTTTCCACTTATATTGTATTGCCAAAGAAATTATTGCTTCCCTAAAGTTCAGTATGGTTTTGACATGTTTTAAGTTAATAACGTCCTTTTCTATATACTAACAAGAATGTAACTCTTTTGTTTTAAAGTAACTCAAAAGACTATGTTATGTTAATTTCAAAAGACAGATGCGGCTATCATAATTAATTGCTTTATTACTGTTCAGACTCTTTTTTCTGTTTTCTTCCACAAGTTTTTTTTCCTGAGACAAAGGTGCAATGCTTATTGTAACTGTACGCAACCAAATATAATTTGCAATTTGGTCTGATAATTATATTTAAAAAATTCTCATCATTCAAAAAATATAGGGAATAGGGTTCATTATAGGGATGTTTCTCCACATTATTGATCAATATCTACTACTGCTTATTAAAACTGATTGTCTATTTGCTTAAACTAAGAAGATTTGCCTTATTATGTTTCAGCATCTGGTATTTTTATTTTTATGGCACTTTAAAATGACAGAATTATAACACGTTCTATACATTGGGTGCAGCACAGTCCTCTTATTTACTTGACTTTCGAAAATAATTTTACTATCTCCCAAACTTGGAACACAAGTAGTCCCGAGTAATTGCCTCTTTGCCACAACATTATCTGATTGACAGTGATATCAGAGACGTTTTCCAAAATGCAGTTCTTCATGTTAACCCAAAATTAACTCTACACAGAACACAAGAGAAACCAGGAAATGGAAAACCTGTTTATACTACTAGCTTCACTTTGAGGTACTTTTCTTATAATACAGTATCTATTTCATTACTCAAATAGCAATACATAGTTTTAATGATTTTCAGTTTTGTCTCTCAGGTTTAGAAGCAACACTGGACTTACCCATGATAAGTTCTTTTTCTGCAGTGCAGGAAGGGACTCTTACATGGATTGTCACTGCACACTCACTCTACTTGCAAGAAGAATTCTGCAAGAGAGCTTACCCGAGTGGGCTGGGCAACCACTCCCCAGATTCACTTGCCTGAGATGCGATGGTTGCGAGAGCAACTCCCATGGTGACCGCTGCCAGTGGTTGCACTGTGACAGCCTGATGACAGGGGCCATGAGCACAGGATACAGAGAGACAGCAGTTGCTGCCTGCTGCTAAGGTAAAATGGCCATGGACACTGAAGAAATAAGGAGGGTTGGTTAGGTAGCGGTGCCTCCCATCCCTTCCTGGGCCTGCAGAAGGAGTAATTGGTTAAAGAACATAAGAAGAGCCTGCTGGATCAGGCCAGTGGCCCATCTAGTCCAGCATCCTGTTCTCACAGTGGCCAACCAGGTGCCTGGGGGAAGCCCGCAAGCAGGACCCGAGTGCAAGAACACTCTCCCCTCCTGAGGCTTCCGGCAACTGGTTTTCAGAAGCATGCTGCCTCTGACTAGGGTGGCAGAGCACAGCCATCATGGCTAGTAGCCACTGATAGCCCTGTCCTCCATGAATTTGTCTAATCTTCTTTTAAAGCCGTCCAAGCTGGTGGCCATTACTGCATCTTGTGGGAGCAAATTCCATAGTTTAACTATGCGCTGAGTAAAGAAGTACTTCCTTTTGTCTGTCCTGAATCTTCCAACATTCAGCTTCTTTGAATGTCCACGAGTTCTAGTATTATGAGAGAGGGAGAAGAACTTTTCTCTATCCACTTTCTCAATGCCATGCATAATTTTATACACTTCTATCATGTCTCCTCTGACCCGCCTTTTCTCTAAACTAAAAAGCCCCAAATGCTGCAACCTTTCCTCGTAAGGGAGTCGCTCCATCCCCTTGATCATTCTGGTTGCCCTCTTCTGAACCTTTTCCAACTCTATAATATCCTTTTTGAGATGAGGCGACCAGAACTGTACACAGTATTCCAAATGCGGCCGCACCATAGATTTATACAACGGCATGATGATATCGGCTGTTTTATTTTCAATACCTTTCCTAATTATCCCTAGCATGGAATTTGCCTTTTTCACAGCTGCCGCACACTGGGTCGACATCTTCATCGTGCTGTCCACTACAACCCCGAGGTCTCTCTCCTGGTCGGTCACCGCCAGTTCAGACCCCATGAGCGTATATGTGAAATTCAGATTTTTTGCTCCAATATGCATAATTTTACACTTGTTTATATTGAATTGCATTTGCCATTTTTCTGCCCATTCACTCAGTTTGGAGAGGTCTTTTTGGAGCTCTTTGCAATCCCTTTTTGTTTTAACAACCCTGAACAATTTAGTGTCATCAGCAAACTTGGCCACTTCACTGCTCACTAATTCTAGGTCATTAATAAACAAGTTGAAAAGTACAGGTCCCAATACCGATCCTTGAGGGACTCCACTTTCTACAGCCCTCCATTGGGAGAACTGTCCGTTTATTCCTACTCTCTGCTTCTTAACCAATTTCTTATCCACAAGAGGACCTCTCCTCTTATTCCATGACTGCTAAGCTTCCTCAGAAGCCTTTGGTGAGGTACCTTGTCAAACGCTTTTTGAAAGTCTAAGTACACTATGTCCACTGGATCACCTCTATCTATATGCTTGTTGACACTCTCAAAGAATTCTAATAGGTTACTGAGACAGGACTTTCCTTTGCAGAAGCCATGCTGGCTCTGCTTCAGCAAGGCTTGTTCTTCTATGTGCTTAGTTAATCTAGCTTTAATAATACTTTCTACCAGTTTTCCAGGGACAGAAGTTAAGCTAACTGGCCTGTAATTTCCGGGATTCCCTCTGGATCCCTTTTTGAAGATTGGCGTTACATTTGCCACTTTCCAGTCCTCAGGCACGGAGGAGGACCTGAGGGACAAGTTACATATTTTAGTTAGCAGATCAGCAATTTCACATTTCAGTTCTTTGAGAACTCTCGGGTGGATGCCATCCGGGCCCGGTGATTTGTCAGTTTTTATATTGTCCATTAAGCTTAGAACTTCCTCTCTCGTTACCACTATTTGTCTCAGTTCCTCAGAATCCCTTCCTGCAAATGTTAGTTCAGGTTCAGGGATCTGCCCTATATCTTCCACTGTGAAGACAGATGCAAAGAATTCATTTAGCTTCTCTGCAATCTGCTTATCGTTCTTTAGTACACCTTTGACTCCCTTATCATCCAAGGGTCCAATTGTCTCCCTAGATGGTCTCCTGCTTTGAATGTATTTATAGAATTTTTGTTGTTGGTTTTTATATTCTTAGCAATGTGCTCCTCAAATTCTTTTTTAGCATCCCTTATTGTCGTCTTGCATTTCTTTTGCCAGAGTTTGTGTTCTTTTTTATTTTCTTCATTTGGACAAGACTTCCATTTTTTGAAGGAAGACTTTTTGCCTCTAAGAGCTTCCTTGACTTTGCTCGTTAACCATGCTGGCATCTTCTTGGCCCTGGCGGTACCTTTTCTGATCTGCGGTATGCACTCCAGTTGAGCTTCTAATATAGTGTTTTTAAACAACTTCCAAGCATTTTCGAGTGATGTGACCCTCTGGACTTTGTTTTTCAGCTTTCTTTTTACCAATCCCCTCATTTTTGTGAAGTTTCCTCTTTTGAAGTCAAATGTGACCATGTTGGATTTTCTTGGCAATTGGCCAGTTACATGTATGTTTAATTTAATAGCACTGTGGTCACTGCTCCCAATCGGTTCAACAACACTTACATCTCGCACCAGGTCCCGGTCCCACTGAGGATTAAGTCCAGGGTTGCCGTCCCTCTGGTCGGTTCCATGACCAACTGGTGTAGGGAATAGTCATTTAGAATATCTAGAAACTCTGCTTCTTTGTCATGACTGGAACACATATGCAGCCAATCTATGTCCGGGTAGTTGAAGTCACCCATTACTACCACATTTCCTAGTTTGGATGCTTCCTCAATTTCATATCTCATCTCAAGGTCTCCCTGAGCATTTTGATCAGGGGGACGATAGATCGTTCCCAGTATTAAGTCCCTCCTGGGGCATGGTATCACCACCCACAACGATTCTGTGGAGGAGTCTGCCTCTTCTGGGGTTTCGAGCTTGCTGGATTCAATGCCTTCTTTCACGTATAGAGTGACTCCGCCACCAATACGTCCTTCCCTGTCCTTCCGATATAGTTTATATCCAGGGATAACCGTATCCCACTGGTTTTCTCCATTCCACCAGGTCTCCGTTATGCTCACTATATCAATGCTCTCCTCTAAGACCAAGCACTCCAGTTCTCCCATCTTGGTTCGCAGGCTCCTAGCATTAGCGTACAGGCACTTGTAAGCAGTGTCTCTCTTCAAGTTGCTTTGGCACTTGTGGTTAGGCCTGTGGTAATTTTGCTCTTCTGAATTTACGGTTACGGCTTGCTGCTGCTGCTACCTGAGTGAAGGCCAAATGCAGGCAATGAAAAATGCTTGGGGTCATGAAGGCCGCTTTCACTAGCTGCACAGGCAAGCTGGCAGCCACCTCCACCCCCACTCTGAGGGTCCTGGCTTACTACCTTCTCCAGCATTGGGGCAGCTCCTGCCGCGTTCTTCAGCTTCATGGACCCCCTGGCTGCCTCCATGGGCCCATGGGGCAGAAGCTACAGATGTCCATCGGGAGGCGCCTGCTCCCCTTCCACGGGTGACAAGTCCAATGAGAGAGCAGGAGAGTCATTGTCCTTACCTCCTTTCTCTCTTTTTTTTAAAAAAGAAAAAAGGGACCTTGATAGGCTGGATCGTCCCAGAGTGCAGGACACGGAATAATGGGCTCAAGTTGCAGGAAGCCAGATTTCGACTGGACATCAGAAAAAACGCCGTTAGAGCCATATGACAATGGAACCAATTACCTAGAGAGGTAGTGGGCTCTCCGACACTGGAGGCATTCAAGAGGCAGCTGGACAGCCAGCTGTCGGGAATGCTTTGATTTGGATTCCTGCATTGGGCAGGGGTTGGACTCGATGGCCTTAGAGGTCCCTTCCAACTCTACTATTCCATATGCTGATGACACTCAGCTCTATCTCTCCCTACCACCTGATTGCAGGGAGGGAGTGCTCATCTTAAACCGGTGCCTGGAGGCTGTGAAGGACTGGATGTGGGCTAACAAACTGAAACTTAATCCAGACAAGACAGAAGTACTGTTGGTCAAGGGAAAAACTCCACCAGGGATGGGGTTGCACTCCCCTTGAAGGAGCAGGTCCACAGTTTGGGAGTCCTCCTGGATCCCGCCCTGCTGCTTGAATATCAGGTGGCTGTAGTAGCCAGGAGTGCTTTTGGCCAACTCAAACTGGTCTACCAGCTGCGTCTGTTCCTGGAGGCAGTTGATTTGGACGCCAGTGACACATGCATTGGTAACATCGAGGCTTGATTACTATAACACACTCTATGTGGGGCTGCCTTTGAAAATGGTTCGGAAATTATAGGAGGTTCAAAATGCAGCAGCCAGAATGTTAACTAGAGCATGGCGCAGGGAGCATATCACTCCTGTGCTTTATCGACTCCACTGGCTCCCAATTTGCTTCCGGGCCTAATTCAAAGTGCTAAGCAGATAGGGATTGAGGCATGTGCAAGCCGGAGAGGGAGGTGGGGGGCCAAGTTATAGGAAGTTTGGGCGGCAGGCGCTGGAAGGGTGCTGCTAGCAGACCACGCCGGAATAGGGGAACACGGGACAGATGCATTATATCCATCCCATGTTCCGGGTCTGCTCAGAACCAGATGGAAACTGGGGGACGCAAGGTTCCTACCGACCTTCGACTGCTGTTATGTAATGCCAGGTCTGTGGCTCAGAAAACCTCGCTCATCCATGATATGATCTTGGATGGGCGCGCAGACCTGGCATGTATTACGGAGACTTGGCTGGACAAAGCCTCTGCTCCAATTCTTGAGGCCATGTGTCCACCAGGTTTCCGTTACGCACAGCAGCCGAGGGTGGGAAGGCGGGGAGGGGGTGTGGCAGTCATCTATCGAGAGTCCTTGGTTTTTGCCAGACATCCCCTCCATAGGACTCAATTTGTTGATTGTATGTACTGGAGGTTGGGCCCGAAGGGCAGTTTAGAGATCTTGCTGGTGTACCGCCCACCCCGCTGCACGGCAGATTCCCTGGCCGAGGTGCTGGAGGTGGTCTCGGCTGTACGGGCATTGTCCCCAGAGCTGTTAGTTCTGGGTGACTTTAACGTGCATGCCGAGGCCGCTCTCATAGGAGCCCCTTGGGATTTCCTGGAAACCATGGCTTCCTGGGAACTGTACCTAAGTAATACTGGGCCCACCCATGTAGCCGGTCATGCTCTTGACCTTGTATTTGTCCTGGGAGAGGAGAGAAGTGGTCTGAAGTTGGGAGTGATTCTTGCCACTCCTGTGTCATGGTCAGACCACTACCCGGTAAATATGGACTTCTCGTTGCCATGCCCCCTCCGCAGGGGTGAAGGACCTATTAAAATGGTCCGCCCCAGACGCCTGATGGATCCGGATGGATTCCTGACTGCGCTTGGGGAATTGGAACCTGCTGAAGGTCGCCCGGTCGAAACCCTGGTGAAGGAGTGGAACGTGGGGATCACCAGGGCATTAGACCGGGTGGCTCTGAAACGTCCTCTCCCCCTGAATAGAACTCAGCTAGCACCATGGTATACACCGCGGTTGCGTAGTCTGAGACAGGAGGTGAGACGACTAGAGCGCCGGTGGCGGAAATCCCGCTCCGAAGATGTCCGGACACAGGTTAGAGCAGCAGTAGCTGCCTACCAAGTGGCAATAAAGGTAGGAAAGAAGGCTTTCTTTGCTGCCTCTATTGCGTCTGCGGAGTGCTGTCCCAGGAGGCTGTTCCAGGTGGTCCGAAGCCTGGTCGGTCCAGTTGCTCAGGAACCCTTGGAACAGTTAAAGGCCTCCTGTGACTTATTAGCAAAACACTTCGCCGATAAAATCGAACACTTACGGAGCTCGATCCCGTGCGCCGTGGACACAGTGGATGAACCAGAGTTGGCCAGTTGCATGCCGGTAAATTGGGATCGGTTTCGGCTTCTCCCTTCTGAGGAAGTGGACAAGGTGCTTTCATCTGTGAAGCCAACCACTTGTCTTACTGATCCTTGCCCTTCGTGGCTCCTTGTGAGCTGCAGAGAGAAATTGGGCGAGGGGATCAAAGCGGTGGTAAACGCTTCCTTGAAAGAGGGTGTGATGCCATCAGCCTTCAAGGAGGCAATTGTAAAGCCCATCTTAAAGAAGCCCTCCTTGGATCCCCAAGTATTCGATAACTTCCGCCCAATTTCGAATTTACCATTTCTGGGCAAGTTCATTGAGCGAGTGGTGGCCAACCAGTTGTCAGCACACTTGGATGAAACGGATTATTTGGATCCATACCAATCGGGTTTCAGGACTGGTCACAGAACTGAAACAGCCTTGGTCGCTCTGGTAGATGATTTGAGGAGGGCATTAGATAGGGGAGAATCCACCTTTCTTGTCCTCCTCGATCTCTCAGCGGCTTTTGATACTGTCGACCACAGTATCCTTCTGCTTCGCCTGGAGGGATTGGGAATTGGAGGCACTGTATTACAGTGGTTCCATTCCTTTCTCTCCGACAGGTACCAACAGGTAGCGTTGGGGGAGGAGGTATCAGACCCTTGGCCTCTCAATTGTGGTGTGCCACAGGGCTCTATCCTCTCTCCCATGCTATTTAACATCTGTATGAAGCCGCTGGGGGCAATCATTAGGAGATTTGGGCTGCAGTGTCATCAATATGCGGATGACACTCAGCTCTATCTCTCGTTTAAATCTTCACCAGAGTTGGCTGTGGAGACCTTGTCCAAGTGCCTGGAATCCGTGAGTGGATGGATGGGAAGGAACAAGCTGAAGTTGAACCCTGATAAGACCGAGGTACTACTTGTGGGGGACAAGAGAAGGTTGGGCGACATTGACCTGAAGTTCAACGGGGTGAGTCTACCCCTAAAGGACCAGGTCCGCAGCCTTGGGGTTGTACTTGATTCCAGGCTGTCCATGGAGGCTCAGATTTCGGCAGTGAGCTGGGCAGCCTGGTACCAACTACACCTCATACGAAGGCTGCAACCCTACCTTCCTGTTCACCAGCTCCCACTAGTGGTACACGCCCTGGTCACCTCTCGTTTGGACTACTGTAATGCGCTCTACGTGGGGTTACCCTTGAAAACGGTCCGGAAATTACAACTGATACAAAATGCGGCGACTCGACTACTTACGAATAGTCGCCGCCGAGATCACATCACACCAGTGTTGTTCGACCTACACTGGCTACCAGTTGTTTTCCGAGCCCAATTCAAGGTGTTGGTATTGACCTTTAAATCCCTACACGGTTTCGGCCCAGTTTATCTCACGGAGCGCCTTCAACGCCACCAATTATGCCGCCCGACAAGATCGGCCACACAGGGCCTTCTCTCAATCCCGTCAACAAAAACAGCCAGATTGGCGGGTACTAGAGAGAGGGCATTCTCAGTGGCGGCCCCCCCTCTCTGGAACTCCCTCCCACAAGATCTCCGGCACGCCTCTTCCCTAAATGTGTTTCGGAAAGCCTTAAAGACCTGGCTCTTTCAGCAGGCCTTCGGGGTATCCGGGGAGGGTTAATTGTTATAACTGTAATGCCTCCTGCCCAGTTTTAATATTGTTGCTGCAGATGTATTGTTTTTATATTGTATTATTATATTTTATCAAATTCTAACAAATTTGTAAGTCGCCTAGAGTGGCCATCGGCCAGATAGGCGACGAAGAAATTAAATTTATTATTATTATTATTATGGTCCTGACCTTTAAAGCCCTAAATGGGCTTGGACCAATGTACCTGAGGGACAGCTTACGCCCATATGTACCTGCCCGGGATTTAAGATCATCTGCCTCTGGTCTCCTCTGTGTGCCTGGAGTGAAAGATGGTAGACTGACAGGCACGCAGGAGAGAGCTTTTTCAGCTGTGGCCTCCAAGCTTTGGAACACCCTACCCCAAGAAGTCCGCTCTTCTCCCTCCCTGATGGTTTTCCGGAGACTTCTGAAAATGATCTTGTTCCAAAGAGCCTTTGGGAGGGACTGAAGGTAGAGCCTGACACTGATTTTAAGATTTTATGCCTTCTACGTTAAATTTTACCCTTGTAGTCCCCTTTAGTACAACTCCCTATATATATGTATCTATGTGTGTGTTTGTGTGTATAGTATTTTATGTATTTTAATTGTAGTTTATGTATTTTAATTTATTTTAATGTTTTGTGATTTTATTGTTTACAATTTTATTATGTACGTGTTTGATTTAATTTTTGTAAGCCGCCCTGAGTGCCCTATTACAGGGTAGAAGAGCGGGATAGAAATATTTTACATACATACATACATACTATTCTATGAAAAGGAAAAATGGGAGAGCAAAAAATAGGAAAGGATTGTAGCCAAACCTAGAAAAGGTTTAGGTAACATGTAAGAAAATTCAATCCCACGTGCTCTCAATGGAGAGCTCATAATCTAGTGACCTACAGTGGAGCTGGAAGGAAGTGAATCTTCTTTCTTAGAACTTTTATTTCTCAGATGAACCTAAATCCTCAACTCACATGTGTACCAATATTTACAACTTCAAACAAGCTGGTTATATTTTTTACCAAAGGACATATTAAGCAGGGTGGCAGAATCCTGTGGGTGTTGCTTGAGCTATGGCACAATCTTTTCTCACTGCAGCTGAAGCTTTACCCAATGCTATCAAAACAGATAGAAGACATCCAGCAGTTGCCAGCTTGCTAATGCATTACCATTCAAAACACACACATACTGCATACTGTATCAATGGTGCACAAGGTGCCAATGGCTGGACAGAGGGATTAAAAGGTATAAATGGTATATTAGCACCAACCACATGAATGGAGACTTGGATCCCAGGTGCAAAACAAGGGGCAAATTGTCTGTAC
This sequence comes from Rhineura floridana, assembly GCF_030035675.1. Lineage (NCBI taxonomy): Eukaryota > Metazoa > Chordata > Lepidosauria > Squamata > Rhineuridae > Rhineura > Rhineura floridana. Next base: position 122,431,157 of record NC_084482.1, on the reverse strand, counting down.
CAACAGCACATTGAACCACCGCATCAGGCTCAGTTTAGCAAAGTATATATTTAAATGCTAGCCCATTTCTTAAAAATCTATTTTACTTTTTTTGTTCCAGCAGAAACACGTTTATCCATAAAGAAGAAAAATTGAAAGAGAAGACAGGAAAGAGGTATGCATGCATAAATGTTCTCAAGCAGTAGTCTACAAACACAAGGAGAAAGTACAGTACGTTTCCACAGTCTTCCAGAAATCACTTAGGACTTTCTAAAACAGTGTTCCTCACCACCCATTCTCCCTACGCTGTGATGCAAGAGTTTAATTTCTCCTGTAAATGCTAAGCAACAACTTACTCCTGGGAAATATCATAACATTAAAATTTCACAGCTGTATTGGTCCAATAAAATGTCAGACACAGAAAAAGAGATAAAACACTTTTTTGGATCAACTAATCTTTAAAATGATGGAAGTAAGCTTTTGAACTGCACAACCTCCATCAAGTTCACTTGACTATTCATCAGAACGCCTATGTGTAACACAGAATTTAGAAACTTCCAGAATTTTAGAAATTAATTATTCAAACTAAAGGTTATACATTTTCATTGGTTCTATGTCAAATTGCCAACAAAGGTCTAATGGTTTGTGACAGGGTTCTTTAGTCCAACAACTAGGTAAGGGGTGGTTTTATAAACAACAGAGATGCAATATTAAGAACAATGTCTTGATAAAAGCTTCAGCGCCTTATCAGTTTGGAACTTGGAAATCAGCAGAAGAGTCTGGGGGAGAGCCAGTGTGGGGTATTATTTACTAGTTTAATTTTATTTATTAAATTTCTATCCCACCCTTCCTCCTAGAAGGAGCCCAGGGTAGCAAACAAAAACACTCTAAAACATTTTAAAACCAAAAGACTTGAAAACATATTAAAGCAACACATCTTTAAAAACATTAAAACAAAGCATCTTTAAAAACACTTTTTTAAAAAAGCTTAAAAAACATCTAAAAAAAAGCAATTTCAGCACAGACACAGACTGGGATAAGATCTCTCCTTATACGGCTTGTTGAAAAAGGAAGCTCTTCAGTAGGCACCAAAAAGATAACACAGATGGTGCCTGTCTAATATTTAATAGGAGGGAATTACAAAGGGTCAGTGCCACAACACTAAAAGTCCGCTTCCTATGTTGTGCGGAATGGACTGCAGGAGGCCCTCACCTGCAGAGCGCAGTGATCAACTGGGTATATAAGGGGTAAGACAATATTTCAGGTATCCCAGCTGAATAGGGCTTTGTACCCCAAAACCACAACACTGAAGTGTAGTGGTTGGACAGGGACCTCAGAGACCAGAGTTCAAATCCCCACTCAGCCAAAAGCTCACTGGGTGCCTTTTGACCAGTCACTGCCTCTCAGCCTAACCTACTTTTAGGGTTATTGTGAAGACAAAATGAGGAGGGAGAACCATGTGTGCCACTTTTTGTTCCTTGGTGAAAAGGCAGAATAGAAATTTAATAATAAATATTTATTTTTTTGAATTAAAACTTAGCTGGACATGCATAAAGCTTGAAAGTTCTAAACTTTTCTTATCCAAGAGTATACGGCTTACCCAAGAGTACTACATGGCACAAAATCAGTGTTTGGAAAATATTAACATATGTGTGAAAAACAATTGTTTATCAAAGCTATTTTTATAGTCATACACTGAATCAGGGGTAGCCATGATGAGTGGAACTGATGAAATTTGGAGTCCAACAATGCACAAAGGACACCACATTGGCAGCCTCAGCAAATGAAAACACAGATGTTATCTTTATTCCAATTCAGCACTGTAACTTGTAATCTTATTATCCACTTCTCAGAAGCTATATTGCTTTTCACATTATTTTAGTTAAAACATGGGAGGTTTAATTACACTGATTATGCTTTTTTAAAAAACTCCTCTCCCCGTTTTTGCCAAACATAGACTGCACAAGTGACATGCTCGTTAATACTTCCTTGTCATCAGGCATCAATTAAAAATTGCGAGTTTTCGTTTTAAAGAATCAGGTGCGGGTGTTCAGACTATTTCTCTCTCATTTGTCTTGCACAGTTCATAATATAAAAATGAGATGTTCCCAAGAAGGGCAAATAAGCCCACAGTAAAAAAGGGAGAATTTCTAGTTGGACAGTCAAGACCACTTGGCCTAGCTGTAAAGCCCAAGACAATCACTATGCCTTGAGAAAAGAAGCGGGGGGGGGGGGGAAGAGGAAACTAGCCAGAAATGATTGCTGTGTTATAATGTGTTTTTTATGCCTCTTACTTTTGCTTACTAGTACTGAAGTCCATTGGATGTCACTTAGTGGCAGAATCTCATTCCACTGTTGTGTGAAAGTACCTTATGTGCACATATTAAGGGACCATGCAAATATAATACAATGGGCGACCACACACAATCATGTGCAGCACTGAGTGGAAGAGACCATTTTCTTATCAAATCCCATCAGTTACATTTTGATACAAATAAAAACACATGCAAATTTGTATTGACAGTGCTGGATTTTAAAGTCTGTAAACTGCTCAGTTGTATTAAGAAAAATACACAAATTCCAGATGACACTACCCTCAAATTCTTTGCCCTCAAAGAAAAAGATAACAGCTAAGGGTGCTTCCAGATGAGTGTTTAATATCACAAACCAGTTGTTGGTAACTGGTTGGTTTGTTTTTAATTTATTGGATTTTCTGCGGAAAGGATAAAGCCAGATCAAAATAGGGGAGGGAGGATATTGGGCTGGCATTGAGATGAGGACACTGTGTGGATACTGCAAAAAAAAAACTTGCATGGATGAGCAGCAGTGATCACACAATAAAAACCCTCCCAGAAGCATAAAAAGTTAGATGCAAAGTAATCCATATATTCTGATTGCCTATCCAGAAAGGGGAGGAGCGCAACTAATTTTAAAAACCATTTAATTTATTGTTGCATCTAGTTTAACAAATTAGTCAACCTCCTGGGCAACATGCATGGATCTTTTTAATATGTGATCTCAAACCACAAGTATTGGCAAAACTAGAAATATTGTTTTCAGTTTTAGAAAATCTGCAATAAAGCCAAAGTTCTACACTACAACAAAGAGACAAAAGTTACATTAGCAATTATATATAAAGTTTAAAGGACTTGCTTCTCTTTTGGAAAAAGAGGTTGAACTGCTAGAGAATTTTTACAATTAAACAGTATACAAATTCTGTTAAATAAGAATAAAAAAATAAAAAATTGCAAAATTGTTATGAAGACATTTTTCTAGATTAAAAGCAAATGTGAATTTATTAAATTAAGTGATCCACTAATAAGTAGGCTTTAAATATGTCCTACTTATTACTTCTTAGATTCTTTGTCCAAGTTTGTTTTTTTAACTGCTATACAAACAGGAGGTAAAGCACAAACTCACATTCCCCATCAGCCTTCATAACTTATTAAATCCTAGTTCAGCAAACAGAACACACAACCCAGTCAGTAACAGAGCAATCCAACTTAGGGGAAGCCGGTGTAAGTTGTACTGGAGCAAGAGAAGCTGGAGTAAAGTTCCACTGCATCCAATATTCAGGAGCCTCCAGTTTGGCTGAACGCTGGCTCAGCTGGGAGCTGCATGGAAGGACCAGAAAGTTAAACCCTCCTCTCCAAAACACTCCTACCAAGGAGTAAGCCCTGTTCATTGACTTCTATTGCAATTATTTTCTTGACTGACCTTTTTCCCAGCTAACTTTTGTCTGGACTGAGACCTGCAGGAGTGCTCCGAACATGAGTTGGATGTGGCCGAAGTCCCCTCACCTTGGCCCCTCCCGACATGCCCCTTTTTCTGGCCTTATGCTGGCTCCACTTGCACCAGTCTCATTTGAGCCGGCTGGGTCCCAGTTGAGCCGGGCTGAGGGACTTGCGCCAACGTAGCCTAGCTAAGCCAGGACCCATCTGGCTCAGCTGGAAATCTGCTGCATCCAACTCCCCTCAGCTCAGCGTAAATGCGAGTTGGATTGCGACCTAAGTGGCCCTTTAACACATCATTCACAACAACCTAATTTTGTGATTGCAGCCCATAAATTGAGAAACCCTAGTTCAGAATGTACATTAGAAGGCAAATATAAATGTTTTAAGATTAGAAATAAAACATTTCCTTTTTTAAATGCAAAACATTAAAATGACGTATCAAATTGAAGTGTGTAAAATGCAATACAAATGCTTGACTGAGTACATATTTATTACTTATTAGAACTGTGTATCCTCTCTGTCCATTGCTTGAAGTGAAATAGTTTCAAAATAAAACTAAGTAGGGTGCCAGTTACAGGACTATCACTGTATTAATTTGTTGCTGTTATGTGCCTTCAAGTTGATTACGACTTATGGCGACCCTATGAATCAGCGACCTCCAACAGCGTCTGTCGTGAACCACCGTGTTCAGATCTTGTAAGTTCAGGTCTGTGGCTTCCTTTATGGAATCAATCCATCTCTTGTTTGGTCTTCCTCTTTTTCTACTCCCTTCTGTTTTTCCCAGCATTAGTGTATTTTCTAGTGAATCAGGTCTTCTCATTATGTGTCCAAAGTATGACAACCTCAGTTTCATCAGTTTATCTTCTAGTGATAGTTCTGGTTTAATTTGTTCTAACACCCAATTATTTGTCTTTTTTGCAGTCCATGGTATCCGCAAAGCTCTCCTCCAACACCACATTTCAAATGAGTTGATTTTTCTCTTATCCACTTTTTTCACTGTCCAACTTTCACATCCATACATAGAGATAAGGAATACCATGGTCTGAATGATCCTGATTTTAGTGTTCAGTGATACATATTTGCATCTGAGGACCTTTTCTAGTTCTCTAATAGCTGCCCTCCTGTCCTAGCCTTCTTCTGATTTCTTGACTATTGTCTCCATTTTGGTTAATGACTGTGCCAAGGATTGATAATCCTTGACAAGTTCAATGTCCTCATTGTCAACTTTAAAGTTACATAAATCTTCTGTTGTCATTATTTTAGCCTTTTTGTTGTTCAGCTGTAGTCCTGCTTTTGTGTTTTCCTCTAACTTTCATCCGCATTAGTTTCAAATTATTACTGGTTTCTGCTATAAGTATGGTGTCATCTGTATATCTATTGATATTTCTCCCTCCAATTTTCACACCTCCTTCATCTTGGTCCAATCCTGCTTTCTGTATGGTATGTTCTGCATATAGATTAAACAAATAGGGTGATAAAATACACCTCTGTCTCATACCCTTTCCGATGGGGAACCAGTAAGTTTCTCCATATTCCGTCCTTACAGTAGCCTCTTGTGCAGAGTATAGGTTGCGCATCAGGACAATCAGATGCTGTGGCACCCCCATTTCTTTTAAAGCATTCCATAGTTTTTCATAATCTACGCAGTCAAAGGCTTTGCTGTAATCTATGAAGCACAGGGTGATTTTCTTCTGAAATTCCTTGGTCCGTTCCATTATTTGCTGCCTGCAAATTTCAGGATTTTCTGAGGTGTATCAAAACAATTAGACTATCCAAGGCAGGGATAGCTAATTTTTTGGCCCTAGGGCCACATTCCCTCATGGGCTCCTCCAGGGGCTGCATGTGAGTGAAACCAAAAGCAAAGGTGAACAGAGTAACCAATGTGACTCTTCTTTGCTTAGTAGGCTACATTCAAGCTATGCAAAAACCATACATTTCTACACACCCACACCTATCTCTCCATTCAGGCATACAAGATTCATTATCGCAGTTCAAGAACATATTCCAGCAAGGCAAAAGTACTTAGCATGGCCGGGAGCCAGGCCAGTGAGAGGTGTGACTTCAGGCAGGGGTATTGTGTGGGAGTCCCAACAGCCAGATAGAGACACCTGGGGGCCTTATTCAGCCCACAGACATAAGGTTCCTCACAACGACTAAAGATGTTTCCTTTCTATTTCAACATATAGATTTCTGCTACCAAGTTGGACTATAAATCAATCATGTTCCTGCACAGTGATGTGTACAGCCATTCAAGAGCCAATGTAAAGGATGTGATAACTCACAGGCAACATTTCTCGTTGCATAATTGCTAGACAACTGCAACATGGAGAAACTTATACTGCTACTACATACTGTGTGGTAGTAAGAGCTAATATATTAAAACAGGGTGCTCTGGTGAACAACCTGTGAAAGCAAGCACATGCATAATGTGATACTTCACTACTGCCTGCTTACTTTCTTCCAATACCACTTATGAAGGGTCTGGCTTAAAATAAGGTTTCCTTAAACATCATCCCAAGAAATGTTCATCTGAATTAAGCATCATGTACCCTACTTGTCAAGATACAATACTAAAATATCTCCACCAAATCCAAGAGTTATATCTATTCCTCCCTAAAAAGAAATATTCCTTAAAGGGAAATTGTCTGCCTCTAGCCGAGGCTGTATGTATCAAACATATCCTGGGATTTGTTCACACATTAATATTAGAATTCATGGTTATATGTGACTCTCACATGGAACTTACCTGCTATAGGAAGGATTCCATTATAAATAATTTCAGATCATTTTTCTCAAATTAATGGCTATAACAACACAACTTCTTAAATACTTATCAACAACTAGTTGGAGGGTGATTGCTACCTCCCTTCCATGGTCATAGCTGTAACTTTTTCCATGCATATTCTATAGCAGCAGTTCCCAAAACTGTGGTCCACGAATGATCTGTGAGATTCATTCAAGTGGTCCGTGGCATATCTGTGAATTGGTGGCTGAAGACGGGAGATAGCACATCCATCACATTAAACAGTCATATTGATTTATAATTGTATTTTAATTGCTTATCTTATTTCTTATATTGTATTTTAGTGTGCTACTATATGAATTCTAAGGAATACAATATGTAAGGAATAAAAGAAGCAATAAAAATATGATGAAATATACAGCATGTAGCACATGCATTACAATTGCTACAACAGGCAGAAAAATCATTAAGTGGTTCACCAAGTCCCACAATTTTCAAGTAGTCTGGGGGTGGGGAGTTTGGGAATCACTGTTCTACAGCTTCTAAGCTGACAACTTGGTGGGGGGGAGGGAGAGAGAGACCTGGGCCAAAGAGTATTCCACAGGCAGCTGGATTTTGCTCTGGGAGTACTTGTTGCCAATCAGGGATTCTAAAGGACTAAGAACTAATGCTATGAACTTATAGCAGATGATTAGCCAATTAAAATTCTTTTAACTTACTATTATTATTTTATTATTTATTATTAATTAAATTTATATCCCACCATTCCTCCCAGAAGGACCCCAAGGCAGCAAACAAAATACTAAAAACACTCTACAGCATCTTAAAAATAGACTTTAAAATATATTAAACCAAAACATCTTTAAAAACATATTAAAACAGAAACGTATTAAAACATCTTTAAAAGAAGCTTTAAAAGCAACTTACTACATTTATATGTAAGCAAAACCTCAATATAGATACTATTGAAGATATTGAAGGAAATGTGAGTTACCTTGTAAGTTAGCAAAAGCTACTGTTTGTTGTTAAAAAGAAACAATGAAAACATCTTTAATATTTTCTATGAACAGTAGTATACTGGAAACAAAATAACCTTCAACCTGCACCACTGCTTATCCTTTATTAAAACTGCCTCCCACCAATAAATCAACAGTAATCCTTTATGCAGCTGGGCTGTAAACCCACTGAAACGAGTGGAATTAAGGCTACAATGCTAAAACCAATTACTAGGAAGTAAATCCCATTTAACTTAAATTATTCTTACTTCAAGGAAATGTGCCTAGGACTGTACTGTTAAACATCCTGTGTACAGCACTGCAGACTCTTTTGGTTAAAGCTTTCAAGACCATTACTAAGAAGACTAGAAGTTTCTTTGAAGAAAATTAAGATAATTTGTAGCATCCTTGACACAGATTAGCAAACTCCTAAGTAGTAAAATTGGTTTAGCAGAATTTCCACATGTTCCTGCAAACAAATAGGGCCCACAATGAAATGTTGTGGTATATCCCTTAGGCCTGTGTGTTACCTGTGCATCTGGCTGAGGGGGCTGAGAAAACAAAAGTTCTTCCTGCTGGGAGGAAGAGCGGGATATAAATCAAATAATAAATCAAATAAATAAATAAAAGTTACCATCAAAGATAGGAGTTCCTACTCTAGCTTGGCTCTTTCTTCATGTGCAAAATCTAAAATTTATTTTATAATTTTTGGTTTTGGACATTTATATGTACAAGTCTTATTGCAAGTCACTGGAGTATGAGGGTTATGGATGCAACTTGACTGGAAGGAGGTGTGAGGGGACAATTTAAATACAGTGACCTTTGCTGCAACCTGAGAGGTATTGTGGATTTTTGACTGGGAACCCAAACAAGCCTCAGCTTCAATTCTAAGTTTCAACATTAACAACTTTCAACATCAACAATGGGCTACACTGCAGATCGCTGAAAGCTACTCTTTCTTGCTACTCTCCCAACTTACAATGGAGTAAACTTCACTGCAGGATTGTTGTAAGCTACTCTCCCAGATTTAGCACTCCCAACCTACAACAGGGGTCTAATACCTCAAGACTACACTGCAGGGCTGTTGTAAACCACTCAGAGGCTGACTTACAGCATTCAGTATGAACCACACTGCAACACTGTCATGAACAACTCTCTCCCAGTCACAGCCCTTTCCAACCTGCAGTATAGAGACAATGAACTGTACTTGCTTGGAGCTTTCATTAGCCAGGCATTTTTTAAAAATGATTCATACTAAATACAAACGGTAAGGAAGAGCATGAACCCTTCTCTTTGCTGCTACCTTTTGTGGTTTAAGTGTGGATGAGGTGGCAACACTGATGCCCAGCCTGGCTACATTAAAATCTTGGATTTATCTATTGATTTTTCTGGACAGCTTTTACTTCCATACCTGTGAACATTTGAAAACCACTTCTCAGTATGAACTGTGTGTCTCTTCCTCCATCCTCTTTTTCCAGGATGCCTTCATACTTTTGCAAACTTCAGCGTTCCCCCAAGCCTGTTGATTCCTCTCTTCTGTGTGGATGATGCCATTTTAGCTAAGCAAGGACCAGTACTCAGTGAGTTGTGCTTGCTACTAGTATATACAAGTGGGACCTCCAACAAAATGTTGCAGTGTGGAATGCTGCTGTTAAGGATTCCAGCCACTCCATTAAATTCCCCCTGCCCCCAAATTTGCATTCTCCCACTCCAACAGGCAGTCAAGATCCCAAGGCTACTAAGGTTATTCAGTCCTTACTGAATGGTTTTGGGGGCTCCCATTCATTATGGTTACTTTCTAATTATATTTTGTACTTCTGCAAATCTTGGGGATCCTCTAAGCCTGCTGCTACCTCTCTCTTGTGCATGAGGAGTGTGCCATGTTGGACACATAAGAACACAGCTTGAACATTGAGGGGATGATGCTTCTGCATGTAGCACAACACTCCCTTTCATGAAGCCCACTCCTTGCATACCTATCCCTACTGCTCCCTTCTCTTATTCTGACAATTAATAACCAAAGCCGTTAGACCACATGAAGAACACCTCCAGATTCAACCCTTGGTATATCCACACAAGACTGGGAAAGATTCCCTGTCTGAAACCCTGGAAAACCACTTTCAGTCACTGCAAAGATGCTGAGCTGGGTGGACCAACGGCCTGGCTCTGTATTAGGCCACTTCCTAAATGCCTGTCACGCAACTGCAAAGTAGTCTGAAACATTGCTCAAGCTATTTCCCTACATTAAGGATGGACTGATTTAAAAGAAGGTGATTTAAAAGAAGGCCACTTTAAATTTCTTATTGAAGTTTTCCACTGCTGCTTCATATATTTTGTTCTTTTTAAGTATAATAATTGGTTCGTGTTCATTTATAACTAGAATAAATGCTGTAATTATATACTTTGTGTAATTATATATACACTTGATATCTTTAATAATTTTTAAAAATGGTACATGATGTGCTGGTTATTTAATTGATATTTTTCATTTTGTACATCAGAAATCCTGGTATTTATGGGAAGAACTGTTTGTTTTCATGATATGAAAAAGAAATGCCCTTGTTTGTTTATAAATACTTGTAATTTGGTGTGGAGAAAATTCCAGAGATCATATAATTACAAAATACAGAAATAGGGGTACATAAGATGAAATATCTCCCTAGTATTATACAGGATGGCATATCCTGAAGTCAGAGGCTGGACCTCATTGCCTGTGATGACATACCAGTCCTTTGCCCCTAGCATCAAGGCCATTAACAACAGTATGGGATATGACATGGATAACATTTGACCTAAAATCAATTCCGTGTGATTTTTTTATTTACATTCATGCTATTTTTCTAATTCAGTGTGTTAAACAGAGGTCCAGCGATTCTATTTTCAGACAATGGCTACGTCCACACCCTCTTGGATACTGAGATCTGCAAAAGGGCCTCTTGTGGCATTTCCACCACTCAGGGGAAAGGTGACCCAGGAGACAGCACATACACTAAAACTGGAATGATACAGGGAAGATTGGCATGGCCCCTGCACAAGGATGACACACAAATTTGTGAAGCATTCCATATTTTTAGTTGGATTCCTGCACTGAACAGATGGTTGGACTCAACGGCCTTATAGGCCCCTTCCAACTCTACTATTGCATGATTCTAGGACGTAAGCTGTGGAATGCCCTCCCCACAAAAGTCCATCTAGCACCTTCATTATGTAGTTTTCATAATATGCTGAAGATGCACCCTCTCACACACTAGCCTTTGATATCTGAGATGTGTATTTTAGGATATATCTTATTTTATTTAGGATCCACCCTATTCTCTTTACTGTAGTTTGTTTTAACTGATTTTAATATATTTTTAAATCGTTCTAATGCACCCTGGGACCTCATGGTGAATAGTGAGTGAGAAATCTAATAGGTATAATAACCACAACAAACCATTTTTAAAATGTGTATGAACCATCTCAAGCCTCTCGTTCCTCATGTGTGAAGATGTAAAATTTTCATTTGCCATTTGAACAAACTGTAGTTTTCCAGTTAGTCCACATATGGAAAACTGTGGTTAATACAAACCATATTTAGTCAACAAACCAGAGCTTGATCCTCTTTTGTTAACTATATTGTACAAACCAGTTTTCCATATTCCGATGAAATTAGAAGTTACTGTTTGTTCCAAACTGCAATGGAAGCTTTAAATCTCCTTAGATCCCACATAAAGGAAGAAAAAAAGGAGAAGAGTCACCACGACATGTCCATGTTGCAACAAACTATGGTTTGTTATGTCTGAATGGAGCCAATAACTGTAGAATTAATATGCTTTTTATTCAGATCTAATTTTAACCAGACTATGTTTAAAGAAAAAAAATTACAATAATTTTTTTTTAAAAAAAGTTATAAAAATAGGTTGGGAAGTTTTTTTAGATCACTAATTTCTATCTAATTATACCACAAACAAGCAGCACCCATCAACTCACAAACCATTCTTATCCTGCAATAATCACAGCAAGAATTGGTTGTGCGCATTCACACCTAGAAGGAGAATGCATGAGAAAGCAAGAGATGCTCAATCATGCCCTTGGGCTCAAGATCTATCCAACAGCGGTGGAGCCAGGGGAAAACATACCCAAAATAAGCATAGTGATTTTAGAAGAATGCAAAACTCCAATGGTGATCTATTAGCACTTCACATGAATATTATGGCTACAATAAAGAAATAATGTATGATAACACTACCACTGAATTCCTTGAGCTAACTTGAAAGAATAATAATTTCAGCCTAGGTTACTAGAGCAGCTGAAATTAATCATTTTGAGGGTATTGCTGCAATGACACAGTTCCCTAGACTTAAACCATCCCTGTTATGTGTGCCTCAGACTCCAGGAAATAAATAAACATAATTTTCTTGCTAACTTTTAAACCGTACATGGACCCTTTGTCCAGAGCCCATTATAAGCCCAGCACTATGAAACAACTCCAAACTAATTAAAATTTTGTTTCTAGATTTTCTGATGTCATTTTCCTAGCAAGCTGCCTTCAATCTTTACATATTTTATCAAAAAAAAGTATGTCAAAATAACTCAATTCCAAAAAGGCATCCCGTATCAATAATTGCACATTTGCATCCTGCTTTTCCCAATATTTGCATTAAAAAACCATTATATGATGAGACAATCACAAGAATTCTGCACAAATAAAAAACAACAGATCTTTTAATAAGAACTAAAAGCCATGTCCTTCAAAAATGTTTTTATATCAGTTATCTATTTCAACTGTTAAGTCAAAATACGTATTGGAATTCTGAATCCATCTTGGAAGTGAAAATGATGTGGTTATTAAATATAGCTCTCTGCATAGTATTGTGACACAACCACCGTCTCTTGCATTTTATGTCTTGCGACCTCACTGGGCCCCCGATTAATCATGCAGATTATATATTTTTTTTAATGTAAGTACTTCTAAAAACTGCAGATGGCAAGCACCAATTAAGAGGTACTCTCCCTTTACTCCCACATAGGAGGGGATGCTTCTTCTAAGATGACGCCTAGTACAATACATGCACAGAATATCTAAAAACAAAGGAGGATGTCCAACATTAGTCTTCCTTAGAGCAGTCAATTATTCCAATGAGTCTACTCAGAGTATGACTTAGTTGGATATCACCCAATGCCTACATTACATCAGAACAATCAGTTTTAACTATATGCAAATTTAACTGATAGATTAATAGACTAAAACTCAGAACTTAAGATTTCTTTAACTGGGCAACACCCCTAAAAAAAGGGGGTTGTATCCAGCTAAATCAAATGACTTCTGTGAGCGCAATGGAACTTCCCCTCCCATTTTCGTCTTCTCTTCTCTGTATTCAGTCAAGTGTGTGTATGTGTGTGTGTTTACACCTGCACAACTCATGCAACTGATGAAGTGGGTTCTGGTCCACAAACTTTTATGCAACAAATTTGTTAGTCTACAGACAGCAAGAGGACACTGCTACTAATTCCACAAAAACAACACAATCAGTAGAAACAACAAGAGATATGAGCAATTTGGAAGTGACACTGATTTGGATAAGAAGAGGTCTCATAGTAACTGAAATATCAATGCCAGGCGAATTCTAATTACATAAAATGCTAAAAATTGTACCATACAAATATTTTTTGCCATAGTACAAATTGGTCTAGCAGGCTTTCCCATAGGGGTAACCATTAAGGAAATAATTTTACAACATAATCCTATGCACTTTTACTTATAAATCAGTTCTGCTGTGTTCACTGGTACTTAATCCCAGGTAAATGTACATACACATTATTTACTCCTGAAAAATAAAGTCTTTTGACTTAAGGTATTAACAAAGTGACATTGGCCCAGTCTGAACCTAATGCTAAGCCAAACCATTGCTAAGTGTGAATGTGCAAGCACTCTTTGTAAAAACTGTGGCCACTTGCTCCTCACCCGGCCCTCTCACTGCCAACTCTACCCAGAACTAAGCTATGGTTTTTGGCTTACCATTATGTCCAAATCTGGGCTTTGTCTGAGGAAGTCAAACCACAAGCTCAAATTCAGGCATAATGTTAAGCCAAACCATGGCTTAATTCCAGTGGCGCAACAGCAGGAGGACTGAGGGAGGAGCGAAGTAGCCACAATTTTTATTCTGAGTACCCACACACTCACATGTTCACACTTAGTCTTGGTTTGGTTTAGCTTTAGGTGAAAACCTTGCCATTATCACCACCATTCAAAGTCAACAAACACACCTCAGTTCGTCTCTTACAGCGATTCAAAACCATAGAAAAATTATTCTGCATGCACAAATTTATTCTGCAGAACAAAAAACAATGTAAGGCTTCACATCTGTCACCTGAATTTTACTAATAGAAGATATGTTCTAACTACAGCCTCTTCACACATGACATTTTAACTACGAGTGTATACCTGGACATAAGGTATATACACTTGCTTACATCATATGTATTTTTGCATCATGTGTAAAATGCAATACATGTGTATATTATATGCTAATATGTAGATGCATTGAAGGGTCACAATTGGCAGCATGTTTCAGCAAGATGCAGAAATCACATGCAAGTGTATACATTTTCTTGCTATTACCTTGTAGCTAAAACACTGTATGTGAAATAGCCCTGCCAACCTTACAAATCTAGGCAGAAATCCAAAACTAAAGCTTTTTTTCAGATGCAACTATACTTTGTGTTGTTGTTGTTTTAAAAAAAATGTCTTCAAGATTTGCTTAAAGCTATAGTTATAAGTTTCAGTTTTCTGTCCCAAATACGTGTTGGCTTTGCAGTAATCATAGAATTTTAAAATACCTCATTTCAGCTAATAGTAAAAAAAGTATGTATGGAGCAGTTTTGTGAGTGAGCATGCTCTCAAATATTTTTAAAAGTTATCAGATCTTAATTCTGGTTAAGATGGCTGCCACCAACCAACAGGGAAAGATGACAATACCTGTGAGGGGGAGAAATCATATTCAACTCAGCTTCCACAATAAGCAAAGTTTTTTTCACTGTGCTAACTTTCAGGATTGTATGCCAGGCAGAATGGCTACAAAACATTTTGTTTTTAAAGCTCTCGTACTATTTACCTTGCTGAAATTAATTGCACTTTGCTTTGCAAACTGAAAGAAACACATGGGAACTTTACAACTTGTTAACTCCACCCACCTCCCACTCAAATTTCTCTGCAACAGCAACAGACCAAAGGAACCCTACAATAAACATTTCCCCATAAATAAATTTGAAGAGAACTTAATGGGTACCCCAAGACTGCTTACAGATGGTAATCCTGTTGATGATGATTTTGTAGTAATTGATGTTTCAAGCCTTTCTATCAAGTTTCCTAATGTGATGGGACTCTGATCTGGATCTTTTTCAGATACCTTTGTAATGCTGCACCGTTTTTCTGTTTTCAAATCTGTATCTCCAGGCAAATAAGACACTAGGCGTAGGTCTACTTTCTCAGTTCTATTTCCTACTGCAGACTCTTTGCAAGTGTTAGTTTGTATTTGCTCTGGAGGAAAGGGGACTGGTAATAGGGCAGACATTGTCTCATTGTGTCTAATTTCTATGGAGCCTCCTTCTTGGATCTCTTGAATCAGTTCTGTCCCATTCTCAGGCTCTACCTCCTCTCTGCAGATACCTGTGCCTCTATTCTCCATCATAAACTTGATTTCTTCCTCTGAGTTTTCTTCTGCTGTTAAGAATGATGTTTCAGAATCCACCTCCTTGTCTTCCGCCAAGCAAGTAGTGAGGGAATCAAAATCCAGAAGTTTTGCAGAGTCCTGATGGGTGAATTCTTCTTGGTCTGCTAACACTGAAGAATTGCAGAGCTCAGGGGGTTCCAGGCTGGAGTCGCTCCTTTCAACTTCCTGCAAACAATCAGAGCCATCTTTTGAGCCATTTAAATATTCAGCATTGATCATGGAGGCCAAATCCTGCAGCCTGCGCAGCGGGATGTAGCAGGAGGAAGGGTCTTGGCCATAGGCAGCCTTAGACTGCATGCAGCACCCATTAGGTGGCTCGGGGCTTCGGCTATGACCCTCCCCCCCAAAAGGGCCGTCCCCGTTCTCCGGCACATCTAACGCCAAAGGGCTGGCGCAAGGGGGCAGGCAACCCCTCCTGCTCACTTCGCAGGCTTGATCCATCCTGTGCGGCGGGCATCAACCTGTGAAGCAAACACAGCAACAATGGGGTCAGGAAAACCCTCCAGGGCCTTGTTCTCCAAAATGGCAGCCACTTCTACTACTGCTACTGCTGCTGCTGCTGCTCCTCCTCCTCGGCGGCGGCGGCCCAGCAGCCGCCTCCTGCTCCAGGCTCCGAGGCCGCAAAGAGCCTATAAGGAGCCGGGTGCATGCCTCTTGCCCCGACCCACCACCTTCCAGGCAACATTGGTACAGCCTAATTTTGTATTCACAATACCACAGCATCCATCCTACTGCTGCTTGCCGGGAGCTCAGAAGAGCAGGCCAGGCCAGGCCTGGCTCCCCGTACTCTCCTCCTCGCCCCCCCTCTCCGAAATCTACAGCTGCTGAACGTTTCAGCAAAGGCTTCTGGATCTTCCATCCTCCTTCCCCCGCCTTTTGGTACCACCCGGCTTCTGCACTAGGCCCGACACCGGCTGGCACGCATACCCCCAACCCCGTTTTCAGAGGCCCTCCGGGAGTAGGTTACAACACCCTTGCAAAGTCCGGGTGGAATCTAGCCGCAGAGATCAGTTTCCGCCTTTTTGGAGGACAAGAAAGTATTTCTTGTAATTTACCTGCCCCCTTCCTGTCCGACTCTGCCTCCCTAGTACAGGGCCAAAGTGAAGAGCCGACTTGGCTCCTTAGGGCCCTACCAGCTCCGACTGCGGGCACAGCTTCTGCCAGCCTCTTTCGCTTGCTCGTTCCTTTTCTCGCCCGCGCGCCGCTGCTACACGCGCGTCCACGCTGCTGTCCCCTGTGCGCGCTCGCGCGCGCCCCCTCACTGACTCTTGGGGTTCAGCAGCAGCAAACGCTGCGCTGTCCAATCAGCGCGCGCGCCTGCTCGTCCCTGCGCACGGCCCCCCCTTTGAGCAGCGCACGGCCCCTGCACTTGCAGCTGCCCCCTAGTGCTCATTGCTGCAGCCCCTCCCTGCCCCACCTATTGCTCCTTGCGCTGGGCTCTTAGCCTCTTCCAAAGGGCTGGGGTCGGTTTGCAGTTCGGCCTAGCCTCGGCCTCCCTTCCTTCCTCCCTACGGCACATGGCGCCGCAGCTCTCTTCTCTACCCGCGCTGGACAAGCCCTGCCTTTCTCGCTGCCAGCGCCCAGCACCATCCTTCCCCGCAGCCCAAACAAGTCGTTTCGTACCAAACTATCCAGGCAGGGCGCCGCCTGCGAGACCAGGCCTTTGCTACCTCCCCCGCCAAGCGCTGCAGTGGAAGAGCAAGAGCGAGCAAATATGGTGGCTGTTGAGCTCGCCCACCCACCCACTGGGCAGCTGCCGCCGCCGCCGCCGCCGCTCTCCTTGCCAGCCCGAATAAGGGGAGGGGGAGTCCCTCAGACGCCCCGTGACCATCAGCCACCCGTTAGCCCTGCTTCGGGGTTCTCTCCAACGCACATGGTGCAACTGGTCTAAGCAGCTCCCACCACATCCATGGTAGTGTCCAGGGAAGCCTGAGCGACCTCATAAACCTTGTCCCACCTCAAACGGGGGACAGAAAAGGTGGGAGGGTTTCTCGGTCACTGAGGCTGGGAGCAGGGCGAAGCCAGGCCGTCCCCGTATTCCTGCCCAAACAATGAGGGAAACTAGACAGGTCAGCTTGTTCCCTCGTCTTCCAGCCAACAATGGGGGTGACGATGAATGAAGAAAAGCTCCATCCGTTCTTTCTTCCGCCGCCCCCCTCGCGCCACCTCCACCGATTAACGGGAGGGGAGCCGAACACCTAAAATAAATGGCAGAGCTAGGAGTGAGACTTGGCTGTTCTGTGGTTCCCCACCACCACCACCGGTTCCTGAGTGGGGGCCAAACTCAGTGTTGCTGCGTGAGGGACGCTGGCCAGGGCCAAACTGCGCCCCGGGCACAATTAGGTTCCCATCTATGCAGAAGAAAACCAGGCCGCTCCCCAAACCTTCAGAGAGGGGGAAAGAGTAGGAACCAGTCCCCTGCAAATAACTATCCCTGAACTAGCCCTGGAAAGGGGTTGAAAAGGAGCCTCCTACGCGCTCCTCTTCCTCCCCCACTGGATTGAGTGAAACTTCTCTCGCTTCCCTCTTACCCCGGGCGCTGAAAGGCCAGCCCTCCCCCCTTCTTCTCGTTCCTCTAGCAGTCTAATTGGTCTCCAGGGCTAGCTAGAACGCTGCGCCCGCGCTGTTCCCTGGAGCCAGAGCTGCCTTGGGCGGCTGCAGCTAATGCTGCCGCCGCCGCCTCCTTGTGCGTGTGAGGGCAGCCGGGAACAGAAACTATCCGGAACTCAGCCACAGAATCCGAGCCCCCAGCTCTCGGGTGCTCGCTGGCGAACCCTGCCTTCCCCCGTGCGCCCCGCTTCCTCTACAGGAGGCTCGGCGCCTTCACTTCGGTTAGGAGCGGCGGGCCTTGGTCGTGCGGTGTTCCCTTCGCTTCCTGCTGCATCGCCTGCTTCGCTTGTGGGAGCGAAATGTAGCTGCCCCCGCTCCCCGTCTCCCCAGTGCAACCTGCCTTGTAAAGCACAGCGGCCATTAGAGCCGCCGGGCAAACCAAAGCTTTGCAGGGCAACCCCAGCCCCGCTTCCTCGGTGCAGCAACAGACCCCCGCCAGAAGGAGCTGAAGACGGGAGTGGTTGATTGGCTCGCTCATTCTACCTTGAAATCCTCGCCACAGATGTGTCCTCAAGGAGCCTGAGCTGAGGGAACCGGGATCGCCAGTTTATTGTTGTTTGTTAAATGTCCTCAGCTTCAGCAAAACTCCCCTCCGTCGTTGAATATATGCATTCAGATGCTAACGCTACTAAGGCAAAAAGAGAGCGAGAGCGCAATGGCTGTGGGGCCCAAGGCCATCGTCGTGCTATAGTATCTTCGTTTGTTTGGGATAGCGCTACTAATGGGTAGGGTGTTTTGCAGAGAGAAAAGTGCCTTGTTGAGGAGTTTGCCATCCATGGACAGGCAGGCAAGGTGGAAAAGGGGGGCAGGTGTACACAGAAAGTGGTCAACCTGTTGCATAGCAACCTCTTGGACCAGGCAGGCTAAAATATTAATAGTATACCTAGAGTGAGGAAAAGTGCATCACCTGGCTTCCTTTGCCACAGACTTTTTGAACTAGCCCAGGCAGGTCACTTCAACATCTATTCTGAAACTACTGCAGAATAGTTCCATCCAAATCAGAGAGAGAACAGTGTTGCATTGACTCCTTACATAAGAAGTTACTATAGGGCAGAGGTACTCAAATTTGATCATAATGGGGGCTCCCAAAGTTAAGGGGAACAGCTGCTGGAGCTTTTCACTCAGAGTATTATTTATTAATTCAATTTCTATCCTGTCTTTCCACCCATAGGAGCCCAAGATAGCAACACTGGGCTGTAAAATGGGTCAATGATCTGATGCAGTTAGGCAGCTTCCTACTTTAATAACCAATGATAATGATTTGCTGGGCAGCATTCCCTTTGTCCTTGGCCAGAGTTCAAATGTGTCTAAATAAAAGAGGCTAAGACAAAGAGGAGAAATAGGAGATGTTGAAAGATTCAGGGCAGACAAAAGAAAAGTTATTTGTAACACAGCACATAGTTAAACTATGGAAGTCACTCCTACAAGATGTAGTGATGGCCTCCAACTTGGATGGCTTTAAAAGAGGATTAGGCAAATTCATGGAGGATAAGGCTATCAGTGGCCACTAGCTACTGTGGCTATATTCTATCTCCACTGAATACCGGTTGCTGAGAATCGCAGGTGAGGAGAGTTCTGTTCAAGTTCTGCTTATGGACTTTCCATGGGCACCTGTTCTCACTTTGGCAGCCAGAGTGCTGCCCTGACCCAGCAGGGCTTCTCTTATGTTCTTATGAATTGCATGGATCTTATAAGCCAGTCCTCCTCCCACCCCACTCCACCCCAAAAAACTTGCAGGAAATTGAAATCTGCTCCATTGTTTTGGGGCATAGATAACAGAATAGGAATAAAACCACTCCTTGGTTTTGCAGTGATGAGTGTGTATGTGTTCACATTTTGCTTCCTAACACTGGATAATGATAATAACTTTACATAACTGCTTCACATCATCACCTCAGTAACACACTCTCTCCCTCCCTCCCCCCCCCACTGGAGGGAAAACTGGTGGAAAGTATTGTTAAAGATAAAATAACCAAGCATATAGAAGAGTGAGCTTTGGTGAAGCAGAACCAGCATGGTTTCTGCAAGGATAACTCCTATCTCCCTAATCTAGTAGAGTTCTTTGAGAGTGTCAACAAACATATAGATAGAGATGATCCAGTGGACATAGCATACTTGGACTTTCAAAAAGTTTTCGACAAGGTACTTTACCTAAGCTTAGCAGTCATGGAATAAAAGGAGAGGTCCTCTTGTGGATCAGGACCTGGCTAGGAAACAGAAAATAGAGCAGGAATAAATGGATGGTTCTCCCAGTGGAGAGAGCAGTGAGTTGGCCAAGTTTGCTGATGATATTGAATTGCTGGGGGTTGTTACACCAAAAAATGATTGCAAAGAGCTCCAAAGGACCTCTCCAAAGTGAGTGAATGGGCAGTAAAATGGCAAATGCAATAAATGCAAATGTAAATAAGTGTAAAGTTATGTATATTGGAGCAAAAATTCTTAATTTCACATATGCGCTCATGGGGTCTGAACTGGTGGTGACTGGCCAGGAATGAGACCTTGGGGTTATAGTGGACAGCTCAATGTTGGCCCAATGCGCATCAGCTGTGAAAAAGGCAGATTTAATGCTAAGGATCATTAGGAAAGGTATTGAGAATAAAACTGCTGATATCTTAATGCCATTATATAAATCAATGATGCAGCTGCATTTGGAATGCTAACTACAGTTCTGTTTGCCTCACCTCAAAAAGGATATTGCAGAGCTGGTAAAGGTTCAGAAAAAGGTAACCAAAATGATCAAGTGGATGGAGCAACTCTCCTATGAGGAAAGGTTGCAGCATTTGGGGCATTTTAGTTTAGAGAAAAGGTGAGTAAGAGGTGACATGATAGAACTGTATAAAATATGCATGGCATAGAGAAAGTGGATAGAGAAAAGTTTATCTCATAACACTGGAACTTGTGGACATCCAATGAAGCGGAATGTTGGAAGATTCAGGTCAGACGAAGAAAGTACTTCCTCACATAGTTCATAGTTAAACTATAGAATTTGTTGCCATGAGAGGCAGTGATGGCCATCAGCTTGGATAGATTTAAAGGAAGATTAGACAAATTCATGGAGGGTAGGGCTATAAAGGCTACTAGCCATGGCAGCTATGCTCTACCTCCATAGTCAGAGGCAGTGTGCTTTTGAATGCCAGTTACTGGAAACCACAGGAGGGGAGAGTGCTGTTGTGCTCATGTCCTATTCACAGGCTTCTCTTGGGCGTGTGTTTGGCTGCTGTGTGAACAGGATGCTGGACCAGATGGGCCACTGGCCTGATCTAGCAGGCTCTTATGTTCTTATGAGGGAGAGGTGGGGTTTTCAGCTCCTCAGTGCCTGCCCATGCATCCCTAAGGAAGTGTGCTTCATATTTTTGAGAATTTAGCTGTAAAGCAGAGCAACTATGCTCTGTCCACTACAATTAATATTAAGTGCTTATGAGAAAAAGAGACAACCAAAGATGAAGCTGGTTATTTCTAATCAATGAGCATTATCAGGCCAAGCGGTGTACACACACTCCCGTCTATCCCCTTGTGACTTCACAGAAATGAATTAGGCCTCCGCAGACACTCTTCACCATGTTTTCGTAATGAGTACTGAAGCTAATTGGTATTTGTCCCTGTCTAGCTGCACACCTACTTTTCATGTTTTTCATGGAGGAGGTCAGGACCATAGCCAACGTTTTGCTCCAATCTTGCCTCCCTGGCTCACTTTCTAAGTGATTTCCTCCCTCAGTGATTTGTACTGCCCTTTCCCCTTTTGGTGGCTTCTTTTTACCTCAGCTTTATGCCTGTTTACTCCCTTTGTCCCTTTCCCTCATTTACTCATTCTTACCTCAGGTCTTTGCTCCTTACTTTTACTCTGTCCTTCTTTCTTCAGCCCACCTGCCTCCTATCCTCTACTTCCTGGGCTCCAATTCCATTCATTCTTCTTCCAGTTGTGCCCATTTTTATCTCAGCCAGCTTCTTGGTCTGCAGTAGCTTTACATCTACACAGTTCTTTCCCTATCCAGGCCACAGCTCCTCCTGTCTTTGGGGCCTGTGAGATTTTCCGTTCAGTCCAAAATGCCCTTTCACTTTCCTCAGAGAAACTGCTGTCAGCAATCTATGGGCTTATGCTTCCCCCAAATGTTAGAATGTTTGTGAACATCCACCCCATGTTATTACAGTGACACCACTGAGAACCGGGGACCTGTGATAAATTAGACAGGGAATATAAAACACTTTGTAATTGAAAAACAGTACAGAAAATATTGTTTAAAACCCACAATAATCCTGAGATAATGAAATAAGGCAGTTCCCCTGACTATGACCTCATTCCCTCTTTGTTTCAGCTTTCTATCTCTAAAATGAGTAAACCAGTTGTGCCTTATATTGTTCAGAGCTTTGGTCATTGTCAAGGATCCAGGGAGCTGATCCAGCTGAGCCAAATGCTCCTTGCACTCAGTCCCAGCCCTGGGCTTCTTTGAAAATTCAAGGACAAGTGTATGCTAAAACCAGCTTCCACTCTAGCACCTCACTCAGGAGCTAGGACTTCTGAATAATTTAAGGCAAAACCAGGATGTGAATTTGTCATATATGCCAGTAACCAACACCAACCAATGCTTTGCTGGTGCAGCGCTCTAGGGGTGGCATCTGTGCACAGCAGAAGCCCACCTTGATTAAGAGATGGGAGGGTACTATACCAGAACATACTGCCTCCATCCAAAGCAACGTCACTCCAGCCCTGTAAGTAAGGTCTCCATCTTTCTTTGTGCCTGCCTTATCTTCCAGGCTGTACTTGAGGGCCAGAAAGGCCAGATTGCGGTATGAGAGGTAGGCTCTTGCAAGAGCTCCCCAGTGACCCCCAAGATGAGCTGGACCTGCATCTTCTCCAGGAAAAGGAGAGTGCCAAGCCCCAGAGAACAAAGTATAGCCTTGTCAAGATGGTAGGCTCTTTGTAAGGAATAAAAACCAAGGAAACTAAATTGTTCCAGCTTAGCTGTGGAATGAGCTGAGGAGATGTCAAAATCAGAACTGATGTTGGAGTTACAAGAGATCAGAATATTACCTGCACATGTTTGAGCCAAAGTTATCTAGATTCTATGCAAAGTGAAGACAAAAAATATCCAGAGGTACAACCTTTTAATAGAATAAGGCTTTTTGAGGTTTAGGGTAGAATGACAACCCAAGCCACATGATTTTAAAACAAATCAAAAGTATTCTAGTAAAGTTGAGATTAAAAGTTTAGGGATCAGTTGTGGAAAAAAGAGAATTATGATTGATTTAACACTTACTAGGAATTTTCTGGAGATAGTCTGGCCTAACAGCAGACTGGAATAACTGCAGAATCTATACAATGTACACAGAGATAAGATAGGCTGAACAGCAAGCTCAACATTTTCCCAGACAAGTGTGGCTTTTGTTACAAAGAGCATAGCTTCTTTTCAGTAAACAGATACAAAAATTAAAATACAGAATAAGCACTGGCTTGTTTTCTACATAGTCGTTTGACATTAAATTATGGGGGCATTTGGATGGAACCTTTTCAGGGCTATAAATGTTTTGTTCCCCTAGATTAGAGGAAACCTTTAAGAAAAGTAAATTTTATATTTCAGTTTATCCCAGGAGAATATTCAACAAATAGTGCCTTGTAATGTTCTAGTGCAAAAAAATGCAGGCCTAACACATTTTGCTGCCCAAAGTAGCTGCATCTTTATGCTTTCTGGGAGATGTGCAATATAGCCCATGTGCAACCCAGAGTTGTGCAATTTCATCCTCTCTGTGACATTGCAAGGAATCCTAGGTAGTGCCTCTTGATTAGCACACTCTTTCATTGTCATCCTCAAAAAGCACAGCTAGCTCTAGAAACAACTTGGGTTGTTTGTGCAGGTTTCATCTCTACTTTTATTTATTTGTTTGTATATGATGGCACGTCCTTAGTGCTTTGTTGCAGGGGTAGGTCACATTTTGGCTCTCCAGATGTTGTTGGACTCCAACTTCTTGCAGCCCTAGCAGCATGACTAATGGTCAAGGATGATGAGAGTTGTAGTTCAGCAACATCTAGGAGGGTCACAGGTTTGTCACCCCTGCTTTAAAGAGTACCAACAAAAAGACAGGTTGCCACCTCGAGGAGCTTGCACTCTGAAATTAGACACTGGCAGCAGTAAAGGGAGAGGAGAAACATGGAAATTAGTGTAAATGGGGTGGGGGGGAATGTGTGTTCCATTCAGTTAAATGTATTTCTCCTTAGGTTTAGTAAGTGTATTACTAAAGAAGTAAGTGTATTACAGTATTATACTTACATTGACAGTGATGTCAGTGCAAATAGTTTGCTATCTGTGCCTATCTTGGGTTCTAAGGCTTTTTAGACTTTCAGAACAAAACAGGATTCAGCACAGGGCGCTTATGAGCTCCAGTGTGAATTAAGTCCTCTGTGTTTTAAATCTCTTATTTACAAAATAAGAAACCTATGATTTATGCTAATTTATTTTGCAGATACATTAATAAAGGTCACAAGTCCATTGTATGCCCAGAACACACATGCCCTCATTTTGTAGGGCAGCCTTCCCCAATCTGGTGGCCTCCAGACATTTTGGACTACAACCTCATAATCCCTGACCATTGTCCATGCTGACTGGGGTTGATGAGAGTTGTAGTCCGAAAAATCTGGAAAGTTATCTCAGTGGCAAAGTGATAGCTTTGGTCTGATAATCGCTCAACCACATCACAGAAATTAGGCAGTTGAATTAGGCAGGTTCCTAACTATCCTTGAAAATATTGCTGCAGGTTTAGGAAAACATTTTCTTCAGAGATCAGAAATCTGGGACACACTAAAATGGGTAATTGGTACCCGTCTATGCAGGGGTATGTTTTCTTCATCTCTTTAGGACTTGCTCATTCACAAATCTATATAGAAATAATAATGTGTATATACTACATACACATCACCTCCCAACCAATTTATGGAATATTGTTTAAATGACACCCTTTCTAACCAGCAAACTTTTATTTATTTAAAATATTTACCTACTGCCATTCATCCTATTTAGTTTTCAGGGAGATGTACAACCATACTACAAAACATTATAAAACATATAATAATGTGTTTGAAAATATTATTAAACAACATTAATAAGACAATAAACAAAACCCTTAAAAGCCTAACTAGGAATTATATCAGATTAGAATGAAAGAGTAAATGAAAATGCTTTTGCCTGGTTCCAAAAAGACTGCAATGTAGGGGCTAATTCCTTCGAAAAGGGTAGTCTATAATCAAGAACCACTGCTGAGAAAGCCCTCTCCTTTGTAATTGAGTAACTTACTTCTGATACAGGAGGCTCTTTGAGGAGGGCCTCCACAGAAAAATCATAAAGCACATGACAAACATATTAAATAGGCCAGGGCCCTAGGAGGTGGAGTCGTGCTATATGTTAAAAATATATATCCCTGCACAGAAATACAGGAAGATGAGCTTGGTAGCTCCACCGAGAGTATCTGGATTAAAATTAATGGGGCAAGTAATAGAAGGAATGTGGTGCTTGGAGTCTACTACCGACCACCCAATCAAGGAGAAGACAAGAATGTAACTTTTGAAAAGCAAATTGCCAATGTTTCAAGGTGGCATGATGTAGTAGTAATGGGGGACTTCAATTATCCCAATATCTGTTGGGAGACAAACTCCGCCAAACACGGCCCCTCCAAGAAATTTCTGACTTGTGCTGAAGATAACTTTCTCCTACAGAAAGTGGAGGAAGCGACCAGAGGATCAGCTATCCTGGACTTGATTCTAGCCAATAGAGATGATTTGGTGGATGAAGTGGCAGTTACGGGAACTCTGGGGGAAAGTGACCACACCATACTTGAATTCTTGATTTTAACAGAAGCAAAAGCTGAGAGTAGCCATGCGCGCACCCTGGACTTCAGGAAATCTGATCTTAATAAACTCAGAACAATTGTAAGTATGGTTCCATGGCAAGCGACCCTAATGAGAAAAGGAGTCCAAGATGGGTGGGAGTTTCTAAAAAAGGAAATTCTAAAAGCGCAACGGCAAGCAATTCCAACAAGGAAAAAAGGGGGCAAACAGCAGAAGAAGCCAATGTGGCTTCACAAAAAGCTTAGAGATGACCTGAAAACAAAAAAAGATACATACAGGAAGTGGAAAGAAGGCCAGGCCACAAAGGAAGAGTACAGGCAAGTATCACAGAATTGCAAGGATGGTGTCAGGAAGGCTAAAGCTGAGAATGAGCTGAGGTTAGCGAGGGATGCTAAAAGCAACAAAAAAGCTTTCTTCAGGTATGTCCATAGTAAAAGACAGAGAAATAAATGGTGGTACAGCTACTCAATGAGGATGGCAAAATGATAACAGATGACAAAGAAAAGGCAGAAGTGCTCAATTCCTACTTTGGCTCAGTCTTCTCCCAAAAAAGGGTATGTGACCCTCCCGGGAAACATGAAGTAGAAGGGACAGGATTGAAACTTGAGATTGATAGACAAACTGTCAAGGAATACCTAATCACTTTGAACAAGTTCAAATCTCCCGGCCCGATAAACTGCATCCTAGAGTATTGAAGGAACTGGCTGAAGGACTCTCAGAACCGTTGTCTATTATCTTTACGAAATCGTGGCAGACTGGTGAAGTGCTGGATGACTGGAGGAGAGTTAATGTTGTCCCTATCTTCAAAAAAGGCAAAAAGGAGGAACCAGGGAACTACACACCAGTCAGCCTAAATCAGTCCCTGGAAAAACTTATAAAGCAGTCAATCTGTAAGCACCTTGAAAGCAATGCAGGGATTACTAGCAGCCAACATGGATTTATGAAGAACAAATCCTGCCAAACTAATCTTATCTCGTTTTTTGATCAGGTAACCTCCCTTGTAGACTGTGAGAATGCTGTGGACATAATATATCTCGACTTCAACAAAGCTTTTGACAAAGTGCCCCATGATATTCTGATTAGCAAGCTAGCTAAATGTGGGCTGGATGGAACAACTACACAGTTGGCTCCAGAATCATATTCAAAGAGTGCTTATCAATGGTTTCTTCTCAAACTGGGCGTAAGTAACAAGTGGTATACCACAGGGCTTGGTCCTGGGCCCAGTGCTCTTTAATATTTCTATTAACTACATGGATGAGGAGGTACAGAGCATGGTTATCAAATCTGCAAATGATACAAAATTGGGGGGCACAGCTAATACCGTGGAAGACAGAAACAAAATTCAAAGGGACCTTGATAGGCTGAAGCATTGGGCTGAAAACAACAGAATGAAATTCAACATGGATAAATGCAAATTCTACACTTAGGAAAAAGAAACCAAATGCACAGTTATAGGATGGGGCTATCTGGCTCAGCAGTACGACATGTGAGAAGGATCTCGGAATTGTCGTTGATCACAAGCTGAATATGAGCCAACAGTATGATGTGGCTGCAAAAAAAGGCAAATGCTGTATTAGGCTGCATTAACAGAAGTATAGTTTCCAAATCGTGTGAAGTATTAGTTCCCCTCTATTCAGCACTGGTTAGGCCTCATCTTGAATACTGAATCCAGTTCTGGTCTCCAGACTTCAAGAAGGATGCAGACAAGCTGGAACAGGTTCAGAGGAGGGCAACAAGGATGATCCGGGGACTGGAAACAAAGTCCTATGAGGAGAGACTGACAGAACTGGGCATGTTTAGCCTGGAGAAGAGAAGACTGAGGGGAGATATGATAGCACTCTTCAAGTACATGAAAGGTTGTCACACAGAGGAGGGCCAGAATCTCTTCTCGATCGTCCCAGAGTGCAGGACACGGAATAATGGGCTCAAGTTGCAGGAAGCCAGTTTTCGACTGGACATCAGGAAAAACTTCCTGTTAGAGCTATACAACAATGGAACCAATTACCTAGAGAGGTAGTGGGCTCTCCAACACTGGAGGCATTCAAAAGGCAGCTGGACAGCCATCTGTCAGGAATGCTTTGATTTGGATTCCTGCATTGAGCAGGTGGTTGGACTTGATGGCCTTATAGGCCCCTTCCAACTCTACTATTCTATGATTCTAGGATGGCCAGAACCTCAGTGAGAGTTGGGCACCTCTCCTTCACCTATTGCCACTAGCAATGGAGTCTCAGAGACAAAAACAGGAAGACCCTAGCAGCACCCCTGGACACATTTTCCTTAATGGAAAGTTAAATGTCGCTGAAAATGGCTTCTAGTGAGACAGGTCGTGCACATCCCTGCTGTCACATCTGAAAGACCCCATGAAGTGGTGCCATTGTGTTGTGAATCTTTGTCCTTAATGTGAAGCAGTGTTATTTATGCCATATAATTCTTTTTCGCACATTATACTTCAGTTTGTGATTATAGCATTTTGAATACATCAGGTAGTAACTAATCATTTATTGTGTATTAAAAGCCAGTGGTTTCTCATCAGTAATTTTGTAGTCCTGTCAAAAGTTACTGCTATTGCTAGGTTACTTCAAGTGTCTCAATTACCAGATCCTCTGAGCAGCTTCATTCTTTATTTTGCAGCTAATGCAAAAGATATCACGGTTTTGGAAATGGTAGGATCACATCCACAATATACATTTAAATCACTGTTATACCACTTTAACAGTTGTGGCTTTCTACAAAGAATCCTGGTGCTGGAAACTGGAGCTCTGTGAGAAATCACCTAACTCTCAGTACCCTTAACAAACTATAGTTCCCGGGATTCTCTGGAGGAAACCATGACTGTTAAAGTGGTATAAGAGTACTTTAAATGCATGGTGTGGATGTGACCATAATCAGTGAAGAAGATGTGCAGTATATAAAGAGGTAAGCCAAGACTCAATGATTGCTCTGGGAGCACCAATCGGGTATAGTCATACAGGGTCTCGGGAGGTCCTATACCCTTTACTTTTTGGGAGCAGGGTCCAAGCAGGGTCCCTATGTCTCCAGCATCCTACAAGTCAATTAGCATGAAAGGGGAGTGTGTTAGCCACTGTGAAGAATCTGCTAACATGCTTCCTTGTCCTTTCCTTATGATTGGAGCCAAACAGAGTGAAAGGAGGTGAGTTGAACTCTTCTGAGTGCTAACACTCTCCTCTTTCATGCTTATTAGTTCCTAGGCATTAACAAGAATCTCATTCTCAACCCCACAGCAAAAAAGCGGGGAGAGGGCATGGCTGTGATTAACATAAAGGGACCCTGCACTTCTGAATTTACCACTACGCTACGGGCACCAGTCCTAATAAAGGGATGGTGAAACTAAGGGCCAAACCACGTGACATGAATCTCCCAGCATCCTTTTCTTTGCTTAAATGTAGCAATGGGAGGAGGGGTTTTTTGTTTGGGGCTGTGGTGCTGGAGTGAAGGTTTGTTTCTGATGCTCCCTGCACAGTTTCACTAGTTTTAACCCTGTTAGGCATGGAACAAGCAGAAGATAGTTCACCGTATTTTACCTCCCCTTGTCATGGATAACAGCAACTTCAGGAGGAGATTTAATCAGGGCAGATGGTGCAGGGAAAGCAGTTTAAAAAGTCTTCCCAAGTTCTTTGGCCTTGATCCAAATCCCCCCCCCCGCCATCGTTGTTTTTCAGCAAAGAAAATGATCCATCCACACATCTTTCTTGGTCCTAAGGAAGTGAGACCTGATCAATGCCTAAATCGGCCCTGGACTGATGGGAATTGTAATCCAAAGAATCTGGAGGGCACCAGGTTGGGGAAGGCTGACCTAGATGGAAGACCACTAGGATTCTCATGTACATCACTCTGAGCTTTCTTTTAAAGTATAGAACCAAAAAAAAAAAAAAACCCACTTCAAGAGCAGAAATTGAGGGTGGTCCTCGATTGTTTCATTGTTTTTGATCCATATATGCAGAAACATAACTGTAATTAATTTGGTGTCCTTTAAGCCATGGGTTAAAGAGTAGATCTTTTAAAAATTATACATATATGTATGTGTATGTATGTATATAGATGTGTGTCTGTGTATCTGCATAAATGCAACCTCTCCCTATGGTGATTTAGAGTAAGTTGTTTAAATGTAGGCCCATCTGCATTAAACATTTAAAGTAGTATTATGCCACTTTAAATAGGTGCGACTTCCCCCAAAGGATCCTGGGAAGCATAGTGCTGACAGGTCTTAGGAGATCTGTATTTCCCTCACAGAGATATAGTTCCTAGAGTGGTTCAACAATCAATCAATTCCCAGGAATTCCCAGGAATGTAACTCTGTGAGGGGAATAAGGGTCTCCTAACGACTCTCAACAAACTACAGTTCCCAGGGGAAAGACATAACTGTTTAAAGTGGTAAAACAGTGCTTTAAATGTATAGTGCAGATGGGGTCAGAATGTTATCTAATACCCAGAACAGACAAGATGCAAGAAATCCATGATCAGATTCCCCAGTGTTTTCATTTTTACCTAAAAGCAGTCCTGAAGGGCTCCAAAATTTTATTGGAGAGGGTTTAAACCTCCCCCCATGCCATTTCCCAAATGTAGCACCCACCAACCACAATGCTGTGTTACCAGCTGTTAACAGGAGGAAAAAAATGAAAACATTCAGTGATAGGATCAAGGATCTTCAAGATCTTACCTGTTCTGGCCCTAAGTGTTGTATGAAGGTGTGAATTGTTGTAAGCTACTATGGCTTAAATTGGTGTCACAGGACAACCAGGAACTGTCTAAATGGCATCTACTTCAAAAACCTGCAGGGCATTGTTCTGAATGATGATGATGATGTACTGCCTGCAAGTCAATCCTGACTTATGGCAACCCTATGAATAGGGTTTTCATGGTAAGTGGTATTCAGAGGGGGTTTACCATTGCCTTCCTCTGAGGCTGAGAGGCAGTGACTGGCCCAAGGTCACCCAGTGATCTTCATGGCTGTGTGGGGATTCAAACCCTGGTCTCCCAGGTCACAGTCCAACACTTTAACCACTACACCACGCTGGCTCTTGTATTGTTCTGAATAGGAAAAGCTTTTTTATGCAAAAATATCCCCTTCTGGAGAAGAGGCACAATCAGGAGTGTGGGAAGAGGTGCATAACCTTTTACTCGCATTCTGCTTTCCTTCCTGAAGTAGCTCCCCACCACCACAATGGAGTTTCAAATACCAGCAAATGTGTGGTGGAAGTGTTTTTCTTTCTCGTTTGCAATTTTGAGTGGGGAAACAGCAGGCAGAGAAAGGTTAAGGGTTCCCCACTGCCCTGTCCTCCATGTATGAATGAATAAAATTTATTTCGGTCATAGACCAGCCAGTGTCCTCCATGTATCTCCACTCCTGATTTCCCCTAAAGTGGCCTTTCCTGTTTAAGTACAGCTGTTCAGCTAATGCCATAAACTATTCACACAACAACAAGAGAATGAGAAGAAATCACAACAAAGAAGCATACTAGAGTATTTGAACTAATTTTGTGATACTGGTTGTAATTTTTTCTCTCATGCATTGTATCTGATTGGCTTCCCTCTGCTGTTAGAAGGCTATCTGAGATCTAGTGGTGCCTTCCATTAGCAGACATGGGACCAAAGTGATATTTGACAATTTCCCCTTTCCCCTCCAGCCTCTTACACCACCTCCCCAGTGAGGTGCTGTGGGGAGGAGGTGTAAGGTGGCCAAAGATCATCTTGATCCTCCATTGGATCTCTGATCCCCCATTGGATCAAAGAGCCTTCTGTCTCATCAAACCTTAACTATCTAATAACTTAAAAAAGAAAGCCTTCTGTCAGCGGAGATACAGTTATTTGATGCAACTCAATATATTTTATTTTACATTGAATGGATTATTTCAGATAATTCTATGTCAGCAAAGGCTGCTGATTTTACTCAAGGAGCCTGGCTTTTTCTTTTCTTTTTAAGCTGAGCAAATCTTACTAGCCATTCATTTGAGCACTCATGGAAATCTAGAATGATTCCAGAACAAAGCAAAAAAGTATAAGCAATGTACTACCCAGCTCTGAAAAAGTACAAACCCAGGAAAATGAAGACTTGGGATTTTGATTTCTCTTCTTGGAGAAATGTTAAGATCAATAAGCAAACAATATGTTTGTAAGCATCTATGCGGTAGTGTAGTGGCAAATTCAGAAATGCAGGGTCCCTTCATGCCCCCTATGCCCCTTCACAGCTGTGCCCTCAGGATTCACACTCTATTCTGCAATTACAGAATTATAGAACCAGAATAAAACTCTTGTCTGCATGGGCTCCCTCCCCTTCTCAGCCTCTCTCTCTCTGGGGGCTAAATGTTGTCTTTAAAAAAATTACATGGATGTGCAGATAGGAAGCAGATGATACACAAATGAGATGTAACAGAGCAGCCCTGTGTATTTATGCATATGTCTGTCCAGTTCATGTATGAAACAGGAGAAGGGGTTCCATTTTTTACAATAAAAGTGTTGGATGTGGGGCAAGAGCAACTCCTGTTTTGTTCTTTTGTTTGTGCTGCAGAGGGAAGATACAGCTAGGATCCTCCAGATGGATAGGCTTGTTTACCTTTACCTGTGATGCTCTGACTGACTTCCTTCTGTCGCTAGACTGTTACATCTTTAGGGAAGCTTACCTGCCTCTCCTCCTTACCGCCCTTTCCACTCGTTTGTCCTCCGACTGTCCGGGAGAGAGGAGACATCCCTTTGTCTCTGCTCTCTCCAAGCATGGGGCTGACTCCTACACGTGGGCGTTACGCCTCCAACTTAGTTAGAACTAGGTATGCCTTTTCTATCTACTATGTATTTCTATAAATAAAGTAGCTCTTATTTTACTAAGTCTCAAGTCTCAGTGATGCTGATGCAGGGTAAAAGCCTGCTTTCTTAGGCAAACGCATGCACACGCTGGCACACTCGCATTTCAACATCTGCTGTTACTCTGCTGCTGTTTTGTTGTTTTTAACGAAATTAAGCACACAAATTACACACAGCGCAACAAAAAGAAGTACATGGGTGAGAGAAGCTAAACCCTCTATGCCAGGGGTCACCAACCTGTTGCCTTCAGTGGCACACCCAGAAAGTAGCCCAATATCAGAGCATTCATTTTAAAAAAAGTAAGTCTCTGCCTCTCCTAGAAAGAAAATTATGGAGTATAATGTGCAGGTATCCTTCTAAGCAATTTACGTGAAATGAACCAGCCTGGCTGCTCCAGTCTGTCAGTGTAATTAACCAATGAATGAAGTAAGAGCTGTGATTGAAAAGTGAGTTGTTTGCATAGCAGGCAATAGGAATTCTTGGGGTCCTAAAGAGCTGTTGTTTTGCCATTTTAGTGCACTTTTTCTGTTTCTATCCTTTTTTATAGTCGTTGGAATCTCCATAGTTTGCCCTTCCTTTTTCCCTAGCAACCAGGATGCATCTTTCCAGTGCTGGGTTCACCTGAGATCAGGTAGTGCCTAGAAGTTATTTTCTGCAAAAACTACTACACAATAAGTGTAGGTGAATGTTAAAGAATCCACCTAACCCCAAAAGACAAATGTGAAAACTTTGCAAGGAGACTTAGGCATGTGTCCTTAGGGACTCATTAAGAATGCTCTATATAGTTAACTTACAGTACAATTGTATACCTGACTACTCAGAAGTAATTCTCTTTATGTTTAATGGGGCTTACTTCCAGGTTGTGGGTACAGGATGACAGCCTAGGGTTTGGTTTAGGGTTGGCATTGGCAAAAAAAAGGGTTCATGTGCCTTTAACAGCTGAATGGCAGGCAGAAATTCAACAGGTCAACCCTTTTCTAGTATGGAAATACAATTATGGGAAAAGCTTCACCATTATTACTTTCTACTTTTGTGTTATACCACGCACCCTGTGGCAGCCATTTTGTGTTATGCCATGCCCTCATGGTAGCTATTTTGTGACTGGCACCCCCAGCCCTCTCTCAGAATTTGAAATGTACCCTCTGGTCCTCCTAAAAAAGTGAGTTCTGCTCTACATTACTTACCTTGATTTACCTCACAGCATTCTGTTGCTCCAAGTATTTTTCTCCTGGCCCACACTGGAAGTGAATTGGGCGGTGGAGAAAAGTGTTTGAAGCAAGGGAGTACAGGAAGCATACGTAAGGGAGAAATACAGTTTAGCTCCCCAACCTGTGACTTGTGTCTTCTTTTGTGTGTGTGTGTGTGTGTGTGTGCGCGCACACAAACTTACATACATATACACATGCACCCTTCCCCTGCTTCATATGTGAATAAACCTATGAATAAATACCTGTGGATGCCCCCATCACATTTTATTTATTTTATTTACAATATGTATATACCACGCAATGACAACTGTACTTTGGACAGTTTACAAGTAAAAATAAAAAGCATTCGATATGAAAATAAAACATAAACATGATATCTAAATCAGGGGTCCCATTTGCTCAGGTAACCTCCATGGATGCATAGGGCTCCCCACTGCAGAAATTCACTGAAAACATAGATAGAGCTAGAGGAGCTGTGTGGCTATAACACCTGAAGAGGGCTTTAGTGATCAAATGGTTAATAGATAACTGAGTTTATATTATTTATATGGTAGTATTATTTGTTATAATTGCTAGGAAATTATGTGTATGCTTTTTAATTAGTTCTGTGAATGATACTAACTGAAATGAATGATATGCATGATAAATATGGTGGGTATGGATTTTATTTATGACAGATTTTTATAAATATTGTCAATATATATTAAACCTTGGTAACTTCTCAACTCTTGTATGTATGGACTGAAAGGTTTTGCAAAGGCTATATGCAATAAGGTTTGTGTTATCTGGACAATAGACTTCCTCAACTTGGTACCCTCCAGATGTTTTGGACTACAGCTCCTCCAATCCCTGACCATTAGCCATACTGGCTGGGGTTGATGAAAGTTGTAATCCAACATCTAGGGAAGACTGTTGTATAGTATTGTATAATTGTTTGCCTAAGACCACCAAGTGAATTCATGGCAGAAGTGATGAGGGGACCACCTGGTTCACAGCTTACTCTTATGTAGCCCAGTGATATGCACGACTACCCAGAAATAAATCCCACTTATTTCAATACTATTTAATCCTAATAAGCATGCACAGAATTGCAGCCAGGCAAATCCCTATGCTACACTAGTTCTGAAGAAAAAAAGCCCTGTTCCAAGGATGAGGCATCTGTAGCCCCCCCAATGTTATATCATTATACAGTGCCAGATAAAATATACAGATTGCTTCAGCAAATATTTCACAGTGCTCCTAATATTGTGTATTAATTTATATTTTCCTGCACTTTGTTACACCAGTGCATAATGGAAACATTTCATTTTTATTTTATTTTTTAGTACAAATTGTAACAAAAAAATAGATTACATTCTTGACAATTAATAATAATCCTATTTATACTAAATAAAAATTATATAAAATAAAAAATAGTGACAATCAGAGCCTCTGATAAGTACCAAAAAGGAGGGCTATTTTGAGTGAAATCATACTTTCTCATAAAATTGTAAGATGATTATAACTATTTGTCCATTGTTTACTATTCTATAGTTCCTTAAACCTTGCCCAATCTTGTTCACATTTATCTTCTTTTTTCAAGTAATCATTTCAAGTGACCATTTCCCACAGTTTTATATACCATTCCCTAATATACAGGATTCCCCTCACCTCCAATATTTTGCAATACCGCATGAAATAACAGATTCTCTTGTTCTTTAGGTACAACAGCATTTAAATAAGTAAGTTAAGAAAAAAAAGGTTTTGGATCATTTTGGATACTGCAAAATACACTATATTTGCTGTAATCACCCAGTACTTTTCTAAATCCTCATATATGACTTGAATTAAAGTCAAGGGGCAATTATCTCATTTGTGGATTATGCTTTTTGAAATAACAACAACAACAACAACAACAATAATAATAATAATATCCTGGGAGATACTGAACAAATTTAGAACTGCCGTGCTGGCTGGGGATTTTGGGAGTTGTGGTCCAACAACATCTGCAGGGCACCAGGTTGGCAAAGGCTCTGTACCATATATAGTAAAATTAGGGGGGGAAATCAGTTTAGCGAACTGGTCTGACAGCAGCAAGATTAAATTTAAAGACAGAAAATTTATGACGGGAGCAATTTAAAATCAAAGGATGGCAGGTGCAGGTCAAACATTTAGAGGGAACTTCCTAATCTATAAAAGCAGGTCCACAAACACAGCAATTAGCATAAGCAGTTGAAGTATGAAATCTGGAAGGGAAGTGGGAGGTAACAGCTCCACTTTCCTGAGGCTGCAACCCCCTGCATGTTTACTTTGCAGTAAGACCCACTGAGCTCAGTGGGACACTAGCTCTTTTATCTGGAGATGACATCCTTTGTTTACTATTTTTATGGAGAATCCAGGCAATGTCATTAGGTAATTGTGGCAGTTCAGCATTTTCTGTGCTGATATACTGCATTTTTTTCAGACCCAATTTGTGGCAACACCCCCCACCCAAATTGCAACACCAGCCTGTTCGGGTAGGCAAAGTCTTATTAAGGCTCTTCAGGGCTCCTGTGCCTTAAAATAGGCCCTGTCTGCTTTATTTTTTCTTCTTAATTGTGACTGGGAGATTAGTAATGAATAGCTTCTCTTAATAGTCCTAATGGCAATTTGTGTTTTGACAGAGTGGGGGAAGGATTCATTTATTGATTTCCTCTCAGTTAAAAACATGTTAATGGCGAAAAACCCAATATTATTATTTTTAAATGCAAGGAAAACAGTAATTAAAACATCTCTGCTATGGAAACAGAATATGACACTGGCGCAAATAAGAGAGGCTATTCACTCATGCACCCCACCCCCAATTTATGATAAAATGAAAACAATAAAAGGAGCAGGATTTGCAAACAGGAAACTTTTAATTAACATTGGAAAGGAATTTCCAGAGTGCTAGCCTTGGTTCTCTTATCTGCTGGAGACCCCCCCACACACACACAAAAACAATCGTTTTTATTGAAAAGGAAAGGCCCTTCACTCAATGAGACTTATTTTGAAATAAACGTTATTGGAGGATCTTGACTGTGAGGAAGGGCATTGCTGCTATGTGACACCTCCATTTTAATTCTGTTACAGTAGAAGACAAAAGAGTGATGTTTCACCAGCACTAAGGAGCACTAGTGGAGAAGCGACCTTAGGCCCAGTTTATATATGCAGCAGGTGCAAGCGCTTGATAAAACTTTCCTGTGGTATACTTATACTGACTGTAGGAGGGGTGTTGGTATGTTTGAATACATGACCCTCCCCCCCAAAAAATGGTCCTTTACATTTGGAAGGTAATGTGTCCTACTCAACACCTAATATCTAAAGGACCACCTTTTCTCACTCACACCTGCCAGCAATTATAATAATAGTCAGAAATCTTTCTGGCATCTCCACACTCAGAAATTAGCTACCCAGGAAAGGCTGTTTTCTGTGATGGTGCCCAAATTATGGCATCCTCTGGACATATTCACCTTGTATAATTATTACTGTTTTAGATGTCAAGCCAAGCATATCCTGTTGTCATGCTTTTAATGACT
Source organism: Rhineura floridana (assembly GCF_030035675.1). Lineage (NCBI taxonomy): Eukaryota > Metazoa > Chordata > Lepidosauria > Squamata > Rhineuridae > Rhineura > Rhineura floridana. Next base: position 122,393,990 of record NC_084482.1, on the reverse strand, counting down.
TCTAATAGTTCTTAAGATCCTTTTAAATGCTCTCCAACCAGCTATTTTTTGCCTCTTATCTACTAACGCGGCTGATTTTGTCTTGTTGGTTTGGTTGATCCGTTATTTTATTTTCTCATACTTATATCCCCCTACTAGGGTTGCCAGGTCTCGGGTTTTCGCCCAGAGTCTCAGGATTTTGCGGGCCCTTTTCAGGTCTCTGGGTGAGTCACCTTAATCTCCGGAGTCTCAGCTTTCATTTGTTTAAAAATTAAGTTTTTAGGTGGTCTGGTTCTCAAAATATACACCAAAACATCAGCTGGCCCCCTCTCCACAGCTTCTGTTAAATCAGCTTGTAGCTGGCTGCTCAGGGCCGGTCCCAAAGGGCAGTCAGGCCCTGGCCAAGGGCCCCTGGAGCCACAGAGGCCCCTGAGAGCCCTCTTGATAGGGTGGGGGAGGAGTAGCTACTCTGCCACGGATCGCAGGGAGGGAGCTTCTTCCACCTGCCCTTTCACTGGGTCTACCGTCTCTCCTGTCTTTTGCGGCTGCATGTGGTGTGCGAGCAGGACTACTATTAACCAAGATGGCGACCGAGGTTTCCCTAAGAGGCTGAAGCCTCCACTGCCATCTTGGTTGATGGCAGCGATGCACGCGTGTAGCAGCCCGCACAGCTGCAAAAGACAGCAGAGACGGAGCCAGCAAACAGGCGGGTGGAAGAAGCTCCCTCCCTGTGAGAGACAGGTAGGTGTGTGCGCGCCAGGGCCCAGGGAAAGCTGCTGTCCAAGGGCCTCGGCATGTCTGGTGCTGGCCTTGTGGCTGCTCTAACCCTGCCCTATCAGGTTCGTAGCCAATAAGTGAAGTCAGGGTTGTGGTTTGTTGACCTCCAGGCAGTGCCTAGACCCCATTGCAACACTGGAAAATGGCTGTTTTTTCCTGCTTATTTTAAAATCTCATAAATTTACTAAGTATATAGCATTCCATTTTTTTCTCTCTTGCGTGCAGGAATCACAAAAGCATAAATTTTCCTGGACTGTTAAAGAGGACAGTGTTTTGAAAACCTTCCCAATATGAAGCTTTAATCCAATACTCACTTTTCTGGGGAGCAATGCTAATCCCACATACCTGGAGAAACCTCCATTGAATTCAATAGGACTTACCTTTCAGTGGACATGATTAGGATTGTGCTGTAAATGAATGTGACTTTTAAGTGAACATAGCAAAGGATTGTGTTTGTGTTGTAAATCTTTCTGTCCTTCTCCAATCCTATTTTTAAAAGCAATTAGCTTGAGCTTATTTAGGTATCACAGTTTTTATTATCTAAGAAACTAATACTGATTTTTTAAAAATGTTTTGCAATGACCAACTGGTTTGACAATAAGCTGTTATATGGGATGTATGTATTTTTACATCTTCAGGGTATGTGCATATATATGGAGTCTTTCCAACAACAGTGTGACATGGGGTTGGTGATTGGAAACCAAGGCACCCTTTTAAATCTGATAACCATAAAAACAAGTATAAACAGTTGCAAAACAGCTTTAAGTGTCATGATTCTGAATTTTGGGTTGGGTGAATGAAGTTCCTTATCACATGAGGTTCCGGTTGAGGTTGAGGTTGCAGTTCTGTGCTCGCTTCCCTGTTTCAGTAAGCCCCATTGTCCATTGAATACATTGGGACTTGCTTCTGAGTAAACAAACATAGGATTGCACTATAAATATCTTTACAGGTTTTGTAAATAATAAACATCTTTTATGAGCTGGAAAACGAGCATAGTAATCCCCATTTTTAAAAAAGGAGACCCTACTATCCCGTCCAATTATAGACCCATAAGCCTCATGGACGTTGCGTCAAAGCTCTACGGACGCTACCTCTTAAATAGACTCCTTGATTGGGACAAGAAATGTACCATTATTTCTGATGCCCAGGCAGGATTTAGGGAAGGTGCCTCTACGATTGATCAACTGTTTATTTTACAGCATCTAATCATGAAAACAAAAAAGACACCATCCCATTCTCTTTATCTAGCGTTCATTGATTTTGCGGCCGCCTTTGACTCCATCAATCGTCATCTCCTTTGGAGTAAACTAGACAAAGCTGGCATAGATAAAAGATTTCTTTGGTTATTACAAACCTTACACCATGACAATGTTATAAGAATTCGCCGGGGTCTCAATGGTTTCCTATCCCAAGAAATTCCAATGAGAAATGGAGTAGTCAAACAGGGATGTATATTGGCCCCTTTCCTGTTCAACTTTTTTATTAATGATATTGTTTTAGAAATGACTTCCTCTACGTTCTTTCCACCTTCAATCAAAGAGAGGAAAATCCCTGTATTGCTCTATGCCGATGATCTACTCTTGCTTTCACAAAACAAGATCGGTCTAAAACGAATGCTATTGCATCTCCAAAATTATTGTGATTCCCAATTGTTACAAATTAATTATATAAAATCTAAAATAATGATCTGTGGAAAACACAGTAAAGCAAAATCCATCTGGCGTTTAAACGGCCACACTATAGAACAGGTTCATACTTTTAAATATTTGGGACTCCTTATCAATAATAAATTGTCGTGGTCACACCAATTGGCTCATATCAAATTCCAGGCGAGCAGGGCCCTCGGTATATTGAAGAAATTCTTTTATTCTAAGGGAGGCCAACTCATAAGACCCATGTCCAAGCTTTATTCAACAATATTACTCTCGTTAATTATGTATGGGTGCGAGATTTGGGGTCCTTCGTTGCGGCTTGCCCTTGAACCAATTCAAAACACTTTCTTTAAACAAATTATGGGTCTACCCAAGGGCACCCCAGCTGCTCTCCTGAGAGCTGAACTCAATCTTCCCTCTTTAACGGCTAGGATAGACCTAGCCTTTTTTCGACTATGGAAGAAACTCTCGGATACTGATTCATCCTCACTGGCCAAACTATGCTGGCAGGAGCAGTTGGATAAGGGGGGCTGGGCAGGGAATTTCCCTGTTCTTGGTATTCAATATTTGCTAACCCCTACCCACCTACTTAATCTTAAGTCTCTCCGAAATCAGATCTTTGAGTTTGATGCACACCAAGATAGGGCAGTGATTGCCAACTCACAATTTTCCAAATGGTATTCCCACATTAACTCCACCCGAATGTGGCCTCACTATTTGGATATCTTGACAAGGGCTCCCCTTCGGAGAGCCTACACCGAGTTGCGATTCCAGGTGATGCCATCGATGTTCCTACAAGGTAGATACCTTGGCATCCCCTACGCTAAAAGGCTATGTATAGCCGGCTGTAATGTACCAGAAGATTTGACACATTACATACTTCATTGTCCTCTGTTTTCTCTACCAAGATCTAAATTCCTACTTCCAATAATTCATGCAAATCAAGACAATAACAGGTTTCAGATTGCGATTTTTTTATTGTCCTCCATCCAACCTCACATAATAATTGCCACTGCTAATTTTGCTTTGGCAGCAAAAAAGGTTAGAGCTATATATGTCATGAATAGTGGTTGTAAATGACATTTCACAGCTCGTGTTTTTATTTTGAATGTTTTAAACATAATTGTATCTTTGTGTTTGTAATCCTGTTGTAATAGCCAATGGCTGTATACAATTATTATTAATAAAGGTGATAACATCTTTGACAGTCATGCTTATGTAAATATTTCTTCATACTGTGTCCCAATAAGCATTTGATTTCAGACTATGGTAGTAGATTATTATTTCCTCTAGATTTTAAGTGTGCCTTTCTTCCTTGGAGTGGTCATGGTTCCCTTCTGTTGTTTTCATCCTGAGGGGCAGATTAGGCTGAGAGATGGTGAGTAGCTCATGAACACTCAGTACACTTTATAGCTCATTTCCATTTTGAAAAAAATAATTAAAATGGTTTACATGCAGGGAAGGTTTATGAAGTAGATCAACACAATACATTTAAAGCACATCCAACTCACATTTAAAGTGTATGACGTCCCCTAAAGAATCCTGGGAAGTGTAGTTTCCCCCTCACAGTTACAGTTCTCACCACCCTTAACAAACTACAGTTCCCATGATTCTGTGGTGGGATTCATGTGCTTCAAATGTGTGTTGAATGTGCTTTAAATGAATGGTGTGGATCTGCCCTAGGTGTGATGTGCATTCATTAGTGGATTGAAAAGGACAATGTTAAAAGATACTTTTTTTAAATAGGGGAAGGATTGTAGTTTAGTGGCAGGGCACATGCGTTGCATGCAAAGGTCCAGAATTCAGTTTCTGGAAAAGACTATTGCCTGGAATCCTGGAGAGCCAATGCTAATTCATGTCATCAGTACTGGGCTAGATGGTACCAAATAGCATGAGTCAGTATAAGGCAGATTCCTTTGTTCCTAAAAGTGGAAAGAGACCCAAGGCCCACAATGATTCCAAAATTTATTTATGTATTTTATTTACAACATGTATATACCGCTTTATTGTAAAAAATCTCAAAGCGGTTTACAGAAGAAATTAAAACAATAAAATTATTGGCAAAAGCAGTTAAAGACCGGTATTTAAAACATTCAAAATAATAAAACCAACCATGAGTTAAAAACAGATAAAATACGTAATAGCTTTTACATGGGCTTGCCTAAACAAAAATGATTTTAGCAGGTGCTGAAAAGAGTACAATGAAGGCATATGCCTAATATCAATAGGCAGGGAGTTCCAAAGTGTAGGTGCTGCCACACTAAAGGACTGATTTCTTACAAGAGCAGAACAAGTACTGTGTGGCTCCCGTAACATGGAAAGCACACCTTGAACTTGGCCTGGTAGCAAATCAGCAACCAGTGCAGATTTCAGAGCAGAGATATTATGTGCTGATAGGGTCTCACTCATGTCATCAATCGTGCCACAACATTCTGCATTTATCTGGAGCCCCCGGGTCAGGTTGTGCTGCATGGAGATTTCTGTAACCTTGGTTGACTGGCTGCCAAGATTTTTGTAGTTTTGGTTTTTGGTTATGAATCCTGACTGGTTGTGGGATGCTGAGTTTTCTGCCTTTCATAGATTCATAGGAATCTTGTTGTGGTTGGTATGGTATTGCATTTAGGAAATCAACACTGTCTTTTGTTTTTGTTTTCTATTTGCTTTTCATTTATCTTTAACCTCATTCCATTACATCCATAGAAGCAGCACTAGTGGTTCCATGCGCTCAGCTCAGTCCCCTTAAATGTACTGATGATGCACCTGGTTGGTTGTATGACGGTTTGTTTCTTGCCCAATAGTGGTAAAAGAAAATTCACATATTGGGAAGTGTGGCTGCAATTGTTGTTGTTCCCAGGCTGCTGCCTGTGAAGCTTGACCAAACCATGTGTGTTTTCTCTCTGTCAATTATTACTCACCGGAATTGGGTTGGCTGTCAAAGTGAGTTTAAAGCAGCCCAAAGGGTAGACAGAAAAGGGTAGAGAATCTTCTTACTTTTACTCATTTCTTAAACCTCTTTCTGAAGTGAAGGGTCAAATCTGTAAAGAAGTTTGCAGTAGCCGTGTTAAAAGATAGGGGCAGGGCTTTCCAAGCAGGGGGTTGCCAACAAATATCTTTGCAGAGGATACCCAGTCAAGCTTTACCAACAGCGCAATCTAAACTATATCTACTCAGAAGTAAGTCGTATTGAGTTCTATGGGGCTTAGTCCCTTATTAAGTGTGTTTAGAATTGCAGCCTTCAGGGGCATCCATCTTTACTCCTGAGTGCTCCCATCTAACATCTCCACAACACTAGGCTCCTTTCTTCCTACAATGGCCTTCTGGTGATTGGCCTGGCCCGAGGGCACTTAAACCTTTTCTGCCAGAAGCAAGTAGGCTAGATTAAATGTTCCCTACCCGGACTCCATCTTTTAGCTAAGATTTCTATCTTAATTTCCAATCAGAACAAAGTTTTTGTTTGAATTGTATGCACCAAGCAACTGTGGTTGATACTTAATGTATCATGCTGAATGACATCACTCGGGCCTGCCCCCATGACATCACTCGGGCCTGCCCCCATGACATCACTCGGGCCTGCCCCCATGACATCACTCGGGCCTGCCCCCATGATATCACTCAGGCCTGCCCCCATGATATCACTAGGGCCCGCCCCCAAAATCTCAAGGTTTGGGATGCTTCTGACTTTGCTACCCTTCCCCTACCCTCCCAATGGGAGTACAGAGCATCTAACAATACAATACAAAATATCACAATAATAAACAACAGTAGAATACCATTCGTCAACAGTAAAGTCTGCAAACTTATTAGTTGCATTCTCAAAGGCCTGGACAAATAGAAAACTGTTAACCTTGCATCTAAATGTGGCCAGTGGGGAGAGCAACTGATTTGGTTGTATCTATAAACTAGGTCTTACATCCACATAAACATACTAGGATCAGACTGCACACTTAATTCCTTTTCTAAAAAATATGGGACTTGTGCCTTCTTTAAAAACTGCTGCCTATTTATTATTATTGTTGTTGTTGTTGTTAATTGCATTTATATACTGCCCCATAGCCAAAGCTCTCTGGGTGGTTTGCAACAATTAAAAACATTAAAAACAAATATACAAATTTAAAAAACACATTTTTTAAAAAAACAATTTAAAAACACATGCTAAAATGCCTGGGAAAAGAGAAAAGTCTTGACCTGACGCTGAAAAGATAACAATGTTGGCGCCAGGCACACCTCATCAGAGAGATCATTCCATAATTTGGGGGCCACCACTGAGAAGGCCCTCTCCCTTGTTGCCAGACTCCCAGCTTCCCTTGGAGGAGGCATCTGGAGGAGGGCCTTGGATGTTGAGTGTAGTGTACAGGTGGGTTCGTGTCGGGAGAGGCGTTCCATCAGGTATTGAGGTCCCAAGGCATGTAAGGCTTTATAGGTTAAAACCAGCACCTTGAACTGAGCTTGGAAACATACAGGCAGCCAATGCAAGTGGGCCAGAATCGGTTTTATATGTTCGAACCTGTTACCAATCTAGCCACTGCATTTTGCATAAGCTGCAGTTTCCGAACCATCTTCAAAGGCAGCCCCATGTAGAGTGTATTGCAGTAATCTAACTTGGAGGTTACCAGAGCATGGACAACTGAAGCCAGGCTATCCCTGTCCAGATAGGTGCATAGCTTGGCCACCAACTGATGTTGGTAGAAGGCACTCCATGCCACCGAGGCTACCTGAGCCTCAAGCAACAGAGATGGTTCTAGGAGAACCCCCAAGCTACGGACCTGCTCCTTCAGAGGGAGTGCAACTCTATCCAGGACAGGTTGGACATCCACCATCCGGTCAGAAGAACCACCCACTAGCAGCATCTCAGTGTTGTCTGGATTGAGCCTCAGTTTATTGACCCTCATTCAGTCCATTGTCGCAGCCAGGCGCTGGTTCAGCACATTGACAGCCTCACCTGAAGAAGACGAAAAGGAGAAATAGAGCTGCGTGTCATCAGCATACTGATGGCAACACACTCCAAAACTCTGGATGACTGCACCCAATTGTTTCATGTAGATGTTGAACAGCATGGGGGACAGAACTGACCCCTGCAGAACCCCATACTGGAGAATCCAGGGTGCTGAGCAATGTTCCCCAAGCACCACCTTCTGGAGCTGACCCACCAAGTAGCAGCGGAACCACCACCATGCAGTCCCTCCCACTCCCAACTCAGCCAGTCATCCCAGAAGGATACCATGGTCGATGGTATCGAAAGCCGCTGAGAGATCAAGGAGAATCAACACAGTCACACTCTCCCTGTCTCTCTCCCGACAAAGGTCATCATACAGGGCGACCAAGGCTGTTTCCATGCCAAAACCAGGCATGAAACCTGACTGAAATGGATCCAGATAATTGGTCTCATCCAAGAGTGTCTGGAGCTGGCCTGCAACCACTCGTTGAGGGACCTTGCCCAGGAATGGAACATTTGCCACCGGCCTATAGTTATTAATATTTTGTGGGTCCAGCGAGGGTCTCTTCAGGAGTGGTCTCACTACTGCCTCTTTCAGGGGGCCAGGGACCACTCCCTCTCGCAGAGAGGCATGAATCACTTCCCTGGCCCAGCTGTCTGTTTCATCCCTGCTAGCTTTTATTAGCCAAGAAGGGCAAGGATCCGGCACAGAAGTGGTTGCACAAACCTGTCCAAGCACCTTGTCAATGTCCTCAACTGAAATTCATCCAAGACATCAGGACAAGGCTGTGCTCTGGATACCTCACTTGATTCACCTGCTATAACACTGGAGTCTAGGTCCTGGCGGAAGTGCCTAGCAAATTCATTACAGCAGGCCTCAGATGGTTCTACCTTGTCCCTCGGGCCAGCGTGTAATAGCCCTGGACAATTCTGAAGAGCTCTGCTGGGCGGCAGGTTGATGATTTGATAGTGGCAGCAAAATATTGTTTTTTTGCTGCCGTCAATGCCCCTAAATACAGCTTACCATAGGCACTTACCAGTGTAATTGCATCCACCAGGAGTTCGTCTCCATCTGCACTCAAGTCTTCTCCTATATTGTTTCATTGCTCTCAGCTCTGGGGTATACCATGGAGCCGTACGAGCTCTGTACAGGAGAGGGTGCTTAGCAGCAATCATGTCAACCGCCTGGGTCATTTCTGTATTCCACAGTTCAACCAGGGTTTCGACAGAAGCGTGAGCCCTATCAGCCAGAAAACTCCCCAGAACCCTTTTGAAACCATCCAGATCCATTAGTCTCTGGTGGCAGATCAACTTAATAGGTCCCCCACCCAGAGGAGAAAAGCTGCTGTAAGTTCAGCAAGCAGTGATCAGTCCATGACAGAGGGACTGATGTAAGGCCCCCCACATTCAGATCACTATCCCCATGTCCAGTTGCAATAACCAAGTCTAGAGTATGCCCTGAAACATGTGTTAGGCCAATGGCATATTGGGACAGTGTTGCGCCCCAGGAGCTCCAGGAGTTAGCTCAGGGAGGGGGAGAGGAGTCAGATGAGGATGAGGTCCCTGGAAGCATTGAAGGAAGGGAGAGCGCAGTCAGCCCGCAGACTCCATCGGCCAGTCCCCCCATCGAGGCAGTTCCTGCTCTGCCTGAGAGCCCCCTGCCTGAGCCATTGGGAAGCGACCCCTCGCACATGCCAACCACGCTCCCACAGGAATCCCTGCTTGGCACTTCAAACGCTTCCCAGCCAACCAGCTTCTCTCTTCCTGAGGTTGAGCCATCTCCTATTGAAGCCCTGCTGTCAGATGGGCCAGCAGAGGCTCGCCGCCCCTCGCCCCGCATGAGACAGAGTGAGAAAAGGGTCCTTGAGAGGGTGGAACTTCAGAGGAGTCATCAGTTACGGGCGAAGACCTTCCCTACTTAAGCAGGTGCCAGCCCAGGCTCCAGTGCGGATTCAACTCTCCCCACACGTTGCAGAGACTATCCAGGTAGCTTAGTTAGGGAAGGTAGCTAGAGTAGACAGGTTTATGAAACGCACTGCTTTGGACATCAACATCACTCTAATAAAAAGAGAATTAAATCAAGCCTTGTCTCTGTCTTCTGGGCTCTGGACGGGACAGCTTGAATCAGCCATCACCCCTCTTCACCAACGCTCCCATGACCGACACTATGGAGACTAGTGACGATGCCAAAGGGGGACTTCAAGAAACCGTCCAAGCCTTGTACACCGAAGTCCAGAATCTCCAGACAGTAACCCAGAATCTCCAGCTCGAGAATCAAAACCTTCGAGCCCTGATTGCCCAACGGGGTGCAGCACCGGCAGCCGCACCACCCGTCCGAGTCAAGGCACCAGTGGGACTACCTCTTTGCTATGGTGGCCAGAGTGACCAGTTCACCACATTCCTTGCCCAGTGTGAACTGTACACACGTATACGTCAACGTCAAACCAAGTTTCCGAATGATGACGTGAAGGCGGCTTTTCTCATCAGCCTCTTGGAAGGAGAGACAGCCAAGTGGGCTACCCCATATCTTGTGGGAAACAACTCTGTCCTGGGACAATACACCGCCTTCATTGCAGCCATGACCGAGATGTTTCGTGACCCTCAGGGTAAGGAGACGGTTGCCCGCCAGCTAGGAAATTTGAAGCAGGGGAAAGGCTCCATTGTGACCTACACTAACACGTTTTGCATCTTAGCCCAGGAGGTGGAATACAGTGACCCGGCTTTGATGTACTTCTGTTGGAATGGGCTTAGCCCGGAGTTGCTGGATGAATTGGCATGCACCCCCCCACACCTGGCAGCCTGGCGAAGCTGAACCAGTTATGTTTGCAGATAGACAGCTGGATTGAAGATTGTTGTTTAGAGCGCAAGGCGGAATGTCTGCATTCTCAGGCTCCCACACATCTCCCCTGCATCTGTTTCCCGCCTAGCGTGGGAACCTTGACTCTGTCGGGGGTGGAGCCCATGCAAATCAGAGGCTAAGCCCATGTAATGACTACCAAGGGTTGAATAAGATCACCATTCCCAACAGCTACCCCCTGCCGCTCATCACAGAGATGCTGGAACGACTGCGGTCAGCCAAGATTTATACCAAGCTGGATTTGAGGGGAGCTTACAATCTGATACGAATCGAGGAGGGGGATGAGTGGAAGACCGTGTTCAAGACACGTTATGGACAGTTTGAGTACTTGGTCATGCCGTTAAGACTATCCAATAGTCCAGGGGTCTTCCAGAGCTTCATGAATGACATATTTAGGGACTATTTGGACTGGTTCATGATTGTGTAGCTGGATGATATCCTTATATATTTGGACTCCCCAGTGGAACACGAGAAACACGTGCAGGCAGTGCTACAACGTCTCAGGGAACATCGTCTTTATGCTGGAGAAGTGTGGCTTTCACCTGACCACGTTGGACTTTGTGGGGTGGAGATGGACCCAGGCAAGGTTCACTGTCCTCACATGGCAGCCTCCCCAAACAAAGAAAGACCTTCAGCAAGTCCTGGGGTTCTTCAACTACTACCATTGGTTAATTGCTAATTACTCTGACAAGATTGCACCCCTCATGGACTGCCTGAAGGGACCAGGTCCCTTTCACTGGACTGACGCCATGCAAGGAGCCTTCAAGGAGATGAAGGTGTGGTTTGCCTCGGAACCCATACTGCAACACGCAAACCCAGCATGCCCCTTTGTGGTAGAGACAGATGCATTAGATGTGGCCATCGGCGTGGTGCTTTTACAACCAGCACGGGGGGGGGGGTCTGAGACCATGTGCTTACTTTTGCGGAAGTTGACAAGCTCAGAGCAAAATTACACCGTGTGGGAAAAGGAGTTGCTGGCCATTCTGGATGCATTTGAAACTTGGCGACACCTTTTGGAAGGAGCACAGCATGAGACTGAGGTGTTCACCGACCATCAGAACCTGGAGAGCCTTCACACTGCCCATACGCTGAACCAGAAACAGGTGTGTTGGGCACAGTTCTTTGCTCGCTTCCACGTCAAGATCCATTACATTTCTCAGGCACAGAATAAACGGGCCTGTACCGCAAACCGGAATACCAGAAGAATCTGACTCCGAGACCGCTGCAAGTGATCATACCCCCTTGAAAAGATGGTGGCAGGGAGGTGCCAGGACTCCTGTGTGGAGGATCTGCAGATGGCACAAGAACAAGATCCGTTTGTCCAGGAGAAGCGCTCAGAGTTAGAGGAGCAGCCTACTGGGAATGCAGAGGGCTACATACTGAAGGGGTGTGTGCTGTATCATCACAACGCCATGTACATGCCCCCCAGGGATCTGAGAGCCAAGGTTCTGTGTCAGTGTCACGACCCCCACTGCTGGGAACGTTGGAGTCTTTAAAATCTTGCAGTCACCAGGGAGTTTTGGTGGCCTCGGATGAAGGGGGAGGTGGAGTGTTCAGTCAGATTGAGAGAGTGAATGCCACGTTAGAGCAATATCTCCGCTGTTATGTCAACTACCAGCAGCACAACCGGGTGTCCTTTTGCCTCTAGCGGAGTTTGCTTACAACATGTTGAGCCCCAGGTCTTTCAGGGGAATCAAGGAAGGGGGCTGGAGGAGCTTCAGCCCCCTCAGCTAGAGCAGCAAGGGGCAGAGCCAGAGGAATTTGAGACTTTCAAGGACACTGGGGGAGGGAGTGTGCTTGACACTGTGCCAGTTCTCATGGACAGTCCTCCTGCTGAAGAAGACACGTCAACAGAACCATTGGGGGAATCTCTGGCACGTGCACCAATTCCAATCCCCCTGGATCCCCCTCTTGACACTTCAAATGCTTCCCTGCCTCCTGACCTCCAGCCTGCACGTATCCAGTCGGTATTGTCAGATGAGCCAGACGTTGTGAGAAGCGCGCCAGTCAGAGGGAGGTTCTTAAAGGAGTGAGAGATTACAGGCAAAGACCTTTCCTATTTAAGGTTGCGCCCCCCTGACCAGGGTGCTGAGTCAACTTCCTTTATATGCTGCAGAGTATGCTTAGGAGCTTAGTTAGGGAATGCAGTGTTAGTTTAATCAAGTTAATGAGGCATGCTGCCTTTGATGTTTCAATTACCCTAATAAAACAAGAATTGCTTTCATCCTCGTCTCCGTCTCGTGCCTCACACTCTGGGCAGGACACAACAACACAGTGCACGTGACCAAGCAACAGACTCCATTCTTTGCCAACCTGGGATATCACTCCTGAGTGTTCGCCTCCTCACACAGTAGCCCCTCCATTCCAGCAGCTGAAGACTTCATGCAAGAGCTCCAGGCAATGCAGCAGCTGTTAAGGGAACAGCTAGAGAGGGCAAAGGTGGACTATAAGAGCTACAGACCAACGTCAACAGGAGGGGCCCGTAATCAGTGTGGGTGTGGCTGTCCATGCGTTACCTGCCTACACAGGGGCACTGCCATAAGTTAGACGATTGAAAGGTGGGACCCTTTGAGGTGGAGGTTCAAATCAATCCAGTGGCTTTTTGTCTGAGGCTGCCTCCTACCTTCAAGATACACTCAGTGTTTCATCACTCCCTGCTTACTCTGGAACACCCCCCCCCAGATCCCCACCGAACGCCAGAGGTGCCTCCGCCTCCCCATTGTGGTGGGTGGACAAGAGGAATATGAGGTGGAGCAGATTTTGGACTCGCGGAAGCGCCAAGGGCAGCTTCAATATTTGATTCACTGGAAAGGATACGACCAGATGGAGCGTTTGTGGGAATCAGTTGATGGTGTTCATGTGCTGGACTTTGTGAGGGAGTTCCATGATGCTTACCTGGACAAGCCCAAGCCCAGGAGGTGGGAGGAGATGGTGCATAGAGGGGGGGGGATGATGTTGCACCCCAGGAGCTCCAGGAGTTAGCTCAGGGAGGGGGAGAGGAGTCAGATGAGAACGAGGTCCCTGGGAGCAGTGAAGGGAGAGCGCAGTCAGCCCACAGACTCCGTCGGCCAGCCACCCCATCGAGGCAGTTCCCGCTCTGCCTGAGAGCCCCCCGCCTGAGCCGTTGGGAAGTGACCCCTCACGCATGCCAACCACGCTCCCACAGGAATCCCTGCTTGGCACTTCAAACACTTCCCAGCCAACCAGCTTCCCACTTCCTGAGGTTGAGCCATCTCCTATTGAAGCCCCACTGTCAGATGAGCCAGCAGAGGATCAATCCCCCTCACCCAGCACGAGATGGCGTGAGAAAAGGGTCCTTGAGAGGGTGGAACTTTGGAGGAGCCATCGGTTACGGGCAAAGACCTTCCCTACTTAAGCAGGTGCCAGCCCAGGCTCCAGTGCTGATTCAACTCTCCCCAGAGACTATCCAGGTAACTTAGTTAGGGAAGGTAGTGAGCTAGAGTAGACAGGTTTATGAAGGTCACTGCTTTGGACGTCAGCATCACTCTAATAAAAAGAGAATTAAATCAAGCCTCGTCTCCGTCTTGTGTTTCAGGCTCTGGGCAGGACAGACAGTCCCATGGTTGTCATGGAGACCATGAAATCCTGAGCTGCCCCAGATAAGGTGGCCTTGGCATGGATGTTGACATCCCCCAGAACTAACAGTCTGGGGGATCTCAACAGTACACCCGAGACCACCTCCGTCAGCTCAGCTAGGGAGTCTGTTGGGCTGCAGGGTGGGTGGTACACCAACAGAATCCCCAGTCTGTCCCGCTGACCCAAAACAAGGTGCAAACACTCCAGACCAGTAGTCACATGGACAGGGTGCTTGCAGAGGGAGATGGAACTCCTATAGACCACAGCAACCCCCCTCCCTGACCCTCAGGTCTACCCTGATGCTGAACCAGGTACCCTGGCGGGCATAGCTGGGAGAGACTGACTCCTCCCTGCTCACCCACCCAGGTCTTGGTTATACATGCCAGATCGGCTGCCTCATCCGCAATTAAATCGTGAATTATGCACTTAAATCTTATTATGCACTGATCTGGCGTTTAGGAGCAGCATCCGGAAGTCTGAGAGGTGGCTGATAGGGCAACCAACAAACCTGCGGGTGTGGGAAGGACTGGAACAAGGCACAGTCAACTGCCTGGGCTGCATTCCCCTTACCTGCCAAGTCTTCCTCACAATGCCATATCTCCCTCTACGCGTCACTACACTAATTGGGGGCCCCTCAGATCTCCCCACTTGGCTCTGAGTCCTCTCTCCCAAGCACATGACTCAAGACCGGCAAAAAGCCAGGCAATCTGCAAAGCAGGAGCCACCTCAGCCAGCCAGCTTATGTATCTCCTCCAGGGAAGGAGCAGGTGGACAATATCAGCAACAGCTGGCTGAGTGCTTGGGGGCCTGGTCCTGCAAGACTTGACAACCTGCAGAGCAAAAGTCCAACAGGGAGAGGGCAGTGGTGGTAGCCGAGCGGCAGCAGCAAACATCTCTCCTTCTTCCCTGGGCAGTGGTGGTCCCCTTCCTCCGGCAGGCACTGGGTCTCTCAAGGGTTGTCATCATGGTGCCCACAGGTGCACCTGTGCTCACAGAGGTCATTCCTGGCAGCCGTGAGGTTCCCCCCCTCACTGAAATTAGGCTTAAAAGAAGTATGCTGTTGTCGCTAATAGAATAGATTGCGATGTGTTTTTGATTGTGGGTGTGGGTGAGGTGTGTGGGTGTGGGTGTGGTGCCTATAAGAGTTTATACCTAGTTTGTAAATGTGTCCACAAGCCCAAAAAGGTTGGTGACCCACAAGGCTGCAATCCTATATACACATTTACCCGGGAGTCCCATTGAACTCAGTGAAATATATTATTTACATTTGTTAGTAGTTTTTTTAAAATAAAAAAAAGGTTCAGAGTGACTTAGCAAGATAAAATACAACAGATACTTTAAATATAATTAAAACCAAAAAATTAAATAATGTTGATTCAGTAACACAATAATTATAAGTCCTACTCACTCTACTAATAGATGAGCACTATCATAAAGGCCAGCTTAGTTACTGAAGGCCTAATAAAAAGGTCTTAGTGTAAAAACTGATAGTGATGGCATCAGGCGTGTTCCCCAGGAGAGAGCATTCCACAGATGAGGAGTCACCCGTTCTTGTGTGGCTACCCTCTGCACCGCCCTTGGGTGAGGCATGTGTCCTCAGTAGACATGTACAGGATTGCAATGTAAGAGGGGAAACAAGCACATTCTCGAAAGCCTAATTAAAGAGGTCACAATTGCATCATTGGGGGTGGGTGGGTGGATAGATACTGTATATACTTGCATTTAACAATTTAATATTGATGAGTATGTCACCCTTGCAACTACGTCGAGCTATTTTTTTAAAAATTGGAATTAATATTGTGGTGGAACTGCCACTGTCTATATATGGGTAGTTCAACTCTGCACAGTTAAACAGATTAACACAAAGCCACCACACCTCCAGTATGCTGAATCTTTTCCAAAAGAATCAGACCCTCTTACACTAGCTAGAACTTCACAGGAAGAAGGGTCAGAGGGAGGGATGGAGCACAAAATGTTACCTGTTCCAAGCCTTTAGGAATAGGGTTAGGCGGTTGTAGATGGCATAGTGGGGTGAAGGCGCTTACCTAACCTCCTGGCAGGTGAGTTGCTGCTGCTTATGGGGGGGTGAGGCAGCAGGGAGGGCAGTGTGTTGTGGTGCAAATGCACCAACTTGAGCACCAATTGGCTCAATCGGTAACTTTGCACCAAGCCAATCTTGCTACCTCCTTGCCCCTCACCCTCCTGATAAGCGACAGTGACTCTTCTGCCGGGAGATCAGATAAGTGTCTCCACCCCACCATGCTGTTCACTAATGGGGTTAGGTTGAAAAATCTAAACAAATAAATGTGGAGCCATGACTTCATGAGATCTTAAGTGATTGACCAGAACCAATATTGGAAGCAGTGATGTATGTTTCTTTGTCTGAACTGTGAAACAATTCCTGATTTGGAATGCTAAGAGGAGCTGACCTTAGAATTCCAAACAGGAAGTAATACTCTCATCATCTGTACTGAATGAAAAATAAACACAAATGGAAAGATCTAAACAATTAAAACCACAAAAGTTACATGAGCCATTACAAAAATGGAGAATACATTTTTCTTTAAATATATTAACTTATCATCCAGTGGGATTTATGATGTAAGTGCAGCATGCTTGTGATGCTTAACTGAGAAGCCCTGGCATTATAGGGCAGATACTGTAGCTAGTAAGCCATAGTTATTATTTTTCTTTTACCTTGCAAAATACATTTTACTGAATAGATAAAAACAGTCCAACAGTTAACACCAAATGCTTCATCTCTGCTACACCGGACCACAGAAATACCCAGTGCACCAACAAGTGCAGTAAGATTTTTTTCTGCAAATATTGAAAATAGTTATTTGATGATATATTGATATTTATTTATTATTTGTTAAATTTGCATCCTCTTTTTTCCACCAAATGGTGTTCATGGTGGTCAACAGCAATCCTTATGCACACATTTAAGAAAATTAAAAATAAATCAAGGCATTGTGTCCAGAAAACTTTTGCTTTGCTGATGATTCCATTACATTTATTTATGTGTTTAAACACAGGCTTAAGTGCCTGGACTTAAATTTCATTTTTTATTATTTATTTATTTATCTAGCATAATTTGTAGACCACTTAACATTTAAATACAAAATTATTAGACAGAAAAGTGTATATATAAAAACAATAGAAAATCATAAAAACAATATAACACAAGATTCACATTATCACAATACTAGCTGCAGATAGAAATTAACAATACTAACAAGTAAACTTGGAAGGCTTAAGTGAAAATAAAGGTTTTTCCACGTCTTCCAGAAGCCCAGGATCATAGGTGCCTGCTTTATTTCAAAAGGAAGAGAGTTCCAAAGGACACACCCCTATGCTGAAGGCCTTGGATGCGTGCACCCCATACATTTAAAGCTCATTACCCCAAAGAATCCTAGGAACTGTAGTTTGTTAAGGGTGCTGGGAACTGTAGCTCTGTGAGGGGTAAACTACAGTTCCCAGGATTCTCGGGGGGGAAGCCATGTGCTTTAAATGTATGGTATATATGCGGCCTCAGTCTCAGCAGGCCAGGGATGGAGGAGGTTGTTTCATGCAGAGGCAAGGCAAGCCACAAAGGCATGCAGCACCATCAGCTGGACCTCCTCAGCCAACTGTACTGATCCAATAGGGGTGCGGGCAGGGAAGAGAGGCAGTCTGTCAAGTTATGGTATTATCCACAGAATTCAGCATCTTGACGATGTCAGTATTTGTCCTTTAAAAAGTTTCTAGCCCCTGAGATTATAGAATTAGTCTCTTGGTAGTTAACAAGCTAAGAAATACTGTAAAACACATGATAAAAGAATGTAACGACACAAAACAAGGAACCCTGATGTACCCTGCACAGTTCACTTGGTAAAGGTTATGATGGGGCAGGCTGTGTATGTGGCAGCAACACAACAAATGGCTCTACCACCTCTGGAAATTGTACAGCTTCTAGTCTTAAGTCTACAAAGATGCATGCTTAGTGATCCTTAAACCTGAAAACCAGATTTTTAATAAGGGCGTAGGGGCAATTTGCTGTGTTTAATTTTAAATATGGGCAGAAATGTTTGTACTACCACAGCTGCAAAGTTATAATGTTTAGCAATATGGTTGCTGCCTTCTTTCCCTGTCATAGCATCTGTACGTTTAGAAACTGCATGAGTGGCAAAACGTGCTGCTTCTCTGTGCTGGGAAAAGCTGCAGTGGTTACATTCCTTCATGTCACACAGCTTTTGAAGGCTCTATAACATCTGCCAGGAAAAAAAGGGGAGAAAGGGAAAAAATGACACAATTCTGTGTAGCATGTCCTTTAAAACACTTCATTGCTTTTTGTAGCTCCCAGTGTGTTTCCTTGGGATTCATCTAGCATTGCTATCCAGAACAGCAACCATTTCCAGATATTATGCTGCTCATATGATAGAACAAAATGATATTTCAATCACAGGAAGAAGAAGCAAAGGAAACGGCACATCTGGACTTTGTGACAGTTTCTTATTGCATTCAACTCTTGCAGCCTTTCCCAACCAGTGTGCCTCCAGATGTTGTTGGACCACAACCCCCATCTTTCCTGACCATTGGCAATGCTGGCTGAGGCTGATGGGAGTTGTGGTCCAACAACATCTGGAGGCACACTGGTTGGGAAAGGCTGCGAGACTGGAACACACACCATAGGATTTTGCTGCTTTTCATTCCAGAAACTGCTGCCCTCTGGTGTCTCAAAGCAGAACAGCCTCTCTGAGGATGGGTGTTTGTGTGTGTGCAGCGCACACACATGCAGACTTTTGACAATGTTTGATCCCACCTGTGACACAATTCTTATTTCAAGTGCAGCTTTCCTGATCCTATAAGCAAAAGGCCCTTCCTTTTGTGATAGCCACAAATTGCTTCCACCTCTGTATTATAATAATAAACCATTAAACCAAGAAGCCACTCCCAGGAGACTAATAGACTATGGCAGAGAGGAAAAGAGAGAGAACTTATAGTTCAGAAAGTTAAAGGCAATGTGCAAAACAGATCTCTGACAGAGCACTCCAGTGATAGATCCAACATGATAAGATTGTCATCATTCACCACATTCTGGAAAAATTTGAAAATTGAGTTGTCCCAGAACATGCCCAGCCAGAATTTCAACATGACTGGAACACTTCCATGATGACTTTCTGGTGGAATTCCATGCTGATAAATGCACACAGGGACAAATGATCCCAATTCTATTTATACAATGTTACAAACTGAATTAGTAACCTTGCTGTATTTGAGCATTGCCTGCATTTGTGATGAGGATATTGGTCTTTTAACAGCTCCCTTACCTGAGTTTATAAGAAAACCAACTTATAAAAACCAACTTAGTTCAAACTGTTCTGTTAGTAACTGCCTGCAAGTGCAGTGAGGACTTGTATCTTGTGTGTCTACTGCTGCTAGAGGTTCTGGAGAGCCCCTGGAAAAATGAAAAGTAAAAAGGCAAACAAAAATGTTAGGGATCACTCTAAGAAAAACATGCTGGAAATAGAGTATTTTTTCTATGTAAACAATGTGTCTATATCTTGTACATTACATATTGGTCATTTCTCAAAAAGAATATAAAAGACCAACAAAAATAATCAAGATAATAGTGTACTAAATATCTTGTGAATGTATTCCTTGGTAAGTGCATAGGATTAGATTTAGATTGCAATCCAATACACACTTACTTGGGAGTCCCATTGAACCCATTGGAGCTTTCTTCTGAATAATGTATTGGATTGCAGCCTTACTTGAGAGTAAATACCATTGAATGTGATTGACTTCCAAGTACCAGCTTCCAGCAGGCAAGGGCATCCAGAAGAATTCTTCCAAGTGGTGGGGCAAAGTATACACATACAAATATAAAGTAAATTCACTAATAGGCAAAAAACCTTGCAGTTTAAAAATGTATCTATAGCCCACAGATATTTACATCAAACTTTAAAAAGCAGGGAAATTGGGCAGCTATAGTGAATGCACCAGGGGAGCAGGAGACCTGACCTCCTCTCTGAGATACTGTCCTGCCCTACAAATTTGTAAAAATGCAAACACCATTTGGGTTGGTCTTTCACAGTCCAATCCACTTCCTGTGTAGCTTGGAAGAATTGGGTAACATGTGCCTCTGAGCATACCCTTCACAAACTACACTTCTCAGGATTGTTTGGGGGAAGCCATGACTGTCTAAACTAGTGAAATAAAGGTCTGGCATGGGTGTGGCCCTCTGATTAGGCACACCCAGCAGCTGTGAGTCTGGCTTTTAGAACACTGACAGTTGACTCTTACTGAGCATGCCTGGCCTTATAATGGGTCACTTTGTCAATTTACCAATGCTAAATTTATTTAATTAAAAATCAGCCAAGCATTTATTTTTTTAACTTTAAACTGCAGAAGATGAAGGTCAGAGTATGGGGCAAGTAATAGGATTACAGGTACTCTGTGAACATGACTGATTTTTAATTAATTTCAACAAATTATGAGAACTCTACAGAAAAAAGTCCAAAAGGGGTCTGGTTCCCCCCCCTTTTTTTTACAATTTGAACTCTCGATTCTCGCTGACTGTTGTGTGTATTGCCATGAAAATTTTAAGGGTTGTTAAGTAAGTGTTTCTGAGTTCAGGACTATAAGTTTTGTAAAGTTTTGTTTTGAAATGAGCTTATGGGAAGGATCAGAATGGCATAGAGGTATTTTCAATTTAACATTGTGGAATGCGAAAAATCCATGCTGACTATAGTATACAGCCACTCTTGTGGCTGTATAATAAAGTACAGAGATGCCCCTCAGTGATTTTTTAAACTGTAGAAGTGTGCCACACAGGGCCATTTTGAAAACAAACACAGCACAGCTGAATATGCAATTTCACATGCCTTTTAAAAATTGGCCATCTTTAGGTTTGCACATTTTAAACAAGAGTGCTGTGGGGAAAATCCTACCCTCAATCTAAAGACCAATAATATTAAAGTAACACTGTTCAACATCAACTTGACAACTTGACAAATCATTGCACCAGAACTGGAGCTGACACCACAATCAGGCCCTAATTGACAGCAGTTCTGATGGCTTGGGATCCAGTGGATTCTGGGCCAGCTCAGCCCTTCCTCACCCCTATAAAGCCTCATTTTGGGGCTTTCTGAGTATTACCTCAAATCTGCCTGTTCGGCAGGCAAAATGGGGAGTTCCATACTGGTGGAATGACACAGACATCACTGCATGGGTGGAGGCCAGCGGAGACCTGCAGGGCTGGGCAGAAAGTTACCTTAGTCCAATCCAAACTCTCCCCAGCCTTGTGCAAAGGGGGGTTGGAGTTCAGCTGTAGTGGTTTTACTTAGGATGTAAGGGGACAAGTGCAATCTATGCATTACCTTTTTTAAAAAAATTACCTTAAAGGAATTTGTTTTAATCAAGATAAGTGGAATGGGAATTTATTCCATATTCCGGCACTGCCCCCTTATAAAAGTCCCTCATCGTGTATAACCTAGTTTCTTCCCAAGGACTATACTGCTGAGATTTATTTTGATGGTAAAACTGAGGGTGACACAAAAATGGAAGTAATGGTGGGGCTAACCTTCTGCTCCATTTCTTGCACACGATCGAATTTGCCAGTAAAAAGGGATTGTCTAATCATTCTGTGCTTTTAGATTGTTCATAAGAAACAGCAGATTTTTAATTTTGTATTCTCACTTGGAGGAAGAATACATTTCTAATCATGACCTGCTCTTATTGCCTTTAATAATTGCTCTAAGGTTTTTCAATGTAAAGTATCATGATAATATTTTATGTTGGCAATTCCCCTCCACCCAGACTGAGCCCTTTAAAAAAAGAGTTTCTCACTCCAGATTTTTTAAAAATAAATTTATTTTGTAGACACTGCAATCTTTTAAGTTTTACTTCTGGGATTGTTAATGGAAGTACCTGAAATAAAAATAACAGTCAAGAGTACCATTCTAATTGCCTCTGTTTTACCCAACCAATAAAGTTTTAGTCCCTTGCAAAGTGTATTTTTAATGGTTTTAATTAATGGTGTATAATTCGATTTTTCCACATGGACCAAATTTTTTAGATCATTACTCCTTAATATTTTACTGTAGAGGGACAGATTTTACAACTGGAAGGTATGCTGTATTTTAGTTTGGATTTCTGGTGGCGGGATGTTTAGACAGAGCCTTCTTGATTTTTCAAAATTTATTTGCAATCTGCCTAATGTGCCATAGTGATTAATGGACTCCATTAGCTTGGGTACTGCTATTTCTGGATTAGTGGCCATTATGGCCACATCACCTGCAAATAAGTTTATTAAATGGGTTTTCCCGTGTATATCTATTATCTGGATATCTGAGTCTGTGCTGTGCATGGCTTAGCTAAAGGCTTAATACAAATGGAAAGAGCAGGGGTGACAAAAGGGACCCCTGCTTTGTGCTTCTGTGTATCTCAAAGTCCATGACTTTGCTTACTCTCCATCATTTATATAGGTGCTCCGCTCCCCATTCCCCTCCATCCTAGAACTATGAAAAGGTGGCAAAAAATATTGAACTCTTTTATATTCCAAAATAAAAACCCACATATAGCATTGAAGACATATTACAGAAAACAGGATGGAGGGGGATGGGGACTACCCTACTTACAAATTTATTATGAAGCATTCCAGCTGCGCCAACTGGCTTTTATGATGTCGAAAGCAAATAAATCTTGATGAAAAAATGCTGGCAATAGGCCCATTATGGGCAACCCCATTTTTGTCAGACAGGAGACAGCTTAGTCTATAAGTTGACAAGTTATTTAGTAGGACAACTTTCCTGGTATGGAAGAATTGGCGCACTAAATTGTCCCCAATATATTCTCCACTATGTGCATACCAACTCTTGCTGGATAACACTCTAAAAAGCAGGATTAAAATATGGGAAGCATGTGGCTTTTTTTTGCCTTTGAGATTTTTTCACAGGGGGCTCCTGCATTATGCTACAACAATTTAGAGTAGATATAACTGACTGGAATCTTGGTTGGCTGCAGGAATTACAATTACAACACTTATTAAATGATGCTGTTACTAAACTACATGCCACAAGGCATCTTACAGGATTTGAAAAAAATTGTATTGGATAGTGGTTTAGTGGCACAGCTGTACAAATTAATGCTAGACATTCAAATGGGACGATTATAAGCCTGTAAGAGGGTCTGGGAAGAGAATATACAGATATAAATGGAGAACTGTGATTGGCAAAAAATATGGATAGCAAAACCCATTCGGTCAGTATCTGCAACTTTACGGGAGACATATTAGAAACTATGCCACTGGTGGTACCATACACCTGCTCAAATGTCCCATACAGTGTCCACATCTAGCCCCAACTGATGGAGGAGTAGTCAACTCAAAGGAACCTATTTCCATCTGTGGTGGACTTGCCCGCACATTCAAAAATTTTGGACAGTGATTCCCAGGGAATTAATTCAAATAACTGGAGAAACTATCAATGTGACTGCAGAACTATTTTTATTATTGATATATGAAGGGCAAAACAAGGACATAATGTTCAAAGACTTGGACTCGTATTTCTTGTTGGCAGCCAGACAAAGAGTGGTGCAACAATGGAAGACTCTGGACGGCCTGGGCATCGCCGGATGGATGAAGAATGTCTAGGATTATTGCATTGTTAGAAAAAATCACTCATGAACTTCATTGTCTACAAGGAAAAGCCAAGATAGAATCCTTTAGTGTCACTTGGTGAAAAATTGTCACTTATGCAATTGAACATAACTTGCATAACCTGTCAGCCACAGCTAGATATGGCTATCTTAAATAGGTATATCCATCCAATTACACTCTTATCCTGTTAGTTAAAAACTTCTAACCACAGATTTTGAGGGGGGAATGGGAGTGGGGTGCTTGGCTTTTGTTTTGCTATAGACCAGGATCTGTTTGTGAGCATGTTGGGAATACGTCATGGAATTCAATGGTTTTTGTTTTGCTTTCTTTTCTTTTATATATCAATTAAAAAAAGTATTTATATAGGTGTTCCAAGAGGCTCGCAAATTTTTCTGCCATGATCATTTTTTGCAGAATTCTAAATAGAAAAGGCCAAGTCAGTTTATCAAAGGCCTTACTACTGGCAGCCAATGAAAGAACAGCTAGTGGGTGACAGGTTTCCCCCCAATGAATTAGCATTAAGGAGTCTCTGTGTCAGATCTGTAACTGAGCATTTTTGAATACAAATAACCTGGTGATTATGTATGCTTTGTGCAGTTAGCATGGCCAATCTCTCAGCTAGAATGTTTGCAAATATTTTAGTGTCAATGTTTGTGAAACTAGCCAAAAAGACTCTTATCAGTTCCTCATCCTTGTTGGGCTTAAGTATTACTATGATAGTACATCTTCCCAGGAGTCTAAAACTAGTCCTGATGTTATTAAATAATGTGCACAAAAGGAGGATATATCTTCTCCAATTTTTTTTATAAAACCCTCCAAGAAAACTGTCTTTTCTGGGACACTTTCTGGGTTTAAAATTTTTAGTTGCAAAGTGGATTTCTTCTATCATGATGGGCTGATTTAAACAGTCTTTATGTTTCTGGTCTAATTGCTGTACTCTTATTTTATTAAGGTAAGTCTATTGGCAAAACATCCAGATCAATGGCGGCATACAGTTGCTGAACTTTTTTTAAAAAGGTGTTGGACTACGACCTGGGAGACCAGGGTTCGAATCCCCACACAGCCATGAAGCGCACTGGGTGACCTTGGGCCAGTCACTGCCTCTCAGCCTCATGAAAACCCTACTCATAGGATCACCATAAGTCGGAATCTACTTGAAGGCAGTACTCCACGAGCTAGAGGGAGCCCCAGCTGACGAAGCGTCAAAGCGAGTTAAGCAGCAGAGCGAGTTCGGCAGCAGGGCGAGGAGGCCAGG
Source organism: Rhineura floridana (assembly GCF_030035675.1). Classification (NCBI taxonomy): domain Eukaryota; kingdom Metazoa; phylum Chordata; class Lepidosauria; order Squamata; family Rhineuridae; genus Rhineura; species Rhineura floridana. The sequence goes on along the minus strand of NC_084482.1, from coordinate 122,369,297 downwards.
GCCCCCCACTCTGCCCGTCTGTTCCCTGACCTCAACTAAACCGCAGTCTCCAACCCATTGATGTAATAAACCTTAAACAAAACTATGCAGGTAAGAAGCCAGCAGGAGTGTGGGGGTTTTCCAGTGTTTTGCACCGCCTGCAGCATGTACGACTATCTGCCTGTTGGACAGAAGTCGTGGGTATGCTCTCGGTGCAATGAGCTCCTGGCTCTCCGGGAACGACTTCATTTCCTTGAGGCCAAGGTGGCGGACCTGGAAAAGCTGAGAGAGGCAGAGAGGTGTGTGGAGGAGGCCTTCAGGGACGTTATAGCTGCGTCCCACTCCAGCGATGATAGCTCTCCTGCTATCATGGAGAACGATGGTCTCGGGGAAGGAGAGCATCCAGCTGAGGAAGAGGGAAACGATCCCTTAGAAGGGACCCATTCCTTGGGGGATGAGCAGCTATCCTCTCGTGCCGAGGATATATCTCCAGGGGGTGGAGGGATCCTTGTAGTGGGTGATTCGATCATTAGGAACATAGACAGTGGGGTGTGTGATGGGCGTGTAGACCGCAAGGTGTTTTGCCTGCCTGGTGCGAAGGTTGCGGATATCGCCCGTCGTTTAGATAGTTTGGTAGACAGTGCTGGGAAGGAGTCAGTGGTCGTGGTGCACGTTGGCACCAACGACATGGGGAAATGCAGCCGTGAGGTCCTGGAAGCAAAATTTAGGTTGCTAGGTAGGATGCTGAAAGCCAGGACCTCCAAGGTGGCTTTCTCTGAAATGCTACCGGTTCCACGCGCAGGACCAGCCAGACAGGCCCAGCTTCGCAGTCTCAATGCGTGGATGAGACGATGGTGTCAGGTGGAAGGGTTTGGATTTGTTAGGCACTGGGGAACATTTTGGGACAAGCTGGGCCTGTACAAAAGGGACGGGCTCCACTTGAACCAGAATGGAACCAGACTGCTGGCACTTAAAATTAAAAAGGTGGCAGAGCAGCTTTTAAACTGACTGAGGGGGGAAACCCGACAGGAGCTGAGAAAGGTCCGGTTCGGAATAAACCTCCCCCCTGGGATAAAAACCAAAGAAATGATGAAATTTTAAAAGGGGTAGGCCTAGAAGTAGGCATTGTGAGAGCAGGGGCACAGGATATAAATTCAGAAGAGCAAAATTACCACAGGCCTAACCACAAGTGCCAAAGACACTTGAAGAGAGACACTGCTTACAAGTGCCTGTACGCTAATGCTAGGAGCCTGCGAACCAAGATGGGAGAACTGGAGTGCTTGGTCTTAGAGGAGAGCATTGATATAGTGAGCATAACGGAGACCTGGTGGAATGGAGAAAACCAGTGGGATATGGTTATCCCTGGATATAAACTATATCGGAAGGACAGGGAAGGACGTATTGGTGGCGGAGTCACTCTATACGTGAAAGAAGGCATTGAATCCAGCAAGCTCGAAACCCCAAAAGAGGCGGACTCCTCCACAGAATCGTTGTGGGTGGTGATACCATGCCCCAGGAGGGACTTAATACTGGGAACAATCTATCGTCCCCCTGATCAAAATGCTCAGGGAGACCTTGAGATGAGATATGAAATTGAGGAAGCATCCAAACTAGGAAATGTGGTAGTAATGGGTGACTTCAACTACCCGCACATAGACTGGCTGCATATGTGTTCCAGTCATGACAAAGGAGCAAAGTTTCTAGATATTCTAAATGACTATTCCCTAGACCAGTTGGTCATGGAACCGACCAGAGGGACGGCAACCCTGGACTTCATACTCAGTGGGAACCGGGACCTGGTGCAAGATGTAAGTGTTGTTGAACCGATTGGGAGCAGTTACCACAGTGCTATTAAATTAAACATACGTGTAACTGGCCAATTGCCAAGAAAATCCAACACGGTCACATTTGACTTCAAAAGAGGAAACTTCACAAAAATGAGGGGATTGGTAAAAAGAAAGCTGAAAAACAAAGTCCAGAGGGTCACATCACTCGAAAATGCTTGGAAGGTGTTTAAAAACACTATATTAGAAGCTCAACTGGAGTGCATACCGCAGATCAGAAAAGGTACCGCCAGGGCCAAGAAGATGCCAGCATGGTTAACGAGCAAAGTCAAGGAAGCTCTTAGAGGCAAAAAGTCTTCCTTCAAAAAATGGAAGTCTTGTCCAAATGAAGAAAATAAAAAAGAACACAAACTCTGGCAAAAGAAATGCAAGAAGACAATAAGGGATGCTAAAAAAGAATTTGAGGAGCACATTGCTAAGAACATAAAAACCAACAACAAAAAATTCTATAAATACATTCAAAGCAGGAGACCATCTAGGGAGACAATTGGACCCTTGGATGATAAGGGAGTCAAAGGTGTACTAAAGAACGATAAGGAGATTGCAGAGAAGCTAAATGAATTCTTTGCATCTGTCTTCACAGTGGAAGATATAGGGCAGATCCCTGAACCTGAACTAACATTTGCAGGAAGGGATTCTGAGGAACTGAGACAAATAGTGGTAACGAGAGAGGAAGTTCTAAGCTTAATGGACAATATAAAAACTGACAAATCACCGGGCCCGGATGGCATCCACCCGAGAGTTCTCAAAGAACTCAAATGTGAAATTGCTGATCTGCTAACTAAAATATGTAACTTGTCCCTTGGGTCCTCCTCCGTGCCTGAGGACTGAAAAGTGGCAAATGTAACACCAATCTTCAAAAAGGGATCCAGAGGGGATCCTGGAAATTACAGGCCAGTTAGCTTAACTTCTGTCCCTGGAAAACTGGTAGAAAGTATTATTAAAGCTAGATTAACTAAGCACATAGAAGAACAAGCCTTGCTGAAGCAGAGCCAGCATGGCTTCTGCAAGGGAAAGTCCTGTCTCAGTAACCTATTAGAATTCTTTGAGAGTGTCAACAAGCATATAGATAGAGGTGATCCAGTGGACATAGTGTACTTAGACTTTCAAAAAGCGTTTGACAAGGTACCTCACCAAAGGCTTCTGAGGAAGCTTAGCAGTCATGGAATAAGAGGAGAGGTCCTCTTGTGGATAAGAAATTGGTTAAGAAGCAGAAAGCAGAGAGTAGGAATAAACAGACAGTTCTCCCAATGGAGGGCTGTAGAAAGTGGAGTCCCTCAAGGATCGGTATTGGGATCTGTACTTTTCAACTTGTTCATTAATGACCTAGAATTAGGAGTGAGCAGTGAAGTGGCCAAGTTTGCTGATGACACTAAATTGTTCAGGGTTGTTAAAACAAAAAGGGATTGCGAAGAGCTCCAAAAACACCTCTCCAAACTGAGTGAATGGGCAGAAAAATGGCAAATGCAATTCAATATAAACAAGTGTAAAATTATGCATATTGGAGCAAAAAATCTGAATTTCACGTATATGCTCATTGGGTCTGAACTGGCGGTGACCGACCAGGAGAGAGACCTCGGGGTTGTAGTGGACAGCACGATGAAAATGTCGACCCAGTGTGCGGCAGCTGTGAAAAAGGCAAATTCCATGCTAGCGATAATTAGGAAAGGTATTGAAAATAAAACAGCCGATATCATAATGCCGTTGTATAAATCTATGGTGCGGCCGCATTTGGAATACTGCGTACAGTTCTGGTCGCCTCATCTCAAAAAGGATATTATAGAGTTGGAAAAGGTTCAGAAGAGGGCAACCAGAATGATCAAGGGGATGGAGCGACTCCCTTACGAGGAAAGGTTGCAGCATTTGGGGCTTTTTAGTTTAGAGAAAAGGCGGGTCAGAGGAGACATGACAGAAGTGTATAAAATTATGCATGGCATTGAGAAAGTGGATAGAGAAAAGTTCTTCTCCCTCTCTCATAATACTAGAACTCGTGGACATTCAAAGAAGCTGAATGTTGGAAGATTCAGGACAGACAAAAGTACTTCTTTACTCAGCGCATAGTTAAACTATGGAATTTGCTCCCACAAGATGCAGTAATGGCCACCAGCTTGGACGGCTTTAAAAGAAGATTAGACAAATTCATGGAGGACAGGGCTATCAATGGCTACTAGCCATGATGGCTGTGCTCTGCCACCCTAGTCAGAGGCAGCATGCTTCTGAAAACCAGTTGCCGGAAGCCTCAGGAGGGGAGAGTGTTTTTGCACTCGGGTCCTGCTTGCGGGCTTCCCCCAGGCACCTGGTTGGCCACTGTGAGAACAGGATGCTGGACTAGATGGGCCACTGGTCTGATCCAGCAGGCTCTTCTTATGTTCTTATGTTCTTATGTTCTTATTTAATCTTTCTCTTGGTAAATTCCATCCCCAAGGATCTTTTCAGGGATGAAATAAATGTGACTTTTGTGTCAGTGTTTTAATTTATTCACTAGTTGTTTCGAATTACATGTCAAATTCATAATAGGTTTGGTTAACGTTTTATAGTGACCTAGTAATTCTATTCACCTCCAAAGACTCAAGTTCTGCCCTTTTTCTAATCAAGACCCTGAGTGTTCTACTGCCAGTTCTTTTTGTTCCTTTTCTAAGTCCACTTTATCTTTTTAATATTGCCATTGTTTGATTTTTCTAAGTTGTACAATCCCCACTACCCTTCCTAATAAAAACTTCTCTCAGGACAGCTTTCAATGTTTCCCATAGCAGTGCTGGGGAGTAAAGTTCCCCTTCGTGGTTTGTTCTTTTATTCTGTAACAACTCTGCATTCAAATGCCATGTGTAGGGCTTCAGAGTGCTGTTGGAAAACACTATTGTGGCCATAATAGGGGGATGGTCAGAAATGGCTATCGGTCCTGTTTCTGAATATTTTAAATGAGGAGCCCAAGAATCAAATGTCAGAACATCATCAACTCTAGTGCATATGTGATTTCCCCTAACAGACATGTATTGTTAGGGAATTATGTCTTACCAATATATTCAGAGCTCCAGGTTGATCAGGCTGGGACAACAAGATGCTAGCAGAAGGAGTTTTGGGACCGCACCAATACAAAAGTTTTTTAAAGGTTTATTGAAAGATGTCCAGTTTTAACACAGTCAGGAGTGCCCTTGTGGGTCACCCCAATGCAGATAAACAAGTATTTGATGGGAGTATTTGAGTATTTCAAGTATTTGAAAAAAAAGCAATAAAAATTAAGAAAATAAAGATATTTTCTTAAGGCAAATATGGAGGAATGATCCTAGAGAACTCTTTAGAAGTGAATCTTTTATTAATATTTATTTATTTATAATTTTATTTCTATACCGCCCTTCCTCCCAGCAGGAGCCCATATTTGAGGTGTTTATTTGAGGTGGTTATTATAGCACAATATCTTTTCACTTTTCCCACCTATACATAACAAGTAGTGTCATATTATGGAAAGAAAATGACATTCACATTAGAAAATCTGTTTTCTCATCAGCTGAAGTACTTTCTAGTCAGGGTGCATATCAGTCACCTTGAGAACTTGCTACAGTCATTTTACTGCCTGAAGCAAAGGACAAGGTAGTTCCTCCCCTGTTAAATTAACTGGCAGTTGAATCTTGCTTCAACACCGGCAATGGGACTGCATCTTCCATGGTACCTGAGGGCACCGAGCTAGTTTAGGCGTCCCAGAGCAGGCCATGTAGCACAAATAGCTTTGTCCAGTTTCCTGCCTCGCAACAACTGCTGCTTGGTGAGTGACCACTTCACTCTACCCAGTGGTAAGACTAGCTTTGCTCTACAAGAGAGAAAGAGAAATCTGTCTGCTTTAATAAAAGCAAGGACAGGTCACCGTTGCCTGTTAACAATGTGAACCTGTTGCATAGTCTGCAAGGGGTGCTATTCTCTAGCCTCCAACCTGCATCCCATCAGTGTGTCATTTAAAACATAAGAAGGGAAAGGGAGTCATTTCCATTTTTCACTCCAGGTGAGGAAATGTGTAGGGCTGATGCCTGAAAGAGTGTTTCTGAGAATCTGTAAGGAGATCTTTTTCCAATCTACTCATTGGAATCAATATGGGGGAAACGGAAGAGGATACAACACAATAGGCCGTTGTAGGAAGCACAAGTTGCTTCTGGGCTTTATAGCAAGAGATAATGCAGAAACTGACCAGCATGGACTTATCAGCAGTGGCCAAGGAGGGAACGAAGGAGCCCTTTAATGCTCCCTGATCCTGGCTGATTGATGAGCCATGCTAGTGTCTCATTTTGGGGTGGTGGGAGGGGACATTGTTCATATGCCAAAATCACAGCTTATGAGGCCCGGGGCAACACAAAGCACCAAGGACTGTGAACTCAGGGGGGAAGGACTCTTTAGATGTGACAAAGGGCACATCTAAACATCTCCTTTATTAAGGCACAGTAAGAAATTGTCCCTGAAGCGGCCTGGCAGCTGTAAAATACCATTACTAATCCAGTCGTAGTTCACGCCTCTGGCATAAGGAGCCCTGAGACTCACTCTGATGATACAGTCAGTCCCCACATTGTGATGGTACAGTCAGTCTCCACATGGTTTCTTCACCTCAAGAGAAACCATTATTATTTTTAATGGCTGTAATTTAAAATATATATCTAATTATTTGCAGAAGATCTATTGATCCCTCCTCAGCATGATTTTTCTTTTCCCATATAGTGAAGAGGGCACCCCACTTCCTTCTTCTCTGAGACCCCCAGCTCCTTCTCTGGCCATGGGCTGTGAGGACTGACTGAGCTGAGGCCTTCCTCTTCCTCTCTTTGCCTTTTATGTGTGACTCTCCACCACATCTTGGGTCCCTTGCCTCACTTTTGAGGGAGCCTGCACTCACATAAGGTTTAGATAACTTACTACCATTACTCAAAAGGAGGACTTGCTCCAAGTAAAGATCAATGGTTGGCCACTGTGAGAACAAGATGCTGGACTAGATGGGCCTTTGATCTGATCCAGGAGGACTCTTATTGTGTTCTTAAATGCTTTGGATCACCAGAGGGGAAGTGCCCTGCTCTCTTCCTACTGGGCTGGCCAGACAGAGTCGGGGAGGAACTGTCTACCTGTTCATCAATCCATGGTTGCTGCTTTCCCTCTGACTCCCATCTCCATTACCAGGGAGCTGGCGGCAATGAAACGAATAAGACGGGGACTTGAGCGACGTTGGTGGAAGACTCGGTGCTAGTCAGACCAAACATGGGCTAGAGCATATCTGAAGGCCTACTCCGTGGCAGTGCGGGCTAAGAAGAAACTTTTCTTTTCTGCCACCATTGCATCTGTTGTTTCGAGTGGTCAGGGGTCTTTTAAACTCTGACCCCTGGGAGGGAGATATAGACCACTCAACAGCCTGCTGTCAAGAATTTGCACGGCACTTTGCAGATAAAGTCGCTCAGATTCGCTCCAACTTGGACACTAAAACTGATACAGTCTCAGGGGATGTAACTTTGGCTCCTGCTTGTCCAATAATAATGGATTCCTTTCAATTTGTACAGCCCGAGGATGTGGACAAGATCCTTGGAGAGGCGAGAGCCACCACATGTCTGCTGGATCCTTGCCCTTCCTGGCTCATAAAAGGGCCAGTTAATGCCTCTTTACAACAAGGCAGAATTCCATCGTACCTAAAAGAGGCAGTTGTACAGCCTTTGTTGAAAAAGCCCTCCCTGGATCCCTCTATAATGGGAAATTATCGGCCAGTCTCCAACATTCCATTTTTGGGCAAGGTAATAGAGCGTGTGGTGGCTGTCCAGCTCCAGAGATTCTTGGATGAAACGGTGGATCCATTTCAGCCTGGTTTCAGGCCTGGTTACGGGACAGAGACAGCTTTGGTTGCCTTGGTGGATGACCTTCGCAGAGAGCTGGACAGGGGGAGTGTGTCCCTGTTAGTTCTATTGGACCTCTCAGCGGCTTTCGATACCATCGACCATGGTATCCTTTTGGACCGCCTTGCTGGGATGGGACTTGGGGGCACCGTGTTACGATGGCTCCATTCCTTTCTGGAGGGACAAACTCAGAAAGTGGTGCTGGGGGACTCCTGTTTGACTCCTTGGCCGTTGACCTATGGGGTCCCTCAGGGTTCAGTTTTGTCCCCCATGTTATTTAACATCTATATGAAACCGCTGGGAGAGGTTGTCCAGGGGTTTGGGGTTCGGTGCCATCAGTATGCGGATGACACCCAACTCTTTTTCTCCTTTCCACCTAAAACCAAGGAAGCTGTCCTGGTCCTGAACCAGTGCCTGGCATCAGTGATCGACTGAATGAGGGCGAACAAATTGAAACTAAATCCAGACAAGACAGAGGTGCTCCTGGTCAGTCAAAGGGCAGATCAGGGAATAGGGATTCAGCCTGTGCTGGATGAGGTTACACTCCCCCTGAAGACACAGGTTCGCAGTTTGGGTGTGCTCCTGGACTCAGCTCTGAACTTGGAGGCCCAGGTCTAGGCCGTGGCCAGGAGTGCCTTTGCCCAGTTAAGACTAGTGCGCCAGCTGCGCCTGTTCCTGGAAATGCCTGGTTTGACTATGGTGATACATGCCTTAGTTACATCCCGTTTAGACTACTGTAACGCGCTCTACGTGGGGCTGCCTTTGAAGACTGTTCGGAAACTTAAACTGGTACAAAGAGCTGCAGCCAGAGTATTAACAGGGGCTGGTTACAGGCACCATACAACTCCCTTGTTACAACAGCTCCACTGGCTGCCAGTTTGTTTCCGGTCACAATTCAAAGTGCTGGTTTTGACCTATAAAGCCCTATATGGCCCAGGTCCAGGCTATTTGTCAGACCGTATCTCCCTATATGAGCCTGCCCGGGCCCTGAGATCTTCAGGAGAGGCCCTTCTCTCAGTCCCAACACCCTCACAAGTGCAATTGGTGGGGACACGAGATAGGGCCGTCTCGGTGGCTGCACCTAGGTTCTGGAACTCTCTTCCTAGGGAGGCATGAATGGCCCCCTCCTTGCCATCCTTCCATCGGCAAGTAAAGACTTTTTTATTCCGACAGGCTTTTGGGATAGAAGGTGTTTAGGATTGGGCTTTACAAGGCTTGTTTTATTGTTTTATATTATTATTTGTATTATTTTAAATTGTTTCTAGATTTTTAAGCACCTTTCACGGTTTTAAGGTTGTACATAGTTTAATTGTATGTTTTTCTATGTTTTTAACTACATGTAGTTTTATTTGTAAGCCGCCCTGAGTTCCAGTTTGGAAAAAGGGTGGGGTAAAAATAAAGTTTCAATTCAATTCAAAATTCAAGTATGCAGAACTAAGTATGCCTTATAATCTTGATCTTTCCTACCCACACAGTTATGGAAGGGAGAGACTCTTTGAATGGGATATCCACACTGCTGCCAGCCCCCTTCTGTGATTTAGACCCTTCTGTGATTTAGAAGTCGCAGGGGGAGTGTGGCATTTCCCCCCTCTGGCAACTAACAGTTTTCTGCCTTTTTTTTTTGAGGGGTGGGGGATGCATTTCCTAAAGGAAGTGAATCCCAGGCTTTCTGTCTTTTAATTCATTGCAAGAACATACTTACAATTCACCCATTAGTATTTTTAACCAGCATTTTCAGAAATAGCCCAGTATTAAATTGTAGGATTAAAACAGTGTGTGTGTGTCTGTACGTGTGTTTTCCATTCATTGTCTCCCCTCCAGATGCAATAATATTTTGTCTAACAGACTCTTCCCATCTTTCAATGTGTGTCTCATCTCCATTCCTCCCCTTCAATAAAATAACCAAACAAGTAAAAAAAAAACCACCATGAATAAGAACTCTCCACCCACAGGACACCAGCTTTGGAAGTGCCCCATGTGATAGCATGCCCTGCTTTCACTACGGCAGGAGAAAATCCCCCCCACCCCCACAAAACAATGTATAAAAATAAATGAAATACACAGTTATAAGATGGGTGGCAAACGTGGGGGTTCACAGAGGCATGCAGCTAATGAACAGAGAAGGCCAGACCATAAATCTGCCAGGCAGGAGGAACCAGGGGGTCAGCCAGTGTGTTTTACTATTTGGGAAGCACCGAAGGAGGAGGCAGAGAAGTCCTTAAGGGAGTCCAATGTCCAGAAACCAAGAGATCCGATCAGGCAGGGCAGGGTTTAACAGGAGAGCTGGAGTAATGTCTGCAACAAGGCTTGACGTTCACTCTAGCAAGGAGTCTCCCTTTCCTTCCAGCCTTTTGTACTCTGCATGCTGGCCCAGGTGATTCCAATCAGCCTGTGTTCTTGCGAGCTCTCCTGCTCCTTAATCGCGCTGATTGCCTTCATTGCTGCAATACCTGTTGGTGTCTTCTCTCTGCTGGGGAAGGGGCAGCCTCCTGGTCACTTCCTGATTCTGGCAGGCAGGCTCCCTCAAGGTCTTGTCTCTGGTCTGGTGAAGGGTCCTGGGCCGTCTTCCTGCTTGTCCCCTCTCCTGGGTCTGTGGTCTCCCATTCCTCTTCCTTTTCAGATGAGTCTTCTGAGGGGGGCATGACACTATCCCCCGCCCCAGGGCCCTCCTCCCCCTGACCCTCCAGCCCTGGTTTGGCCGGGTAAAGAGGTGGAACCGGCGGACCAGACAGGGGGCATGTATCTGAGACTCATATTCCCAGGATCTTCCTTCCGGGCCATACCTCTTCCAGTCTATCAGATACTGGAGCTGGCCCCGATGTCTGTGGGAGTCCAGGATCCGGGACACTTCAAACTCCTTCTCCCCATCGACATTGACAGGGTGGAGGCTGCAGCTGAGCGTTTACGGAGTGAGGTGGGCGAGCCGGACTGAGCAACGATACACAGGGATGCTGGGAGCTTCAACTGGAAAGCCACTGGATTGATCTGGTGGGTGATCAGGAAGGGGCCAATGTATAGCGCATCTAGCTTCCAGGACGGCCCTTGGGGCTGCAAGTACCTGATGGAGAGTCACACCCAGTCCCCTGCTTTCAATGGAGGGCCAGGCTGATGATGATGGTCCACAAAGCATTTGTATGCTTCCTTCGCCTGGTCTGATTGGTTTTTCAGGACTGCCTGGATGGCCCATAATTCTTGCAGCATGATATCTGCGGCAGGGACTGGTGAGGGAGGTGAAACTGATGGGGAAAACTGGGGGTGATAGCCATAAGTCACAAAGAAGGGGGTTTGTTGTGTGGATGAATGCAGAGAGTTATTATATGCAAATTCCACCAGAGACAGCAGATCCACCCAATTGTCCTGCTGGAAGCTGGTATAGCATTGCAAGTATTGCTCCACCATGGCATTTGTGCGTTCCGTCTGACCATCTCTTTGAGGATGATGGGCTGGGGACAAATGGAGCTGGACATCTAGGGTTCGAAACAGGGCTTGCCAAAATTGGGAGGTGAACTGGACTCCTTGGTCTGATATCAGATGATCTGGAAGGCCATGCAGATGGAATACCTGAGCAAGAAACATCCGTGCAGTCTCGGGAGCTGAGGGAAGTCCGGTACATGGGAGGAAGTGGGCCATCTTAGTAAACAGGTCTACCACTACCAGGATAGTAGTCATTCCCCTGGAGGCAGGCAAATCCATGATAATATCCAGGGAGACCGACTGCCAGGGTCCTGGAGGAGTCAGGAGTGGAAGCAGGGGCCCTGGTGGCTTCCCGGAGTGGCCCTTTGCCTGCTGGCAGGTATCACAGGCGGCTACGTAGTCCTTGACGTCCGCATGGACTCTGGGCCACCAGAACTCCCGCAAGACTAGGTGGAGGGTCTTGTAGGCCCTGAAGTGCCCAGCTGGCTGGCTGTCATGGCACAGGTGAAGCACTTCTCCTCTTAGGACCCCCAGGGGCATGTATAACTGATTCCGGTGGTACAAGGTGCCATGGTGCAGCGAGAGTGGACTATCAGTGGCTGGGGCTCCTGACACAAGGTCTTGCAGGTGCTTTCGCACATACGGGTCCTTCTGTTGGTGTTCTCTCACCCAGTCCAATAGGGACTGGCATTGCTGGGTGGCTGCAAAATTTTCTAGACGTAGAAAACCTGGCTTGACTCAGCCCGGTATTCTGGCTTGGGGGAGAGCTCATCCACTGTTTTGTTCTGACCGCCAGGAAAGTAGGAGACGGTGAAATTGAACCGGAAAAAGAAAAGGGACCAGCGGATCTGGCGCTGATTCAACCGGCGGGCAGTCTGCAAGTACTCTAGGTTCTGATGATCAGTCTTTACTTGCACTGGATGATGTGTCCCTTCTAGATGGTGGCGCCACGTCTTGAAAGCCACCTTGATTGCTAGCAACTCTTTTCCCCAAATAATATAGTTTTTCTCTGAGGAGTTGAGTTTCCAGGAATGAAACCCACATGGGAGCAGAGTCTGTCCCTTGTCTACTGGCTGCAGCAGTGCTGCTGCTACTGCTCTGTCTGATGCATTGGCTTCCATGATGAAGGGCTTAGCAGGGTCGGGCTGCTAGAGGATGGGTTCCGAGGTAAAGGCTTCCTTGAGGCGGTGAAATGCCTGCTGAGCCACATCAGTTCAGTGGAACTTATCCTTAGACCGGAGCAGATCTGAAATGGGCGTAGTTAGCTCAGAGAAGTGAGAGATGAACCAGCGGTAGTAATTAACGAATCCCAATAAGCATTGCACGTCCTTGGTGCAGTGTGAGGGCTGCCATTGTAGTATGGTCTCTACCTTAGCTGGGTCCATCTGAATACCAGAGGGGGAGATCCGGTGGCCTAGGAAGTTGACAGTGGTCCGATCAAATTCACACTTTTCTAACTTGGCGAACAGGTGGTGTTCCCTCAGACGCTGCAACACAGCTCGGATGTGTTGCTCGTGTTCTTGGGGGTTTCGGGAGTAGATGAGGATGTCATCCAGGTAAATCACCAGGAAGCGGTCGAGGAACTCCTGGAAGACATCATTCATAAAATGCCGGAAGACCGCTGGAGCATTGTATAGACCAAATGGCATCAGTTTACTCGAAATGCCTGTATCTGGTGCGGAAGGCTGTCTTCCATTCATCCCCCTCCCAAATGCGCACTAGGTTGTTGACCCCCCATAGATCCAAATTTGTAAAGGTTCGGTCCTCACGTAACAGCTCCAGGAGTTCTGGGATCAGAGGCAAAGGGTACCGGTTCTGAACAGTGATCTGATTATGGGCCCAGTAATTATTGCAAAGCCGGAGCTCTCCACACTTCTTCTTTACAAACAACACCAGTGCAGCAGCTGGCAGAGTAGAGGGTTGGATAAAACCTCAGCATAGGTTCTTATAAATGAACTCCCATAGGGCTGCCAATTCAGGTTCAGATAATTTTAGCCCCAGGTATCAACTCGATTGGGCAGTCATATGGGCGATGTGGGGGTAGCCAATCTGCCTCCTGCTTCCCAAACGCCTCCCGGAACTCCCTGTACTTGCTTGGCAGTTTGTCCAGTTTGGGGGCCTCTTCTGAGGTACTCATGGCTCGCTCTGTCTGGGCTTGACAAGCTGTTTGGCACAGTGGAGAAGGGAAGGATATCTGGCCTGTTGACCACTGAATGCAAGGATCGTGTTGCTTGAGCCACGCCAGACCAAGCACTAACAGGAAGTGGGGGACTGCTGCCAGGTAAAATTGGATCTGTTCCTGGTGTCCTGCCAAGGTCATCTTTAAAGGTGCAGTCTTCTGCACCACTGGTCCTGAGGTCAGGAGCCGCCCATCAATGGTTTCCACCAGTACAGGCTGGGCGGTAGGCTGTTGTGGGACGTGGTGCAGGGTGGCAAAGGAAATGTCCATAAAATTGCTAGTGGAGCCTGAATCCAGCATGGCTTCCACTTGCAGGATCCCCTGTTCAGGGATCTTCAGGGTGACCAACACAGTCAGGTGCTGGGTCGGAGGGCTGCTGAGTTGACAGGCCCTCCTGACGGTGACCTTTTCCCAGTCTAGGGGCCTGTTGCAGCTGGGGAGCTGCCATTTCCCAGGGTTACTGGTGATGGGCTCTTGACTGGACACCATGCTGCAAAATGGCCTGGGGGCCCACAGTACAGACAGAGGCCACATTTCCTGCGCCGCTGCTTCTCCTCCGGGGAAAGGCATGGTCGAGCCCCACCCATCTTCACAAGCTCCTCAGGTGGTGTTGGGTCCATGGACCAGGGACCCGGGTTGACTGGTGTGGAAACAGGGCCTCTGTGGCCTGGCCAGAGGCAGGCTGAAGCTCACCTGCTTTCCAATCTCCTGTCAATCTGCAGGCACAAGCGAATCAAGGCTTTCAGGGTTGCAGGGCGTTCCACCCGAGCCAAATCATCCAGTAGTTCATCTGACAGCCCCTCCTGAAATTGATCCATGAATGATGCTTCGTTCCAAGCTAGGTCCTGTTGCAGCAGACGGAAGTCAGTTGCATAATCTATGAGAGGGTGTCAGCCTTGTCTTAACCGGTGTATGTGATGGTTTGCTGTGGCAGCTCACACAGGGTCCTCAAAAGCAGCTTTAAGCTCCTGGGTGAAGGCAGTCAGATCAGTCAGCACTAGGCTGTGCTCCAACAGCAGGGGAGTGGCCCATTTCGCTGCTGCTCCGGTCAGCAGCCTGATTAGAAATCTCACCTTCCTCCTGTAATCAGGGAAGGCTTCAGGTCCCAGGTCTATACAGAGCTGGGTCTGTGCCAAGAAGGTTGAAAGCTGGTTGGCTGCTCCAGAGAACTTTTCTGGGACAGCCACCGGGCATTTCACTTTGATGGCTGGTGTGGGAGGGGCAGCTGCTCCCTGCTGAGCTTGCAGGGCTTGCACAGCTGGGGTTAACTGGTCAACCTGGGAACGCAGGACAAGGTTTTCCTGCAAAAGCTGCTCCATAGCTGAAAACTCTCAGCCCTAGCTGCTCTTATTTTTGCAGGTCTGGCTAGAGTCAATCTGTCAAACATGGGGGTTCACAGAGGCATGCAGCTAATGAACAAGTAAATCTGCCAGGCAGGAGGAACCAGGGGGTCAGCCTGCGTGTTTTACCATTTGGGAAGTGCCAAAGGAGGAGGCAGAGAGTCCTTAAGGGAGTCCAAATGTCCAGAAGCCAAGAGATCCAATCAAGCAAGGCAAGGTTCAAGGCACGGGTTTAACAGCAATGTAATGTCTGCAGTAAGGCATGACGTTGACTGTAGCAAGGAGTCTCCCTTTCCTTCCAGCCTTTTGTACTCTGCATGTTGGCCCAGGTGCTTCCAATCAACCTGTGTTCTTGCGAGCTCTCCTGCTCCTTAATCGCGCTGATTGCCTTTGTTGCTGCAATACCTGTTGGTGTCTTCTGTCTGCTGGGAAAGGGGCAGCCTCCTGGTCTCTTCCTGATTCTGGCAGGCAGGCTCCCTCAAGGTCTTGTCTCTGGTCTGGTGAAGGGTTCTGGGCTGTCTCCCTGCTTGTCCCCTCTCCTGGGTCTGTGGTCTCTCATTCCTCTTCCTCCTTGGATTAGTCCTCTGAGGGGGGCATGACAATGGGGGATACTTGGCTCAGCACTAGTATATGTGAGAAGGATCTTGGAACTGTTGCTATTCTCAACTGAATATGAGCCAAAAGTTTGATGTGGCTGCAAAAAAGGCAAATGCTATTTTAGGCTGCATTAACAGAAGTAAACTTTCCAAATCGTGTGAAATACTAGTTCCCCTCTATTTGGCACTGGTTAGGCCTCATCTTGAGTACTGCATTCAGTTATATACTATAAGAAGGATGCAGACAAACTGGAACAGTTTCAGAGAAGGGCAACAAGGATGATGAGGGGACTGGAAACAAAGTCCTATGAGAAGAGACAGAAAGAACTGGGCATGTTTAGCCTTGAGAAAAGAAGACTGAGGAGGAGATATGATAGCATTCTTTAAGTACTTGAAAGGTTGTCACATAGAGGAGAGCCAGGATCTGTTATTGATCATCCCAGAGTGCAAGAATAATGGGCTCAAGTTACAGGAAACCAGATTTTGGCTGAACATCAGGAAAAACTTCCTAACTGTTGGAGAAGAACAACAATGGAACCAATTACCTAGGGAGGTGGTGGGCTCTCCAACAATGGAAGCATTCAAGAGGCAGCTGGACAGCCATCTGTCAGGTATGCTTTAAGTTGGATTCCTGCATTGAGCAGGTGGTGGACTCGATGGCCTTATAGGCTCCTTCCAACTCTACTATTCTATGGTTCTATGATTCTATGATAATAAGAAATGTTTAAAATATGCTGCCTACCTAATTCACGTTTTGATTTGTAAAGTTTTCTCACCTGAGAATCCCCAATATAATAAAAGGAAAACCTTGCAGCACAGTTTTGCTTTCCAACCTAATAAGACTGTCATAAGAATTTCACTTCCCTGGAGCAGCTCTGGGTTCCTGCTCTCTGGCATTATTGGTTAGGTTACTTTTTTCTCTTCTGCTTTTCATTTTCCTAGATTTCTTTGCAACTTGTCAATCTTGTGTAGCATTCCTATGCTGTTCAGTTTCATCATCAGGGTTCATGTCAGCATACACATCTCCCTGAGACCTGTCAAAAGCATGAGGTTTTTTTCACGTCTATGTGCTTGGTCCCCGTGTTGAACACTATCACAGGAGACAATGAGCTTGCACAGGTACCCCCATTTGTATCTAATTCCTGCCTTTCAGTATAAGCTTTAAATTAAAGCGGTGGTAAATCTGTGACCCACGGGCCAAACTTAGCCAGCCAGGCCTTTGCATTTGATCTGCAATGCCATTTTGGACAAACCACTCTCACCCACATCTGACGTCATACTTGACATCAAGTGTGGGGCAGGTAAGGGCAGGGCTTTAAAGGAACTATTGGGAGCTAGAAGTGACATCCTGATTGTTCCTTTGCAAAACATGCTCCCATCACCCATCAGCTGGCAGGCAGTGGGACCACACCGTGCTCTAGGAATGGAAACTACTTCTCTGTCCTAGCACTGCTCTTAGAACCTCCATTTTTCTGAGGTTTAGAAGAGCAGCATGAGGCTGTTTGCAAAAGGACTTTCAAAAGGAGTCCCAACCATCATGGCACAGCATCTGGAAGGCTTTCCTTTTCTTGTCAATTATATGTTCAATCTCACTATCATTCTCATCAAACTAATTCTGATGTTTCTTAGTTTGGTATCCAACAGTTTGTTCACATGCTGCAATAATGGATGTCTTCAGTTTAATCCAGTGTTCCTCGACATTTTCAGGGAGTTCTGTCGGTAAATGTTTCTTGAGAGTTGTTTGAAAGCAGGCTCACTTAATAGGATCTTGAAGGGCATGGATGTTCATTTTACACCTTGGTTTTCTTCCTTGGAGCCTACGTTGAGGAACAATATTAATGGCCATAGTGGATCAAAAATTCCACAACAACAAACTAGAGACGAGCTTGCAGTATCCCCTAATTTGGATGAAGTCAGTAAAGTCATCAACCAAATGAAGAACAACAAAGCTAGTGGACCTGATGGGATTCCTGCTGAAGTCTTTAAAGAAGGTGGGCCTGAACTCACACAACACCTTCATAAGCTCATCAAAAAAATCTGGATGAGGGAGGAGATCCCAGAAGACTTTAGGGACGCCATAATTATCACCCTTTTTAAGAAGGGTGATAGAACAGATTGTGAGAACTATTAAGGTATTTCTTTTCTTGCTACCGCAGGTAAAATCCTTGCAAGGATCCTCGCAGATTGCCTCCTACAGATCTCAGAGGATGTCCTCCCTGAAACTCAGAATGGTTTCTGCCCTTCCAGGGGGACATTGGACATGATATTCACTGCACAACAACTCCAAGAAAAATGCCAGGAGCAGAATCGACCTCTATATATGGTGTTTAAGGCCTTTGATGCTGTGAATCGAACGGCTCTCTGGACCATCCTTCTGAAAACTGGATGCCCTGATAAATTTGTGAATATTTTGCGACTCCTTCATGACAGCATGACAGCGTCAATTTTTGATAACAATGGCTTTCAGAGCGATCCATTCAGACTCAGATCAGGCGTCAAACAGGGATGTGTCATTGCTCCTACCTTATTTGCTATCTTCATTGCTATGATTCTATATGATTCTATACCTTATTGAGGGGAAACTTCCTACTGGTGTGGAAATCATGTATCGAACAGATGAAAAGCTTTTTAATCTCAGTAGGCTGAAAGCAAAAAGTAAGGTAATGTCAACCTCTGTCGTAGAACTTCAATATGCCAATGATAATGTAGTCTCATTCTGAGAAAGATCTTCAAACTATCCTAAATGTCTGCAGAAGCATATGGAAAGCTTGGGCTCTCACTTAATATTAAAAAAACCAAAGTGCTTCATCAACAGGTGCGAACTAGTCCCTCTGTGTGACACTGAGAACGTTGACCATTTCCCCTACCTTGGCAGCCATCTCTGTAAAAGCTGACATCGATGCTGAAATTCAACATCATCTGAGCTCTACAAGCAGAGCCGCCCCTAGTCACTGGGAAGCAAGGTGGTTGCCCCGGACCCCACGCTTTGGAGGGCCCCATGCTTGGCAATGAGAAGCTGGGCTGTGGCGGGGTTTTTTCTCTTCAGCCCTGCAGTCTCGCCAGCCACTTCCTGCTCTTGGGGAATCTCCCACTCTTTGGCTGCATGCCTGAGCGGTTTTTCCCCTCTCCACTCATCAGCTGTGAAGCGGGTGTGCGTGCACCACTTAGCTAGCTAATTTTAGGTGGGAGGTTTGAATCCCCTGCCTGAGTGGCTTCCTTGTGCTGCCTGCCTCCCACTCATCAGCTGAGCAGCGCGTTTACAGGCAGCGCTTGCCGGCTTATTCTGGGTGGGAGGTTTGAAAGAGAGAAGGAATGTGGGGCCCCCCCAACTACGCTTTTGCCCTGGGCCCCACACATGCTAAGGACAGGCGTGTCTACAAGTGCCACATTCTCCCAAATGAAGCATAGAGCGAGGATCAGGATATTCGCAGGGAGACCAAAATGCTTATTTACAAAGCCATTGTACTACCGACCTTATTGTATGCCTGTGAAACATGGACCATTTATAAATGCCACCCCCAACTTCTTGAAAGATTCCACCAATGCTGCCTCTGGAAAATTCTGCAAATTACTTGGGAAGACAGACGGACTAATGTTAGCATTTTGGAAGCAAAGAATACCAGTGTTGAAACAATGATCCTTCAACATCAACTTCACTGGACTGGCCATGTTGTTTGAATGCCTGAACACAGTCTTCCAAAGTAGCTACTTTATTCCCAACTTAAGGATGGAAAACGGAATATCGGTGGACAGCAAAAGAGGTTTAAAGATGTTCTTAAAGCGAATCTAAAAAATGTAACATGAGCATCGAGAACTGGGAAGTCTTGGCCCATGAATGTCCCAAATGGAGGTTGGCTATTATCAAAGGTGCTATGGACTTCAAAAAAGCACAAATAGAGGCCAAACAGGACAAACAAGCTAAGTGGAAGGCATGTCAAACAAATCCTCATCATGATGTGTAGTCAGAATTGGCCTCCACAGTCACTTACGGAGCCACTCTTAAAGACCTTACCTTGGAAGACAATCTTACTTGGCCATGAGTGATCACCAATGAAAATGAAGCACAGCATCACCTGATATCAGAGTGACATCAGGTGATTGACAGGTACATGGCCCTGACCACCTGTCAAATTTAGCTTGGCACAGTGTGGAGATAATTTATCTATTATGTCCCGAAGCCTTTCTCTTGCCTCTGGTTTTGAGTAAAGGGCCCTATGAAGTCTCTCTACATTCATTGGTGTCCGTTTCAAACCTGGGAATAAGGCATTGAGCCATTCAACCAAAAATCCATTTCAGTAATTTTCTCCCTGACATCTCCACAACCCCACATATATGAATGTTATTACATTGATGGTGATCTTCCAGATGTGCAAGATGGATACAGAGATTGTTTTGGGAGTTTAAAAGCTGAGTAATGGCCACCTTGTGTTTTTAACCTAACATAATTGTGCCATTTGCCATTTGCTGAAGCTCTGTTTATGTTGCTGACATATCCTCTGTTTTCTCTTCCAGGGGCTTTAAAATGGAAGACCATTCCTTTCTTAAATTTAGCTCTCCTAAACTGATCCAAGATCCCCTTCAAGAGTTTGAGATCATCCTGGCCAAGGTGTGGGTTTTTCAGTTCCACAATTAGTCTGCTGTTAAGATCCTCATTGGAAAGGCCAAGCTGCATGTTCTGAAATATCAGGTAGGTCTGTGACTTGCCTTTTTTAGTCTTTTGTGAGCTCTTGCTTATATCCAAGGGGCTTGATATGCTGAATTTAGGGAGCAATTTCTGATTATTTTAACAAGCACAGTGGAAGAACTCCAGACTAGAATGCTGTGTTGTTCTGATGATGTCACCATCCCAGATGGTTAGTGAATTCAGGGCAAAGGTGATAATCAAAATGAGGATTGTGTGGTTGTTAGTTCTGTGTCCCTTAGCTACTATATTGCACCAGCCTTCAACAATCGTGAAAGAGCCACTGTTGTTTAGAGAATCAAGCTGCGTACACAGCATACATTTAAAGCACATTTTCTCCTCCAAGAATCCTGGGGACTATAGTTCACAGAGCAACAATTCCCAGCACCCTTAACAAACTACTGTTCCCAGGATTTTTGTGGGAAGGGGAATGTGCTTTAAATGTATGCTGTGTATGCAGTCTTAATGTGGTGTAGGGGACAGAGTGTCAGGCTAGGACCTGGGAGACTAGGGCCAGGGTTCAAATCCTCTCTCAGCCATAAAGCTCACTGGGTGTCCTAGGAGCAGTCACTCTCTCTGAGCCTAACCTACTTCACTGGGTCATGTGAGAATAAAATATGCGGGAAAGAAGAATCTTTTATGTGACCTAGAGTCACCAGCAGAGGGCAGAGTTTCATCATTGTACCCAGGAACATGCAGGAACATAGGAATCTGTCTTATACTGAACCAAACTATCTACTCCAGTATCGGCACTGACTAGCAGTGGCTCTTCGGGGTTTCAGACCAGTTTTTTCCAGCCCTATCTGGCAATGCCAGGGATTGAACTTGGGACCTTTTGCATGCAAAGCATGTGCTGTATACTGAGCTACGGCCCTTTCCTTTGAGGAAAGGTGTGATCGATTCCCCCATCAGCTCATCCCACATACATGCTGAAGGCATTAAGGAAGTCATTCATTTCCTAGCTTTGAATTTGCCTTGCATGTTGTCTCCTTCCTCCTTAGAATATCTGTGAGTTTTCTTTCCCACCAAATTTAGGCTGACACCCTAGGGACTCTGATTGTTCTTCTCCACTCTGTGTGCCAATAATCTTCATCTCTTTCTGCGGTCTTGTTTTTGTCTTTGCAAGAAAGGCTAAAAGCAATTCCTTGCCGAGGTGAACCCAGGCTTGTCAATGCATTTCCTCAAGGTGGCAAATCTCTCTATTCTTGTGTGCTTTACATGGGATCCAAACAGATGCAGGATTCAGGCGAGTCCAAACAATTTGCCTCTTTGAGTATTATGGCTATGATCCAAACATCCACCAAACCAGATCTACTTGAGGAAGCTTTTGGTCTTGTGTTTCTGAAGCAGCAGTTTGTGATACAACACAAGAGTCTTCCGCCCTTGGCCATGCTTACAATAGCCTGTATTCTGAAGGGTTGTCAGAGGACAATTGTCTCTTTGAAGGAGTCCTCGCTTTGAGAGCAGCCCAGCTCAAATGTGGTTTACAGATAAAGAAGCTTAAGAAGGGGAGAGCAGGGGACTTGGATGCCCATCAGTAGTTAGCAGCTGGCTAGCAGGCTGTGCAGGCAGCCATCATTTGATGTCTTTTCCCCTATGCTGAGATGAGTTGTATTTCTATTTAAATTATAGTAATTATTTCTACATTTGCATCCAAACATATAAATTACTATATGAAGATTTTATACAAATGATGCCCTGTTCCAGGATCAAGTCCCAGCTAACACTAGAAAAGGTGGGGTGGGCCCCCCACACTCAGACACACCAATTGGGAAGAGTGCTGCATTGACCAATAGTCTACCTCCTGTATGGACCAACTAGCCTTTTGGCCCAGCCTTTACCCTGGCAACTCATGTGACCAATCACATGACCACCCCTGCTATTTTTCCAGATAAGCTAGCCCTGCCGGGTTACATCCCAACATGACTCATTCCTCCTCCCTACCCCACCTGATTGCCTCGTCCACCTTGGCAGCAGCATCTTGGAAGTCCTGCCCTTCACAGTGTAGAGAACTTTGAATGAGCAAAGAAAGGAGAGGCCACTCTGCCCCAACCTATTCAAGCCCCTGCCCACTCCAGAGTCCCATCCTGAGGCCCAGCTAAAGCCAAATCATACTAGGAGGTTCTGCTGGCAGTGCATCTTTTTCTACCAGCATAGCAGGATTTCTGCTGAATCCTGTGTAGCCCAGGTATGAGGAAACTTTGGCCTTCCAGTCCAGATATTGCTGAACTGCAATCATCCCTGACCATTAGCTATGCTTGTGGGGCTGATGGGAGTTGCAGTTCAGCAACATCTGGAGGACCAAAAGTTCCCCATACCTGCTGTAGCCCCTCAGCCAGCATGACCTGAGGATAGGGTCGAGTCCTACATTCCTTCAGGTGATGTGTTGTGGAAGGGGGATGCTGTGACATGAGAAGGGTGTGTGTGGTCAGGGGAGGGATAGGGGCCTATGGAGAGTCCCAAGATCCAGATATGGAGGCCCGAAGGGCCACATCTGGTCCCTGGGCCTGACATACTCCAACCCTGTACTGTTCTGCTAGTGGTGTGTATCGCATGTGGTTGGGGAAACAAGTCAACAGTAAGTATCCCTGACTTAATTCTGGGAAAGGCTGCAGCACACATTCTTTACCTGCAAAAGGTCCCAAGCTCAAATCTTGGCATCTCCAGGTAGGCTGGAACCTTGAAAAGTCTCCATCACAGGCAGATCACTGATCTAAGAGGACCATGGGTCTGACTGGGTGTAAGCTAGCTTCTTATGTTATTGGGTCTGTGGTAATCAAAGATTCCTCACACATCCCATGGGGGAAAGAATTGCTTTCCCATCAGATAAGCAATGGCAATGCCCAGGAGAGAGACAGAGTGTGATAAGCTCGCTGTTTCCAAAGTCTGTGGCATTGCTGTGTGGAGTGGTAGAGACAAAGGCAGATGTCATTGGCCATTAATTTGTTGGCAAGTACTTTCCCTGACCATGCGCTGGGTACAGGAAGTTATTATTTGTAGCCCTGACCTCATTGACCCCACGCACCAAGTTCAATCCTTGTTTTTATTTCTGTTTCCGTTCAGGATGTTACTAGGTTTTGACTTTTGACCCTTTAAATCAACAGATGGCAAAGCCATTGAGAACTATCACCCTCTCAGCACTGACACCCCTCCACCTCCGACATTGGGGAGGAACAGGAAACATTTCCATTTTGGAAAGGGGGGTCTATAATGCGAAGCAGGATGCGAGTGTGGTGATGAAATAAGAGGACTAAGTTCAGCTGGAAGCAGCTCTGAAATAATTCTGTCAGTGCAAAGATTTCTCCTTGTGCAATAGAACATCCTCCCTCCTGCGTGACCCCTAAATCTGTTCTGGAGGTTCCCCCAACTTTCCATAACAGATTTGGGGATGGGGGATGCACGGGGGAAGGAGAGGGGGGAAGTCCCCTGTGCTATTTATTTATTTATTTATTTAGCAGATTTATATCCCGCCCTAGTTCCGAGATTCGGAATTCAGAGCGGCGTACAAATAAACATAATCCAATTAACAAGTAATATAAAACAGAACAACTAAAAGCAGTATAATAATGTTAACATTAAGGACGGCTATGTCAGTGCTATTTAGGTATTAAAAGCTAGCTGAAATAAGAATGTTTTAGTCTGGTGTCAGAAATCGATGAGAGAGGAGGAAAGCCGTATCTGAGGTGGTAGGTTGTTCCACAACGTAGGGGCTACAATTGAAAAAGCTTTCTTCCTGGTAGCCATTTGACGGACAGTAAAAGTTGATGGAATAATAAAAGTATGCTCGTTTATCGATCTCACAGGCCGATCTGGTTTATATTCTGCAATTCGATTTAACAAGTATGATGGCGCTAGTCCATGTAAGGTTTTAAAAGTTAAAACCAGAATTTTAAACTGGTGTCGGAGTTCAATAGGAAGCCAATGTAATTGAAAAAGGAGAGGTGTAGTGTGAACTCGAGGGCCAGTTCTCGTAATCATTCTAGCTGCTGCTCTTTGTACTAGCTTAAGTGGACGAAGCAATCTGACAGGGAGGCCGACATATAAGGAGTTACAATAGTCCAGCCGCGAGGTTACTAAGGCCTGGGTCACTTTTTTAAAATCAGACATATTAAGGAAAGGTCGGAGCTGATGGACAAGTCTTAATTTAGCAAAAGCCGCTTTAGAAACAGCCGCAATCTGCGGTTTTAAGGTCAGGGTAGAATCTAAAATTATGCCTAGGCTGCGGACTTGGGTCTTAAGTGGAAGAAGAATTCCATCCAATGAAGGTAAATTTACAACTTCTTGGGAGGGGTGTGAGGCATCCTTCCCTGGCTCTCCCTGTCAGGTTCCTACCTGCTCGTGGTTACTGCCTGTCTCTAGGCACCACCAGGGACTCCACCAGTCCGGACCGCTCTCTCTTATGATTTCTCTCCCCGCTCTAGCACAGATCTCAACAGATCCCCCTGCTAGGCAACCACCAGTAACGTCCCAATACTAGTATTCCCAGAGACTCTGAATACTGGTATTGTTATTCTCTTCACCGCTGCCACCATTTGTTACAGTTCCCCTTCAGCCTTGGTCATTACCTTACCCTCCCTTCTGGTCTGTGAAACCCCAGCCAAGGATCAGGCCTTTGGTAAACCAAATTAAGTATTTATTAAAGATAACAAAGCTAACAAGATTAACAAGATTTCTTCTTAAGGCACATAAGCATATGGTTTTACTCAATACTAATCTGAACTCCACCCCTCTCCTTCTTCACTCTCTCCTGGCAAACAACTCTCTCAAACCCCACCAAGCAATCCACTCTTTCTCTTCTCCCCCCAGATTCCACAATTCACCACCTCACATTCACCCAGATTTACCTGTCATCCTTTCATTTATACTGTCAGCCATTTTAAACATTCAGCCAATCATCAAGCATTCTATTGCCCATTCACTCCCCCTCCTCTTTCACTACTTACCATGTATACTCTAAACAACCAGCACTTACCATATATACACTAATATATAGGAACATCACATTTCCCCCCCCTTAAACAACTGCAGAGTATTATTCCTGTTCCAGGATTTATACGTCGCGTTAACAAATAAATATGGGGAAAATGTCTTTCTTTGTTCCTCTGTCTGGTCACGTCACTGCAGTCCCAGCCACTTGCCTGGAAAGTCCATCGGCCAGTACATTGTCCTTGCCTTTGATGAACTGGAAGTCCACTTGATAGTCCTGTAGGGCCCAGGACCACCTCTGCAGCATAGTGTTATGGTTTTTCATAGTCTGCAACCATAACAAGGCCCGATGATCCATAGTCACTGTGAATCTTCGTCCCCACACGTATGGGCGCAACTTGTTCAGTCCCCACACGACCGCTAGGCACTCCTTCTGGACCGACGAATAGTTTTTCTCCCTCGGCGTCAGCTTGCGACTCAGATACGCCACTGGATGTCTGGTGCCTTCTCTCTCCTGCAGCAAGACGACTCCCAGCGCGAGGTCTGACGCATCTGTAGCCACGATGAATGGTTGCTCATAGTCTGGTGCTATTAATATGGGTCCTTGGCACAAGGCTTGCTTCAGCAGATCAAAAGCCTTCTGACATTCATCCGTCCATACCACACGCTCAGAACACTTCTTCTTGGTCAATTCATGCAAGGGGGTTGCTATTTCCCCAAAATTTCTCACAAACTTCCTATAAAAACCAGCCACACCCAGAAATGCCCTTACTTGTTTTTTGGTTAAGGGGATCGGCCACGCTTGTATTGCCTCCACCTTGCTCCATAAGGGGGTGATTTTCCCACTCCCCACCTTATGTCCTAAATAGATTACTTCCTTTAGTCCAAACTGGCATTTCTTAGCTTTTATTGTGAGGCCTGCTTTTCTTAAGGCCTCCAATACTGTTGTCAGGTGTTGGACATGCTCAGGCACCGACTTGCTAAAAATGGCCACGTCATCGATATAGGCCACTGCAAAATCTGACATGCCTCACAACACAGTATTGATTAGCCTCTGAAATGAACTTGGTGAGTTCCTTAGTCCCATGGGTAAGGTCACAAACTCATATAACCCATCTGGTGTACTGAAGGCAGTTTTGGCTCTGGATTCCTCATCTAGTTCCATTTGCCAAAATCCTTTACAGAGATCTAGTGTAGAGATAATGGTTGCTGCCCCCAATAACTCTAACATAGCGTCTACCCTAGGCATAGGATACGCATCTGGGACAGTAATTTTATTGATTAGCCGATAATCAATGCAAAACCTTGTCGTTCCATCTTTTTTCGGAACCAGGACAATACTTGAGGCCCAGGGACTGATGGATTCCCTGATCACTCCTAATTCCAGCATATCTTCCACCTCCTTTTTGATCTCATTCAAAACTTTCCCATTCGCACGGTACGGAACAGATCTGATTGGGGCATGATCTCCAGTATCAATGGAATGTATAACTATACTGGTTCGGCCAGGTTTGTTGCTAAAGAGATTCCTATAGGTTTTCAAAACTCTCAGAATCTCTTCTTTTACTTCCTCCTCTACCTCCTCTGACCATTCCACTTGATCTACCCCTCCTTTGTCTTTGCTTTCCTGTACCAAATCTGGAAGTTCAGGCCCACTTCCCTCAGGGAATAAGGTAACTTGCAATACCTTTGCATCCCTGGTATGGTAAGGCTTTAACATATTTACATGAACCACTTTGCTTTTGTTTAATTGGTCTGTGGTGATTACATATGTCACTGTGTCAAGCCTTTCTCTGATGGTATATGGTCCTTCCCAGTTAGCCTGTAATTTGTCATGTTTCCTGGGTATGAACGCCATAACCATATCTCCCACATCATACACACGTTCTCTGGCTGTTCTGTCATACCAGTAACTTTGCTTCTCCTGTGCATGACTCAAATTCTCTTTCACTACTTCCATCATTTGTTTCACTGGTTCACATTCATCCTTTCTCTCAGCAGGCATCCACAGTCTATATAAAATCCCATTCTCACACACAACTTGATTCCTCAGTTTGTCAGTGAAAGGAATCTGTTGGGCCAGAGCCTGTTCCTTTATTTGATTCAAACTGGTATCGTTATGCAGCTCTTCCCTGAATTGATCTGCTTCTTCCCCAGAGACCACTTGATACAGTTTGTCTTCTTCAGCAGGCCTGCTAGTGGTTGCTATGGTGACCTGAGGCTGGTTAACAGATTCCACCCTGTTTGTTTCAGCCCCCCTTAATATGGCTTCTTTTTCTCTGCCAATTTGCTGTCTGGTCACTACATATATTTTCCCCTGTGCCCCCATAACATCTCTTCCAGTATTACTGGTTCTTGTTGCTGGGCATTAATACCAACTTTATATTGGCCCATTCGGCCTCTCCATTCCATTTTCACTAGGGCCACAGGCAAACTCTCTGGTTGACCCCTCACTCCTTGGATATTCACCATTTCCTGAGGTAATATTTCTTCAGATTTTATTAAATCTGGCCTCAGTAACATCTGAGCGGCACCAGTGTCAAGCAATGCCCAATAATTTGCCCCTTGTACTCTCACTTCCTCTCTCAGACTTGAATCAAGGTCTGTTACTTCTGTCCAGTTTATCTGGCAAAACTGAACCTTTTTCGCTGTTTCTAAAGCCTTGGGCTCTGTTTTCACTGCCCTTGTCTGAGCAGGATTACTACTGGGGTTGGCAACCTCACATTGAAAATGTAGGTGCCCTGGTCTACCACATTTGTAGCATAATTTCTCCTCACTTTTAGGGTACACAGATCCACTCTGGGGTGTCCTGTGCCCTTCAGATTTTAATGGAGGACTCACTCGCTGTGGTACCACATCCCTTCTGCCAGCACTATATGGTCTGGGTTTAAACTCTCTTGATGTTTTCCCCACCCAGCCAGTTCTATTGGAGGCGAAGTGATCCGCCATCTCTGCGGCCTCCTGCACAGATGTAGGGGAACGGTCTTTGACCAGGAGCCTTATTTCTGGTGGTAACTGATGGTATAATTGATCCAGTATCATGAGGCTTTTCACCTCTTCCACTGACTGAGCTTTGGCACTACTCATCCACTTTCCAAATATATCCATCAACTTTGCTCCCAGTTCCACAAAAGACCTCCCTGTCTGTATCTGGCAGTTTCTGAAAAGCTTTCTAAAATAATCAGGCCCCAGTCTGAATCTTTTAAACACTGCTTCTTTGAATTCAGCATAGGTGACGGGCCTGTCTGAGGGGAAATATTGGTATACCTCAGCCAATTCCCCTTTAATCAGGTTTGATAAATACTGCATGTATTTATCTTCAGGTAGCCCCCAAAACTGAGCTGCTTTTTCAAAGGTGCTGGGGTAAATTTGAGGATCTTGACCAGGCTCATAGACAGCAAAGTCCTTTGGAGTAATTTTTATTTTTGCTCCATCTCTCTCTTTCCTTGTCTCCTCAAAGTGAAATTTCTCTCTATCAAATTTTAACTTTTCTACTTGTAATTCAGCATCCAATGCTCGTTGCTTCTCCCTCTCCTCAAACCCCAATCTCATTCTCTCAATTTCCAACTCCCTCTGTTTTTCCTTCTCTGCACCTTCCATCCTCAATCTCTCAGCTTCCAATTCCCGCTGTTTATCTTTTTCCTCAGCCTCCATCCTCAATCTCTCTCTCAAGTACTCTATATAAGCGGGATTGCTTAAATATCCTTCTGGGGTCTCTTCTCTGACAGGTTGTTTTTGCTGGGCAGTTGCAAATCCTATAAGTGCTACCCTCAATTCATCTACCCCTTTACCCTCATGAGGTAAATTGAATGTTATGCACTTCTCCACCAGCTCCTCTCTTTTCATTTTTATGTATTCAGCCATGGTGTTTGAGTTCACTCACTCTTTGCCACACACTCTTTGCCAGTCACTCTCACAAGAAATCTTGTTTTGTTATTTCTGTTTGCCACACAACTATTAGGGATTGTCTAGTATTTGTATCTCACTGCTACAGCCAACACCTGTGACGTAGTCTCCTTTGTCACCACGTGTCTTTGGGACTCTCTTTGGTTCGTATCTGGATTCTCTGTTGTTCGTATCCCACCGCTACTGACACCACATGTGAGGCGTCCTTCCCTGGCTCTCCCTGTCAGGTTCCTACCTGCTCGTGGTTACTGCCTGTCTCTAGGCACCACCAGGGACTCCACCAGTCCGGACCGCTCTCTCTTATGATTTCTCTCCCCGCTCTAGCACAGATCTCAGCAGATCCCCCTGCTAGGCAACCACCAGTAACATCCCAATACTAGTATTCCCAGAGACTCTGAATACTGGTATTGTTATTCTCTTCACCGCTGCCACCATTTGTTACAGTTCCCCTTCAGCCTTGGTCATTACCTTACCCTCCCTTCTGGTCTGTGAAACCCCAGCCAAGGATCAGGCCTTTGGTAAACCAAATTAAGTATTTATTAAAGATAACAAAGCTAACAAGATTAACAAGATTTCTTCTTAAGGCACATAAGCATATGGTTTTACTCAATACTAATCCGAACTCCACCTCCCTCCTGGTAAACAACTCTCTAAACCCCACCAAGCAATCCACTCTTTCTCTTCTCCCCCCCAGATTCCACAATTCACCACCTCACATTCACCCAGATTTACCTGTCATCCTTTCATTTATACTGTCAGCCATTTTAAACATTCAGCCAATCATCAAGCATTCTATTGCCCATTCACTCCCCCTCCTCTTTCACTACTTACCATGTATACTCTAAACAACTAGCACTTACCATATATACACTAATATATAGGAACATCACAAGGGGTTTTTTCCAATTAGGATAACTTCTGTCTTTTCATGATTGAACTTCAGTTTATTTCTGTTCATCCAGTTCTGGACTGCAGCGAGGCATTGATTAAGGAGGTAGATAGCCTCTTTAGTGTTCGGTGGAAAGGAACAGTAGAGCTGGGTATCGTCCGCGTATTGATGATAATAAATGCCAAATTCTCTGATGATCTTGCCTAAAGGTCTCACATAGATATTAAACAGCAACGGGGATAAAACAGAACCCTGCGGGACACCATATCGTAGTGGCCAGGACTCTGAGTAGTAGTCCCCGAGAGCGACCCTCTGAAACCTGCCTTCCAAGAAGGAACGAAGCCATTGTAAAGCCGAACCTCTGAGTCCCATTTCAGAAAGACGGTCCAAAAGAATGGTGTGGTCGATTGTGTCAAAAGCGGCTGATAGATCTAGTAGGATTAGTAAAGATAAATTGCCCTTATCTAGTTCAAGTTGCAGGTCGTCAATTAATGCAACTAGGGCTGTTTCTGTCCCATGGTATGGCCTAAAGCCTGATTGGCAGGAGTCATAATAATCGATGGTATCAATAAACGTTTGTAACTGCATAGCTACGACTCTTTCGATGACTTTGCTCAGGAAAGGCAGATTTGACACTGGACGAAAGTTGTTTAACAAGGAGGGGTCCAAAGAGGGTTTTTTAAATAATGGAGAGACTATCGCTTCTTTCAGGCATTCAGGTAAACAGCCCTGTTGAAGAGAGGAGTTAATGATTACACAAAGCCAACTGGCTAGTTCAGTTCTAGATGATTTTATGAGCCATGATGGACCTGGGTCAAGTGCGCAGGTCATAGGATTCATTCCATTTAATAACTGAGGAATGTCGGCTGGTTGAACAAGGGGAAAGGTGGAATATATAGTCAGGCATACAGATTCGGACGTACTGCCGGTAGAATATGCCAGTCCACCCGTATCTAGGGTGGAACGAATCTGGGCAACCTTAGCCTCAAAGAATGTAGCAAATTCTTGGCAACGAGCTTGGGAATGGACCATATTTGAGATAGATTGTGGTAAATGTAAAAGACCATTCACTACCCGGTAAAGCTCTTTTGATTGATTTCCTGCTGAGGCAATTGCAGTCGAGTAGAAAGATTTTTGAGCTGCTAGTCTGGCAGAGGCGTAGGTTTTAGCCGATTTCTTGGCGAGGACTTGATCGAGTGAACTCTTTGTCTTTTTCCAACGCTGTTCAAGACACCGATAAGAACGCTTCATCTTTAATAGTTCTTTTGAGAACCAGGGTGCTGATTTAGATCTAGTCCTTTTTAGTGAACGGAGAGGGGCCATTACATCCACTGTATTTGTTATCATATTGTTCCAGGTATTCGTCAAGTATGAATTGGTTCTCCCATGTGAGGAACTGGGTAGTCATGAAGTCTAGATACAAATGTATCTGGATCTAATAGTCTTCTGGGACGATACAATTTAGTGATGGGCGGATTCTCAGAAGCAAAAGGTATTGCTGATAGTTTAAATTGTATCAAATAGTGATCGGACCATAGCAGCGGAGAAATGACTACATTATCTATTTTGAAGTTATTGTTATCTGAGTCTGGCTGAAAAATGAGATCTAAAGTATGGCCTTGGATATGGGTAGGAGCCCATACTAATTGTTGTAATCCCAAAGTGGACATCATACTTAAGAAATCCTGTGCTATTCGTAAGGATGGAGATTCTGCATGAATGTTGAAGTCTCCCAGCACTAAAAGCTTGGGAGATTCTAGTAACAGTTATTTAATTGCTAGCAGTTATTTAATTGATACCTACAACCCTGCCCTCTCTGTTATTATAAGCAATATAAACTGTGACTCGGCATACAGATTAACGCTGATATGAAGGAGAAATGGTGGAGAATAGTAGTCTGTGTGTCCTTTATACTCACTGGAATGAAAAGAAAAATCCTTATTGAAATGTATTAGTGAATAATCATTCTTAAGGGTGAGGTGGGTGGATGAAAGAAGAGGATGGGACCACCATTTTGAACATTCCCCCTCCTAAGACCTTGCTTCACTTTAGGCTGGCAGGACATGTGACATCCCCTTGTTTAAAACTTTAGCCAGGATTAGTGATGGTTGAGCAGGAGCAAGGAGCAAGAGTGTAGTCATCCAGGGTCCCGCGGGGGTCTTAGACCCCTTAATTTTTAGGGAGCCAGATTTCAGCTGGATTGCTATGTCTCCAGCATCCTACAACCCAATGAGCATGAAAGGGGAGTTTGTCAGCCACTGAGTGCAGTCCCAATGAGTGTTGATTGCAAGCAAGCCTCAAAAAGCCAAGACAAGTTTATTTATTTATTTATTTATTTATTATTTGATTTATATCCTGCCCTTCCTCCCAGCAGGAACCCAGGGCGGCAAATAGAAGTGCTAAAAGCACATCAAAACATCATCAAAACAGACCTTAAAACATACCAAAGCAAAATAACTTTAAAAACATTTTTTTAAAAATGTTTTTAAAACATCTTTTAAAAAGGGTTAAAAACATATTGATTTTTTAAAAAACATATTAAAAAGCAATTCCAATACAGACGCAGACTGGGATAGGTTTCAGCTTAAAAGGCTTGTTGAAAGAGGCACTGAAAAGATAACAGAGATGACACCTGGCTAATATTTAAGGGGAGGGAATTCCACAGGGTAGGTGCCGCCACACTAAAGGTCCGTTTCCTATGTTGTGCGGAACAGACCTCCTGATAAGATGGTATCTGCAGGAGGCCCTCACCTGCAGAGCGCAGTGATCGACTGGGTATATAAGGGGTAAGACGCTCTTTCAGGTATCCTGGTCCTGAGCTGTATAGGGCTTTGTACACCAAAACTAGAACCTTGAACTTGGCCTGGTAGCAAACGGGCAGCCAGTGCAATTCTTTCAGCAGCGGGGTGACATGTTGGCGATGCCCTGCCCCAGTGAGCAGTCTCGCCACAGCATTTTGCACCAGCTGCAGCTTCCGGACCAACCTCAAGGGCAGCCCCACGTAGAGTGCATTACAGTAATCCAGCCTGGAGGTTACCAGTACATGGACAACAGTGGTCAGGCTATCCCGGTCCAGAAACGGCTGCAGCTGTCTTACCAGCCAAAGCTGGTAAAAGGCACTCCTTGCCACGGAGGTCACCTGGGCCTCTAGTGACAAAGATGGATCCAGGAGCATCCCCAGACTACGGACCTGCTCTTTCAGAGGGAGTACGACCCCATCCAAAGCAGGCTACTGACCAATTATCCAAACTCAGGAACCACCAACCCACAGTGGCTCCATCTTGCTAGGATTCAGACTCAGTTTATTGGCCCTCATCCAGCTCACCACTGACTCCAGGCAGCAGTCAAGAGCTTGCACGGCCTCTCCCGATTCAGATGTTATGGAGAAATAGAGCTGGGTATCGTCAGCATACTGCTGTGGAGAGTGAGAATTCACAGAAGAAGAGTCAGTGAATCCTGATGATAAGATCCCATCTACACCTGGTTGGCCACTGTGAGAACAGGATGCTGGACTAGATGGGCCACTGGCCTGATCCAGCAGGCTCTTCTTATGTTCTTATGTTCTTATGTACATCATCAGGCAGTTTGGTAGTAGCAGGAGAGAAACATGTAGACACTGACTTCAGTAATTTAAGCAATATTTATTTATTTTTATTTATTTATTGTACTTATATACTGCCCCATAGCCGAAGCTCTCTGGGCAGTTTACAGTAAGTAACCAATATCTCTGATAGTGAGAAAGGACAGTCGAATGGTGACAGTAACAGAGAAGCAGAAAGCAGTATTCAAGCATGGCTAGATTATTCCACCATTTTAGAAGGTTGTATAATCTTAGACGGAGGCATGGCTGTGATTATCATGAAGGAACCCTGCTTTCTGAATTTTCCACTACACTACTGGGAGACAAGATAAACCTGAGAAGTTCCAGGAGCCAGAAGCTAAAGGAAATCAAGTAATAAAAAAAAATGATATAAGTGTTAGTAAGCAGCATCTGGGAAGAATGGAGAGCCAGGGTCTGATAGTCAGCTCCTGGGTCCCTCTCTACTTTTATGTTCTTCAATTCAGATTTTTTGCCAGCAGATGGCATCATTTCCTAATCATCCAATAAACATGAAGGTACTTCAAATTTTGCCACTATGAAACTTGTGTATGTGTAGTGACAAATAGCTGCCACCAGCCTTTAAGAGAACATAAACCTACTACTAAGAACATAAGAACATAAGAAGAGCCTGCTAGATCAGACCAGTGGCCCATCTAGTCCAGCATCCTGTTCTCACAGTGGCCAACCAGGTATCTGGGGGAAGCCCGCAAGCAGGACCCGAGTGCAAGAACACTCTCCCCTCCTGAGGCTTCCGGCAACTGGTTTTCAGAAGCATACTGCCTCTGACTAGGGTGGCAGAGCACAGTCATCATGGCTAGTAGCCACTGATAGCCCTGTCCTCCATAAATTTGTCTAATCTTCTTTTAAAGCCATCCAAGCTAGTAGCCATTACTGCATCTTGTGGGAGCAAATTCCATAGTTTAACTATGCACTGAGTAAAGAAGTACTTCCTTTTCTCTGTTCTGAATCTTCCAACATTCAGCTTCCTTGAATGCCCACGAGTTCTAGTATTATGAGAGAGGGAGAAAAACTTTTCTCTATCCACTTTCTCAATGCCATGCATAATTTTATACACTTCTATCATGTCTCCTCTGACCCACCTTTTCTCTAAACTAAAAAGCCCCAAATGCTGCAACCTTTCCTCATAAGGGAGTCGCTCCATCCCCTTGATCATTCTGGTTGCCCTCTTCTGAACCTTTTCCAACTCTATAATATCCTTTTTGAGATGAGGCGACCAGAACTGTACACAGTGTTCCAAATGCGGCCGCACCATAGATTTATACGATGGCATTATGATATCAGCTGTTTTATTTTCAATTCCTTTCCTAATTATCCCTATGGAATTTGCCTTTTTCACAGCTGCCGCACACTGGGTCGACATTTTCATCGTGCTGTCCACTACAACCCCGAGGTCTCTCTCCTGGTCGGTCACCGCCAGTTCAGACCCCATGAGCGTATATGTGAAATTAAGATTTTTTTGCTTCAATGTGCATAATTTTACACTTGTTTATATTGAATTGCATTTGCCATTTTTCCGCCCATTCACTCAGTTTGGAGAGGTCTTTTTGGAGCTCTTCGCAATCCCTTTCTGTTTCAACAACCCTGAACAATTTAATATCATCAGCAAACTTGGCCACTTCGCTGCTCACTCCTAACTCTAGGTCACTAATGAACAAGTTGAAAAGTACAGGTCCCAATACCGATCCTTGAGGGACTCCACTACTACTACTACTACTACTACTACATGGAGAGGGATTTATGTGGTCTACTTGGCAAAGCTGCAACAGACCGTTCCATTCCAGGCAAGTTCACTTAGCATCTGCTTACTTGAAATCCAGGCTCACACTGGGTTTGTCATGGACTGCTTGCGTTAAGTAGAGATGCCATGGTTTTGCATGCACAAATCTCACCACAAACTGTTCAGACATATTCACCTTGAGCACAGTGGAGCTCATGAAAGTAAGTGCACTCCCTGGGAGCCCTCTGAACCAACTCTCAGTTGCTTGTAGTGTATGTTTACCTTCACAGTATATTGATCAAGCATGTAATCAGCTTATAACCTGGCCTTGTGTATGCCGCCTCTATAATGGAACATTGTTTTTTTAAAAACACCAGTTATGGTCCGTGACTCTGCAGGCTGAACTAGGTGTTATCTTAGCAAAGGCACATTCCCAAGCCTGCATTTGCCAAGATAATGGGAATGAGGTACTGGGGGGCATTTACAGCAGGAGTGGGGAAGCTGTGGCCCTCTTGATGTTGCTGTATTATTCCCATCATCCCTGATGGTTGAGGGAATTCCCATGCTGGCCGGGGCTGAAAGGAGTTGGTGTCTAAAAGCCCTTGGACAGCCCACCTCTGCTTTAAAACAGGAAGCTGCCTTATAGCGAGTCAGACCATTGATTAAATCTACCTCAGAATTGTCTTCACTGACCGGCAGCATCCCAAGTCAGGGATTGAATCTGGGACCTTCTGCATGCAAAGCAGTTGCTCTACCACTGAGTTACAGCCTTTCCACAGGCACACTGGACAAATGGGCAGGGAATGATGGGCAGGTGGGTGGCAGGGGCAGCCTTCTCCTCCCCCAGTTCTCTCCTGCAAATCCTTCTCCAGGCAGCTTCCCCTCAGACAAAGTTATTTCCAGTTTGTGTTGCAGGGTGGCCAGATGAGGAATTAAAATGGTCCACGGGGGCCATTTGCAGTGGGAAATTAAGCACCTCCCTCCCACCTGGTTATGTTCCCTGCAATCCCCCTCCCCAACATTACATATAAACATAACCTTTCCCCTCAGAAGATCTAATTCTGCCACCCTGGGCTCCTGCTGGGAGGAACGGAGGGATATAATCAAATAATAAATAAATACAAATAAAAAATAATTCTGCCCTTTGTAGAAATGCCAAAGGCAACCTTTTTCTTAATCCAATGCAGTATTTTCACTTTCCCCTTTTTGTGGGAATTGTTACTTTTGAAACATAATCTATAGATTCTATTTATTTATTATTTGATTTATATCCCGCCCTTCCTCCCAGCAGGAGCCCAGGGTGGCAAACAGAAACGCTAAAAACACTATAAAACATCATAACAGACCTTAAAATACATTAAAACAAAACAACATTAAAAACATTTTTAAATTTTTTAAAAAAAACATCTTTAAAAAAGGGTTAAAAACATATTATATAAAAAGAACACATATTAACAAGCAATTCTAACACAGACACAGACTGGAATAGGTCTCAACTGAAAAGGCTTGTTGAAAGAGGATAGATGCATTCCAAATCTTCTTCAGAGCCAGACAAAACTGAAGATGGCATATTTTATTCCTATAATTGGCCCTTCATAGCTGGGCCATGGTGACACCAGATCCATTGACATCATTTAGAGGCCTGAATGTGGAAGTGGACAAACACTCAACTTGCTTATTGCCTGGCTCAGAATACAGAATTCCATGGAAATGGATGGTATTACATTCTGCTTGTTAATCAGATGAGCGGTCATTTTAACAGCATGTTGTGCTGGCAACTGACGCAGAGCTTGGAAAAGTTACTTTTTTGAACTACAACTCCCATCAGCCCCAGCCAGCATGGCCACTGGATTGGGCTGATGGGAGTTGTAGTTCAAAAAAGTAACTTTTCCAAGCTCTGATGGCAAGCTATACCCAAACTTGTTAGTCCCCAGCCCTGGCAATCAGACAAAAATTATACTACTAAACATTTGCGTGGCGCTTTCAAGTGTTTGGAGTCCTTAATGCAAATTATCCAGTTGCAGTCCTTATAACAACAACCCTGTAAGGCACAGCCTCCAACAGAAAAAAAGGTTGCCCAGCCCTGTGTAAGCTAAGTCAGTATTGTTATCCCCCATATTGCAGATATGGCTAGCAGTCACCAGCTGATGTAACCACCATGTATTTGCTGTTTTGGTAATGATATTTATAGCCATTTATGCATGTGGCTATCAGAAGATGTTCTGGCACAAAGTTCCAAAGGTTAATTGCATGCTCTACGGATATGCCCTGCCTTTCACTTGCCTTAAACCTGCTGCCTCTCTTCTCTTTCGTAGCTGTGCAGAACGAGGTGCAGCTCAGCATGCAGTGAAAAGAAAGCTGTGGCTGAAATCCCCTTTTCTGTACATCTTTTCAAGTTAAAGA
This sequence comes from Rhineura floridana, assembly GCF_030035675.1. Taxonomy (NCBI): domain Eukaryota; kingdom Metazoa; phylum Chordata; class Lepidosauria; order Squamata; family Rhineuridae; genus Rhineura; species Rhineura floridana. Next base: position 122,331,952 of record NC_084482.1, on the reverse strand, counting down.
AGTCCTGATAATTGCTCCAATGCATTTGGTAGGGCAGCACCAGGCCCTGCCATTCTAGGGAGAGCTACTAATAAAACATTTCAGCAAAACTACCTGGGAGAATTAGGATACTACATAACTTCGGGGGGGGGAATCATACCTTATCCCAGTCTGCATCTGTGCTGGAATTGCTTTTTAAGACGTTTTTAAAGTTGTTTGTTAAACAGGTTTTTATGATTTTTTGTTTTAATATGTTTTTAAAGATGTTGTGTTTTAATACGTTTTAAAGTCTTTTGTTTTTAGGATGTTTTAAAGTGCTTTTAGTGTTTTTGTTTGCTGCCTTGGGATCTTTCTGAGAGGAAGGGTAGGATATAAATTTAATAAATAAATAATCAATAATAGCTCAGTGGGAGAGTGCATGCTTTGTATGCAGAAGGTCCCACATTCAAAACCATGGCACCCAGGAGCGTCTAGCCCAGTGGGACAGAGCTGCAGCAATAGCTTCCCAGCAGCAACGTTGCCAGGGCCGGCACTAGGTATGACTGAGTCCACAGGCACCAGCCTGCCCAAGGCCACAGCGTCATACCCCTCAACACCCCCACCCAATGCAAGTGGCGTGGGGCTTAAATAGGCCCACCCACCCCACTTACTTTCTGCATCAGTGTGCACTCCCCACACACTGTGCATGCCTACCATCACCCAATATGGTGGCAGGGATGTAAACCCCTTAAGGATACCCCCGCCGCCATCTTGGGGAGGGCAGACATGTGCACAGCGTGCAGGGCATGTACACTGACACACTGACGTGGGAGGTAGGTGTGGTGGGCAGACTTATTTAAGCCCCTTCCACTTGTATTGTGTGCATGTGTCCTGGGAGCTCCTGTTCTGTGATCTGCAGCAGTGTTGGGTTGTTGGGTGCAAATCACGGAGCAGGAGCTCCACCCTACCAGCCTAAGGAGGGGAACTTCAGGGGCCCTTCTGGGCCACAGGGGCCCTTGGCCACGGCCTGACTACCTGCTGGCACCAAACCTGAACATTGTTGCCACTACCAGGAGGGGGAGGCAACAGCAAAGTTAAGGCTGTGTGGATGTACAGGTAGAACCAATCCGGTGCTCCAGCTGGTGCAGCTGCTCCTGTCGGCATGCCCAGTTAAAGGGATCAGCTAGCAGGTGATGGGAAAGAGCCTTGCCTGAGATCTTAGACAGCCACTGCCAGTCAGAGTAGGCAACATTGGGCTAGATGGAGTGTCCTACCTGACACAAAGCAGCTTCCAAAATTCAACTACTAGCATAAGCTGACTGACATGTTCACTTGCATTATACACTATCCCAGGTCAAAGCCTAGAGCAGGTATAGGGAAACTGTGGTCCTCTAGATGTTGTTGGACTGCAACTCCCATCATCCCTGACCATTGGCACATGCTATCTGGGGCTGATGGGAGTTGTAGTCGAACATCTGGAGGGCCACAACCCCCCTCCCCCCAGTCTAAAATCTTATGCTAACTTACACTGGTTTTATACGTGTCATTGTTTCTCCAAAAGATTCATAAGGATGGTAGTTTGGACTTTGGTGCTACAAACTATGTTAGTGACCCCTCTTCTTACCTCCTAAGCACCCATGAACGTTAATGGTTCTGCACTTGTGTTCTAGTTTTTAATTGTTCACACACACACACACACACAATCAGCAGTGAGAAGGCACTGATTTTCTTGCTGGCTGGAATGTTTTCTCAGGACCACTCCCTACAAACCACTGCTAAGGGACAAGAGAAATAATGTGTCACATTCTTGGTATATTACAAGCCAGGTCCCACGCAGGAGGCTTTTTCCCAGGGACCTTCGTGACTGATTGATGAGGTTTTTGCTTAAGGAATTGCTCGGTTGGTTTTCAGCCTGAGCTTAGCGCCCCCTAGTGCAAACTATTAGAAAGACAACAAGGTTGAAAAAGCCCTTTTGTTTTTTTTCAAAAAACGTTTTGAATGAGCTATTGAGGTTATGTGTGCAATAAAACCAGGAACGTGCTCAAAGCAAGGGCCACCACCGGATGCTGCGGCTACGGCAATTTTCTCTCCCCCTTTAGGCTTTTCTACTGAAGCGGCAGCTCTCAAACCTGGTCTAGACTGCCCTGCTCTCCTTTAGCTGTTTCAGGGAGAGGAGCAGCACCAGAAGACAGAGAGTTGAAATGAAAACTCAGAAGAGAATACTGGCTCCAAGAAAATTAACCAGGGAAACTAAAGGTCTCTAACAATGGACTTATTGTGCTCTCTGATTCATTATTGCCATTTAATGAATTCAAATGGTATTTATTTTTGTGTGTTCAAATTTAGTGGTCGTAATTCATTTATGGCACAATCCCTATGCATGTTTACTTGGAAGCAAGTCCTACTTTTTTCAGAGAGGCCTGCTCCCAGAAAGGTACACATAGGATCACAACCCTAGACTATGCTTTCCTGTCTCCACAGATTAATTATTTGCTCAAGGATGTGCAGTCCTTCCCTCTCTGAAAATTACATAGATTCCTCTACATACAAGATGCTTTATTAGGTGTTAATTGCTATTGGGATGCAATAATCATTGTGTCATGTCACCTTGTGAGAGAGAGTGTTAATTTCATGTAAGTTGTGTTAATTTGGCTCCTTCCAGCAATTTCACATTAGCCACCTCTGTTACTGGCAATGCAGCAATGAGGGTGGCGAAAGGAAGGAAGAGGGGAAATTATTTGTGTCCTGGGCCCATATAATCCTGGGCTTTCACGTACATGTCCACTGAAAGGAATTACTAGCATGCAATTTAATTGTTTTTTTAAAATACCTGTAATGGGGAAAAAAGGTGTTGGAGGCTTGCCCACTAGGGTGAATGGGGCAGTGCCCCACCAGCCTCAGCCTGCCCCACCTTCCTGCTTTCTCTCTTACAATCATTCCAGGGAGTGTCTCTGCCTATCATTGGCTCCGGCTCCGCATACTGTTGATTCCCAGCCTTCCACTCTACCCATTTCAGTGGGCACCAGCCACCACTGAAAAAAGCATAGAAATATAATAAGGGTGCTTTTCATATATTTCACTTAATAATTTCTACTTGCCTTGTTTGACAAATTCGGGAACCCACATTTTCCAAAAACTGTTAAGAGAAAGTATTCCAGGAGAGGTCTTGTTGGAACATCAACAGACAAAGACTTCTTCCTGGGCCAACACTTCTGTGAATCTGTTCCTGAATTTCTTCACCGCTAAACACACTTATCTTAGAGTAAGTCTGATTGAACTCATTGGGTTTTACATCTGAGTAAACATGCATTGGATTGCACCACCAGAGTCAATCAATCAATTTTATTGCGTATAGCCATAGGCCTTTGCAAAATACAGAAAAGATAAAATAAACAGCAAATGAACTCCGTGGAAGCTGAGGGGGGTACAATATTACAGCGGGCACATATCTGCACAGAACTTAATATGACTCGCCCTCAGAGCTTGGCAAAGTTACTTTTTTGAACTACAACTCCCATCAGCCCCAGCCAGCATGACCACTGGATTGGGCTGATGGGAGTTGTAGTTCAAAAAAGTAACTTTTGCAAGCTCTGCTCACCCTCAGCTTTCTAGCAGCTAGGGCAAAATTGGCCACTGCAACTGTTACTTGTTTATGCTTGTCAGCTAGTAGCTCTACTACCATATCCTGTGGGGCTTTCCCCCAGTGCGAGCAGGTATAGATGGTCAGAAATTTTCTTCTGGGGTCCTCATACAGGGGGCAATATAAGAGGTAATGGACAATGTCCTCTATCTGATTGCAACCAAAGACGCATCTCCGTTCCTTGATCGGGGTTCCCACGTATCTTCCATCTAGATAAGCCGAGGGCATCACTTGGAATCTAAGTTCCGTGAATGCCCTACGTAAATGGGCACACGTCAACACCTCAAAATATTGTGGTTTAGTGTGGTTGGGCTTAAGTAGGGGGAACCAGGGGAAGAAAGGGGCTACAACAATTGTTGCCCGATCTTGGTACACATCGTGGTCAAAGACCCAGTTCCGGAGCTCAAATTGGTTAAGACTTAGATACTTTCCCAGGGTAAGGTTATAGATCTTTAATTTTTCTTGGCACAATTGGGCCCAACCCCCAGTCCTATGTTGTTCTATCCAGCAAAGTTTGGGGAGAGAGCAGTCATCCATACTGGATAACCTCCTCCAGTATCTAAAATATGCTAAGTCCATTTTTGCCGAAAGGGATGGGAGGCCAAGCTCTGCTCTTAAATGAGCCGATGGAACCCCTTGGGGGAGCCCCAGGATCTGCCTCATAAACTTGTTTTGGAGGACTTCTAACATGTGTTTAACCGAGCCCCCCCACAGCTCTACCCCGTATAGAACTTTGGCCAAGATTTTGGCCACAAAGACTTTGAGCATCGGGTTGATTAATTGCCCTCCTCAAGTGTAAAAGAACCTTCTAATTTGGCCGGTTGCTCTGGCACATGAGAGTTCAGTTACCTCTAGATGATACTTCTACGAAAGATTGTCACTAAAACATAGACCCAAGTATTTTAAAAAGTGCACCTGCTCCAGTTGGTGCCCGTTAAGGACCAATTTGGATTTGGACTTTTTTTTGCCAAAAGTCATGATCTTGGTTTTAGAGTGGTTAACAACCAAATGCTGCTCATTACAGAAGTTACCCAGTCGAGCGAGCATCCTTTTAAGACCAATTTTATTCAGGGAGAGTAGGACCAGGTCGTCAGCATAGAGCAGTGATGAGATCTTCCGGCTCCCGACCGATGGCGGGAAGAACGCAGGAGAAGCCATCTCGGGGATGATATCATTTATATAAAAATTGAACAGAAATGGTGCCAATATACAGCCTTGCTTAACCCCTCTCTCGACCTGAATTGCTCGGGAAAGGCTGCCATGCAGACCCAGACAGACCTGGAGGGAATTGGCCTGATGTAAAGATTGAATTAGCCAAAGCAGCCTTTTGTCGATATTGGTCTGGCTCAGCTTATGCCATAATTAGTCCCTGTCAATTAAAGCAAAGGCCGAGGTAAATTCTACAAACGCCACGTAGTGGATCTTGTTTGGGCCCTTAATGGTTTTGTATATTAAATGCTGGAAAACAAACACATGGTCTACGGTGCTCCTACCCTTCCTGAACCCGGCCTGTTCTTCATGTAGAATGGCGTGCCTAGATTCCCATGACAGTAATTTATTCAGAAGGAAACGCCCATGCAATTTGGATGTCACATCTAGGAGACTAATGGGTCTGTAATTACGAGGATCCGAAGGGTCTCGTTTCTTAAAAATGGGCACCACGATGCTGGAACGCCAGCCTGGAGGAATATCACCCGTGGAGTTAATATGTGTGAATAAAATAGCTAGGAGAGGGGCCCACCAGTTGACGTCTGAGAGAAAGACCTCAGGGGGCATCATGTCTTCCCCTGGGGCCTTACCAGGGCGGAGGGTCCGAATTAAGTCCCCTATGTCCGAGCTAGTAACGGGAGGCCAGGGTGGAATAGAGAGAGTATCACCGGGGGGATTTGAGAGTGAAGGTATCATGCTCCCAAATATAGAATGGAAATGTGAGACCCAGGATTCCGGGAGGATAGGGGGAACAGACACAGAGTAATTCTGGGCAAGGCCCTCCTGAATCAACTTCCAGAATTCCGGTTCATTCCCTGTGAGAAGAGCCAAACCCAGGGCCCGCCATAATTGGAGAAAAAGGTCTTTTTTTTCTCCTTAAGTAAGGTCTTATACTCCCTTCTGTGTAGTGACAGGCGATGGATAGCCTCTTCCAAGCTACCCCGCTTTGTGATTCTGATTAGAGCGCGCAGCTCCCTTTTCTTTACTCTGCAATCTCTATCGAACCATGACCTGGAGCCGCTTGGGATTTTATCTACGACAGTCGTGGACACTAAGGGTCTAAGAGCTTTAATGATATCCTGGTATATTCATGGGATGGCCTCCAGAGCAGCAATGGCTGCCTGCTGTAGCTCTAAAAGTGTGTCCGATTCTAACATCCGTCCTACATCCGTCTCTGAGATGTAGGTGTAGAATCCATTGGAAGAGTCGAGGTAAGACCCACTGAAACATGCCAGTTGAAATTTAACAATTAAATAGAAAAGGGCATGGCCATCCAAGCTGGCCCGATTATTTCCAATGTTAGCATTCGGAGCTCAGCCTATGAGACAATTTCAGTCCTGGGAGATCCTTCAAAATGACAGAATACGCATCCTTCTTACATCACCTCACTCAATTCACCACCAAGGAACCCCCTAAAGAAGTGGGTCTATACAAGAATCACCCAGAGGACAAAATTCCTGCTTGCGACGATTCCCGGTACCCGCTGTCTCCCCCCGAAGCTTCTGGTAAATACCCACCTGGCATGCAGGTCCCCTACAATCTTCCTCCTGCACGGAGAGAGTCAAATGGAGCTCTCCCCCCAGTTGGATCTGCTGAGCCATCTCTGCCCCCTAGGGAGCCCCTTGTACAGATTAAAACCTCTGAGTGCCACTTTACAAATCTTCTTTCCTGGAATATTGCCGGTTGGAAGAATAAGCTAGTGGACCCAGAGTTCATTTCCTTCTTACAGTCCTTTGACATCATCTGTCTCCAGGAGACTTGGCTTTCGGAAAATAACACTCTTTATTTACAAGGATTCAGAGTTTGGGAGAAACCAGCAAGGAAGATGTCCCGCCTAGGCTAAGGCAGCGGAGGCCTGGCTATTCTGATCGCTACATCCCTGGATGTACAAATCTCAGAGATTTCTGGCTCGATCCCCAATATTTGCCAGGCCTTAATTTTACATGGTCGCATGACTCCCCCTCTCATATGTGTAAACGTTTATTTTCCTCCCCAAACTTCGAAACTGGCGACATCTACCTGGAATGACTTTGAGAATTACATGGACAGCCTTCTGTGCGACTATCCTTTCCACCTTCTCCTCATCTGTGGCGATTTTAATGCCAGAATGGGAACCAGTTACCCTTCGCTGGGAAAAGATCTCTGGATTGCACCTGGTGAAACTGTCACCAGAGTCATGTTCAAAAAAATAATTTCCAGAGGGGTAGTCAAGTAACTCTGTTGGAGTATAAACAACAAAGAGTCTTGTGGAATCTTAAAAACTAAAATACTGGTCATTATTTAAATTTTGTAAATAAATTAGTTCGCCTTTAAGGTCCCACAAGACTCTTTGTTGTGCACAAAAAAGAGTTACTAATTTCTGTTTTATTCTCAAGGAGAATAAAAAATACAAAAATTGGACAGCATCCAAACTAAGCCCAAACCCAAAATGGAATGTGTCTCAAAATGCTGAAAAAGTATGGATTTTCTTTTCAAAACAGCCTGACACATTTCAGCGAACATAGGTTTTAATGAAATTTGCATATAATCAATTTAGTTTGTTTTTTAAATGTTGAGGATTCATGTGATGTATTGTCTTTTTTTATAGTACTTGAAGATAGCCTTTGAATAATGATGCATTGAGCTGTTTTGAAAATAAGTTCCTTTTCCCCCAGCCACTTGAGACACATTCTCTTTTGTTTTGGGGTTTATTCCCAGTGAGACCCGTCTGTGAGTGGGATTGCCTGTGTGTGAGTGTGGCTTCAACCTGCCTTTGACAATGGCTCAGTCTGTAGACAATAGTAGATGAAAATGTTTGTTCCCACTTGATGATTTCTATATATCAAACCATTGTTAAAGGCTCAAGAACATGCTGTATTCCTTCTGCCCTCAATTGGCAACGCTACCTGTGAAAGTAGCTTGCCATGGAATTGCAACTTTGCACCAAAAGGGAAGTTGTAAAAAATTGCCCAAACTTTATGGTGAGCTATTGACAAAAAAAGAGCCCTGCTGGATCAGGCTGAAGGCCCATCTAGTCCAACATCCTGATCTCACAGTGGCCAACCAGATGCTGATGGGAAGTCCAAAAGGGTAATAGCACTCTCCCGCTTCTGAACCCTAACAACTAGTGTTCAGAAGCATACTGCCTCTGATCCTGGAGGACATATATAGCCATGATGACTAGGAGTCATTGATAATGCTGTCCTTCATGAATTTGTCTAATCCCCTTTCAAAGCCATCCAAGTTGGTTGTCATCACATCTTGTGCTAGCAAATTCCATAGTTTAACTATGTGCTTTGTACTTTCTTTACACCATACATAATGTACACTCACCATTTTTCTAAGCAAGAAAGCCCCAGACATAGTAACTTTTTTACATATGGAAGTTGCTCCACCTTCTTGATCATTTTAATTGCCATATTCTTCACCTTTATCAGCTCTACAATATCCTTTTTAAGGTGTGGCAACCAGAACTGTATGTAATACTTCAAGTGGGGTTGCACCATAGATCTGTATAAAGTCAATGCAATATCAGCAGCTTTATTTTCTATTCCTTTCCTAATAATCCCCAAATAGAATTCACCCTTTTCACAGCAGCTGCCCACTGGATTGACGCTTTCAACTGACTTACACCCTCCAACCCCAAGATCCTTTTCCAGGTTGGTCACTGTCAGCTCAGACTACATCAGCATGTATGTGAAGTTTTATTGTTGTTATGTGCCTTCAAGTCGATTACGACTTATAGTGACCCTATGAATCAGTGACCTCCAAGAGCATCTGTCATGAACCACCTTGTTCAGATCTTGTAAGTTCAGGTCTGTGGCTTCCTTTATGGAATCAATCCATCTCTAGTTTGGCCTTCCTCTTTTTCTACTCCCTCCTGATTTTCCTAGCATTATTGTATTGTTTATTTCTTACACTTCTTATACTCCTATCTGAAGAGCTGAGAGTGGCTTGCATACAGCACCCTGGGGTAGTCTCCCATGAAGAGGTAGCTTTCAGGGATAGACCTGCCTTAGTGTCAGCAGCAGCACAATGGAGGTCCATACAAAGCTGCACTCATTCAATTATAGTGGGCTCCTGATGGCACAGCAGTGAAAGATGAACAGCAAGCAGTGCATGTGTGCTCCATTCTCCCTAGTAAACAGCCAGCCTCTTGGTGAAGTGATTGTATGTAGATCCGCACTGAGTCAGAGACAAAGCTGCGATGCTCCCCACGTCCTGTGGCTTAGGAAGTGGGTGCTTGAAGAACTCAGCCTGGGAAGTCATTTTTATCTGTGGACATTCCAGTTCTCTTGTACCTTGATGCTAAAGGGCCAGCCCCACACCCTCCTCTTCTGTCATACAGCTCTCATTGTGGTGTGAGTGGATGCTGTGATCTCGCTGCTGAGTGTGTGCTGAGGGTTGTGGCTCTGGTGACAGCTTGCACTTGATGGGGTCTGGGTGCTGGCATGAAGCAAACCAGCTGGCCAGGCTTCTGAGGCTGCTGCAGCAGGTCTCCTGCTAATGCCTCTCTGGAGGGCTCCAATAGCTAGTCTGGAAATGAAGGAAACAGAGCTTAAGACCTGTAGATTCCCAGAACTTTGCCCATCAAAAGGTACGAGGAAGCTGGAGGTGGCTGCAAAGTGAGCCTGTCCAAAGAGTGGTGTAAGACTACAGGAAAACATTTAAGAGGATAAGCTCTAAATGCTAAAAGGCAGGCATGCCATGCCTTTCAAAAGACACATTCACCTTTAATTGGTTAACATAATTGTTCCATTAATCCATTGAAACTCTTTCTGACTGAGTAAAAAGATATCCCCAATTAATGTTAATTATTTTAAATACAAGTATTTATAATTAAATGATAACAACTCCAGGTGCCCGGTACCATTTTAGGAGAGGCAGTCCACCTTTTCCCTCATTTACACAGGAAATGACATGCCAATAAACTATTTTGTGCTGAAATATATTGTTTTAGTCTCATGCAGATTTGTGCAGATTGTTTTGATTAATCAACTAAAGTGGCTTTAAGTGGAAGACAGCCCTTCAAATCTGCATTGTTAAAGTGTAGTCAAAGAGCACTTCTTCAATCTAGGGACCTAATCAAACCTAAATCTGCAATTAGTATGAGGGAGCAGCGTAGCCATGGATGCATCATGAGGAAGTGGCAGCCCTTTTTCTTGTGGCCTGTCCTTTCCACTGGGTCTGCATAGGATCCTGACTACACCAGCATGAGGCCCATTGGACAAGTAGAGATGGAACTACACATTATCTGTAGTTCTGTGATACACTTGGGGGGGGGTTCGTTTAAAGTATAGAATGTAGCCACAGATGCCATAAGTTGGAGCAAGAGGCTGACTCCCTCCATCCCTCTGTGTGTTTCTTATCCCTTTTATCTAACTCCATATTTCTCCTGAAAATTGCCACCTACCAAGCTCCTTTGAAAAGATACAGGCACTTGCATCTTTTCCCCAATGGAGGTAAAAGGAGCTGGGATGCAGGGATGTTTTCAGTGGGAAAACAGCATAAAAAGCAAGAATTAAGAAGCCCCTCTTCCCAATGTCAGATTTTCATTTCAAATTATAGTTTGAATGGCTGCATTGTATAAAAAGAAAAGCCCCCTCCCGCAATGTAAATTCTTCTTTCTTTCTTTCTTTCTTTCTTTCTTTCTTTCTTTCTTTCTTTCTTTCTTTCTTTCTTCCTTTCTTTACCAAATATTATTCCATAGTGTAAATGTCATGTGGGCTGCACAATCACAGCTTTTGAAATATGTTTAAAACCAGAGCTTGGAAAAGTTACTTTTTTGAACTACAACTCCCATCAGCCCCAGCCAGCATGGCGCTAGCCAATATGTTTTCATTGTTATAGCAACAAATTAGTACACATGTTTGTTCAGTTCATGGAAACTGGAAGACTTGGTTTAAATCAATTATTGAAACAGGTCTTATTTCAGGGTGATTTAGATTAGTGATTTAAAACTGCCCAGACAAATGAATCCATTTGTCACCTTTGCAGCAAAGCCTTATGCACAATTACTTAAGAGTAAGTTTCCTTTTTTGACAGTGTTTTTAAAAACATGTAATATAAGTAAGTAACATGGAAATATTTGATGTAAATCTCTAAAAAAGAATCCAGGTAAGTAAGAGGGAAAGTTTTACAATATATGGTTATTGCAAATCAGGTATTTGCAGAAAGAGGAATGGGATGCTGTGTGTGTGTGTGTGTGTGTGTGAGAGAGAGAGAGAGAGAGAGAGAGAGAGAGAGAAACTTAGAAATCCTTTTGCTGATATACATGATAAACAGGAACCACATTTCTAGAAAATGATCCTGTTTCGTAAGGCCTCTTGTCAGTCTACTGCGATATGTTAGTTTTTCTGTTAATGCTGTTTGCCAGATTCTCTTAGACAAGCCCTAAATTGTGCACCTCAAGGGTTCTTACAATGTTTAGCAATTTCCATTCTTGCTGCTACTAGTAGAAATGGCAAAGGAACATAAGAAGCTGCCTTATAACAAGCCATACAAGTGGGCCATCTAGCCCAGCATTGCCTACAATGACTGGCAGCAGCTCTCCAAGGTTTCAGATATGAGTCTCTTCTATCCCTGGGTTTTGAACTTGGGATCTTCTGCATGCAAACCAGATGCTTTACCACTATGCTAGGACAGTTCCCCATAACCTTCTTATGCAGGAATTGATCTTGAGAGTTCGAAAAGACTGATAAACCGACATTGGGTCTGATTGTATCAACTGCTGTACTACATCTGAGATATTGGCAAAAACATGTTCCCAGAAGATTTTTTTTTTCCACAGGAAAGGTCCAGCATATAAGGGAGAAATCTTTGTTCATATGATGCAAGGCTTAACTGGAGTAAGGTGCCACCTGTATATATGTTTTAGGAATGATTCACAGATTGCTTCTGATGTGTTTCTTCAAGGCTGGTGGAACAAATGGATTCCCAGCCCAAGTTTGGTTTAGAGATGTCTAGGTCATCTTCCCATGTGGATTTAAATCTTTCTATTCTTCTAAGCCTTTTATTTAGGAAGTAGGTGTAAAGCTAGTTGAATTCAGTGAAACTTGCCCCCAAGCTAGTGAATGGGCTGTTATAGTTTCATACACCTTCAAAGACCCATAATGTGACCACAAGGAAAGCAACATCGCAAGTTAGGGGGAGCCAATCCTTTTGAAAGGTTCTTCTGCCTTTGTTGTGGGTGCCATGTTGCGTAGGACCCCTGATCTCTGAGCGATGGAGAGAGTATAGAACAAGGCTGGCCCAAGTCATTTTACTGCCTGAAGCAAAGGACAAGGTAGTTCCTCCCCTGTTAAATTAACTGGCAGTTGAATCTTGCTTCAACACCGGCAATGGGACTGCATCTTCCATGGTACCTGAGGGCACCGAGCTAGTTTAGGCGTCCCAGAGCAGGCCATGTAGCACAAATAGCTTTGTCCAGTTTCCTGCCTCGCAACAACTGCTGCTTGGTGAGTGACCACTTCACTCTACCCAGTGGTAAGACTAGCTTTGCTCTACAAGAGAGAAAGAGAAATCTGTCTGCTTTAATAAAAGCAAGGACAGGTCACTGTTGCCTGTTAACAATGTGAACCTGTTGCATAGTCTGCAAGGGGTGCTATTCTCTAGCCTCCAACCTGCATCCCATCAGTGTGTCATTTAAAACATAAGAAGGGAAAGGGAGTCATTTCCATTTTTCACTCCAGGTGAGGAAATGTGTAGGGCTGATGCCTGAAAGAGTGTTTCTGAGAATCTGTAAGGAGATCTTTTTCCAATCTACTCATTGGAATCAAAATGGGGGAAACGGAAGAGGATACAACACAATAGGCCGTTGTAGGAAGCACAAGTTGCTTCTGGGCTTTATAGCAAGAGATAATGCAGAAACTGACCAGCATGGACTTATCAGCAGTGGCCAAGGAGGGAACGAAGGAGCCCTTTAATGCTCCCTGATCCTGGCTGATTGATGAGCCATGCTAGTGTCTCATTTTGGGGTGGTGGGAGGGGACATTGTTCATATGTCAAAATCACAGCTTATGAGGCCCGGGGCAACACAAAGCACCAAGGACTGTGAACTCAGGGGGGAAGGACTCTTTAGATGTGACAAAGGGCACATCTAAACATCTCCTTTATTAAGGCACAGTAAGAAATTGTCCCTGAAGCGGCCTGGCAGCTGTAAAATACCATTACTAATCCAGTCGTAGTTCACGCCTCTGGCATAAGGAGCCCTGAGACTCACTCTGATGATACAGTCAGTCCCCACATTGTGATGGTACAGTCAGTCCCCACATGGTTTCTTCACCTCAAGAGAAACCATTATTATTTTTAATGGCTGTAATTTAAAATATATATCTAATTATTTGCAGAAGATCTATTGATCCCTCCTCAGCATGATTTTTCTTTTCCCATATAGTGAAGAGGGCACCCCACTTCCTTCTTCTCTGAGACCCCCAGCTCCTTCTCTGGCCATGGGCTGTGAGGACTGACTGAGCTGAGGCCTTCCTCTTCCTCTCTTTGCCTTTTATGTGTGACTCTCCACCACATCTTGGGTCCCTTGCCTCACTTTTGAGGGAGCCTGCACTCACATAAGGTTTAGTTTACTTACTACCATTACTCAAAAGGAGGACTTGCTCCAAGTAAAGATCAATGGTTGGCCACTGTGAGAACAAGATGCTGGACTAGATGGGCCTTTGATCTGATCCAGGAGGACTCTTATTGTGTTCTTAAATGCTTTGGATCACCAGAGGGGAAGTGCCCTGCTCTCTTCCTACTGGGCTGGCCAGACAGAGTCGGGGAGGAACTGTCTACCTGTTCATCAATCCATGGTTGCTGCTTTCCCATCTGACTCCCATCTCTGCTTGGTCCTTCACCTTATTTTTCATCCCACCCTGTTGTGGGCCTCACTCTTGTGCACAGGGGTCTCAGCATGGTGTGGTTGCCCACATCTATCTGAAATCCCACATATATCTGGGCATTTTAGCCTTAACCATTTTGAACCAATTAACTTGAAAAATTAAGCATAGAGGTCTGTGAATTCGTTTTTTTAAATAAATGTATTACACTACCTGCCATTTCAGTCCTCTGGTAAGTGATACATATTTTTAGTTAGGAATGTGAACTCTTAAGAAATCTTGGGTCAATGCCATCATCCAATCCCAGCAATTTGCAACTTTTTGACTTATCAGTGATTTTTGTGAGCAGATTCAGTCAATTGCTTAGGTTGCATGCCTTGTTTTCCTGTGCCATAAAAGGAGCTGGATCTGATGTGGCAATTGTTCTCATTTGGAATAGGCTGGACTGAGTTGGTGTATATTTATATGTTTTTATATTTCCTGGCACTGATGCTCCCTTATTTTCTAACTCCTCCCTCCCATAGGGTTTTCCTATAGCTCCTTGTGTGTTATCTGTATTATTTTGATTGTGAAAATGTGTTTTTAATTTGGGAGAACGCCTACTAAAACAGGGAGGCGTTTCCATACTGTCTCTTTTTTAAGGGTGGGGGGTTAAATCATATACTGGCAAAGTCAGGCTGCACAATTAAAATTAATTTTCAGCTCTTGTGCAACAAACTCACTTCCTCAAAAAACTAGACTTTTCGTGATAAAGAAAGTGATGGGAAAATGCACTGAAAAGTGAGGATTAAGAACATAAGAACATAAGAAGAGCCTGCTGGATCAGGCCAGTGGCCCATCTAGTCCAGCATCCTGTTCTCACAGTGGCCAACCAGGCGCCTGGGGGAAGCCCGCAAGCAGGACCCGAGTGCAAGAACACTCTTCCCTCCTGAGGCTTCCGGCAACTGGTTTTCAGAAGCATGCTGCCTCTGACTAGGGTGGCAGAGCACAGCCATCATGGCTAGTAGCCATTGATAGCCCTGTCCTCCATGAATTTGTCTAATCTTCTTTTAAAGCCATCCAAGCTGGTGGCCATTACTGCATCTTGTGGGAGCAAATTCCATAGTTTAACTATGCGCTGAGTAAAGAAGTACTTCCTTTTGTCTGTCCTGAATCTTCCAACATTCAGCTTCTTTGAAAGTCCACGAGTTCTAGTATTATGAGAGAGGGAGAAGAACTTTTCTCTATCCACTTTCTCAATGCCATGCATAATTTTATACACTTCTATCATGTCTCCTCTGACCCGCCTTTTCTCTAAACTAAAAAGCCCCAAATGCTGCAACCTTTCCTCGTAAGGGAGTCGCTCCATCCCCTTGATCATTCTGGTTGCCCTCTTCTGAACCTTTTCCAACTCTATAATATCCTTTTTGAGATGAGGCGACCAGAACTGTACACAGTATTCCAAATGCGGCCGCACCATAGATTTATACAACGGCATTATGATATCGGCTGTTTTATTTTCAATACCTTTCCTAATTATCGCTAGCATGGAATTTGCCTTTTTCACAGCTGCCGCACACTGGGTCGACATTTTCATCGTGCTGTCCACTACAACCCCGAGGTCTCTCTCCTGGTCGGTCACCGCCAGTTCAGACCCCATGAGCGTATATGTGAAATTAAGATTTTTTGCTCCAATATGCATAATTTTACACTTGTTTATATTGAATTGCATTTGCCATTTTTCTGCCCATTAACTCAGTTTGGAGAGGTCTTTTTGGAGCTCTTCGCAATCCCTTTTTGTTTTAACAACCCTGAACAATTTAGTGTCATCAGCAAACTTGGCCACTTCACTGCTCACTCCTAATTCTAGGTCATTAATGAACAAGTTGAAAAGTACAGGTCCCAATACCGATCCTTGAGGGACTCCACTTTCTACAGCCCTCCATTGGGAGAACTGTCCGTTTATTCCTACTCTCTGCTTTCTGCTTCTTAACCAATTTCTTATCCACAAGAGGACCTCTCCTCTTATTCCATGACTGCTAAGCTTCCTCAGAAGCCTTTGGTGAGGTACCTTGTCAAATGCTTTTTGAAAGTCTAAGTACACTATGTCCACTGGATCACCTCTATCTATATGCTTGTTGACACTCTCAAAGAATTCTAATAGGTTACTGAGACAGGACTTTCCCTTGCAGAAGCCATGCTGGCTCTGCTTCAGCAAGGCTTGTTCTTCTATGTGCTTAGTTAATCTAGCTTTAATAATACTTTCTACCAGTTTTCCAGGGACAGAAGTTAAGCTAACTGGCCTGTAATTTCCAGGATCCCCTCTGGATCCCTTTTTGAAGATTGGTGTTACATTTGCCACTTTTCAGTCCTCAGGCACGGAGGAGGACCCAAGGGACAAGTTACATATTTTAGTTAGCAGATCAGCAATTTCACATTTGAGTTCTTTGAGAACTCTCGGGTGGATGCCATCCGGTCCCGGTGATTTGTCAGTTTTTATATTGTCCATTAAGCTTAGAACTTCCTCTCTCGTTACCACTATTTGTCTCAGTTCCTCAGAATCCCTTCCTGCAAATGTTAGTTCAGGTTCAGGGATCTGCCCTATATCTTCCACTGTGAAGACAGATGCAAAGAATTCATTTAGCTTCTCTGCAATCTCCTTATCGTTCTTTAGTACACCTTTGACTCCCTTATCATCCAAGGGTCCAATTGTCTCCCTAGATGGTCTCCTGCTTTGAATGTATTTATAGAATTTTTTGTTGTTGGTTTTTATGTTCTTAGCAATGTGCTCCTCAAATTCTTTTTTAGCATCCCTTATTGTCTTCTTGCATTTCTTTTGCCAGAGTTTGTGTTCTTTTTTATTTTCTTCATTTGGACAAGACTTCCATTTTCTGAAGGAAGACTTTTTGCCTCTAAGAGCTTCCTTGACTTTGCTCGTTAACCATGCTGGCATCTTCTTGGCCCTGGCGGTACCTTTTCTGATCTGCGGTATGCACTCCAGTTGAGCTTCTAATATAGTGTTTTTAAACACCTTCCAAGCATTTTCGAGTGATGTGACCCTCTGGACTTTGTTTCTCAGCTTTCTTTTTACCAATCCCCTCATTTTTGTGAAGTTTCCTCTTTTGAAGTCAAATGTGACCGTGTTGGATTTTCTTGGCAATTGGCCAGTTACACGTATGTTTAATTTAATAGCACTGTGGTCACTGCTCCCAATCGGTTCAACAACACTTACATCTTGCACCAGGTCCCGGTCCCCACTGAGTATTAAGTCCAGGGTTGCCGTCCCTCTGGTCGGTTCCATGACCAACTGGTCTAACATTTAACATTTGCTTTACGCATATCTGACCTCCTCAAAACAAATGGAAATAAATAGCTAATGTTGTCTAACCTCCCAGCAAACTTTGTGCAAACAAATAAGATTAATGTTCAGTAAGCATGTGGAAACAACACTGGACGATACTATGCCATGGCAAGTGGTAGGGATTGAGAGCCATGAGGTTCCTTTCAGGATCCAGACCTATTACAAGATCTGAATAACTGTGACAAGAGGAAAAAAAGCAATAAAAATTAAGAAAATAAAGATATTTTTCTTAAGGCAAATATGGAGGAATGATCCTAGAGAACTCTTTAGAAGTGAATCTTTTATTAATATTTATTTATTTATAATTTTATTTCTATACCGCCCTTCCTCCCAGCAGGAGCCCATATTTGAGGTGTTTATTTGAGGTGGTTATTATAGCACAATATCTTTTCACTTTTCCCACCTATACATAACAAGTAGTGTCATATTATGGAAAGAAAATGACATTCGCATTAGAAAATCTGTTTTCTCATCAGCTGAAGTACTTTCTAATCAGGGTGCATATCAGTCACCTTGAGAACTTGCTACAGGCTAAAATAGCAGAGTGCTAAAGAAAGAAAAAAATACTGATATTTATGGAGTGACACCATGGTCTAGCACAAGGATAGCCAATGTGGTGTCCTCCATATGTTGGACTACAACTCCTATCATCTCTGACCATTAGCCATGCTGATGAGGGCTAATGTGAGTTGAAGTTCCACAACGTCAGAAGGGTTCCACGTTAGCTATCCCTGCCCTAGCTGATGATCTTCTTATGGTCTTGGTCTTCTATGGTCATAATCTTTTGCATGCCACAGTAGCCATTGGCCACTGAAAGAACCTTGAGACAAGCAAAGTGAGAAAGAGAGAGAGGACTTTCCCCTTGGTGTAGGCCCAGCCTCTCCAGCTATGAAAACAAAAGTGTCAGAAATTACTTTGTTTTGACTAGGGGGTGAGTCCTGGGAATTGGGCTGGGGTTACCTGCCCAAGAGAGGTCAGCAAGCCCTCACTCAGGTTTCAGGATTTAATTATTTAATAGCCACTCTCTCCTCCTCCCTGATGGGCACTGGAGCAGGATTAACTAACAGCTCTTTGGCCAAAAAAGGAGGGGGGTGTCAGAGGCATAGCTGAAGCAATCAACAGCCTGTTGTCCCAGGTGCTGCCTGAGTTCAAATTTCTGCACTGGGAAAGTAAAGAAATATTTCCTCAGATTAATGGCCCTGTTTCACCCTCCCTCCCCATTCCCAAAGAGAGCAACACAATTGCATCCCACTTCCCTGCTTCCTTGTAACACAGATTCCTTGGGATTCAGCTTGATTCCCCTCCAACAGATGCAGAAGTTCCTTTTGGTTTATTGCCTGAGTATTCAGTACAAGGCACCTACTTAAGCTGTACCAAGAGATGAAGGACATAGGCATGGTGCATGGAGGACACAGGCTTTGGGAACATGGACAGGGTAAATTGTACAGGTTATTGCACAGCATTAAAAGGCAAGGGAGTGCAAGGCGAGGTGCTGCCTGTCATGCACAGCCCTACTGTGACTGAGTCTGATCAGGCATATATCTTGACTAACTTTTGACTCCATCTGCTCAAGAAGAATTGTGTTCTCTTCAGAGGCAAGTAGCTGTAGTTGTGCCTGAGGCCCTGTTGGCACAATATAAAAGAAGGAATCAAATGGTGAGGAGATGTACTGAAACTTTGTACAAATGGGCTAATTACAGTAAAGCCATCTAAGATGATGCAGGGTTATTTATGGTTCTATTTTGCCATGTTTCAGTGAGATATTCCAAATATTGTTGGGGCTAAGTGAGGGCCACAGTGCTCACTGGCAAGTTGACAGCAGCATCATTTACATTGTAGAGAAAGGGAGTGTTGATGAATGAGATGCTATAAATTCAAAGAAGGCAAAAAGCCCACGCCACAATCAGAGTAGGGGCTCCCTTTCATGCATTCGCCATCACAACAAAATGAAACATTTAAAGTGCAAGCAAAAGAGAGGCTGTCTGCCACCTTTCAGTCTATCAAAGAATGAATTGAACTAGATCAGGCTTCAACAACATAGTTCCTTCAAGATGTCATTGGGCTCCAACTCCCATCATTCTTCACCATTGGCCATACTGGTTGGGGTTGATGGGAGTTGGGAGTCCAGTGACATCTTGAAGGCACCATGTTGTTGAAGCCTGATCTAGTTGTTGAAGACTGAACTAGACCAGGGGTAGCCAGCATGGTGTCCTCTGTTGTGGTGTAAATTTGTTAAGCAGAGAATAACAGCGGTCTGAAATGTGTGTGTACCAGTGTGTGTGTGCTAAGAAAGCAGGCTTTTACCCTGCATTGAGATCACTGAGACTTAAGACTTAGTAAAATAAGAAAAGCTACTTTATTTATAGAAATACATTGTAGATAGAAAGGCATACCAAGTTCTAACTAACTAACTAAGTTGGAGGCGCAATGCCCAGGCTTGGGAGTTGCCCTCATGGCTAGGAGAGAGAGAGCAGAGACAAAGGTGTCTCCTCTCTCCCGGACAGTCTGAGAAGAGAAGAGAGAGGAAAGGGCAGAAGGAGGAGGGGCAGGTAAGCTTCCCTCAAGACGTATCAGTCTAACAGCCGGAAGGAAGTCAGTCAGAGCATCACAAGTAAAGGTAATCAAGCCTAACCATCTGGAGGACCCTAACTCTGTCTCCCTTCTGGAACATAAACAAAAGTACAAAACAGGAGTTGCTCTTGCCCCACTTCCAACATCCTCCAGTTGTGTTTGACTCCAACTCCTATCAGCTCTAGGTGTTACAAAAGGAGCCAGGCCTGGATGAAAGCCCGACTGATAAAAGCTCTCAATTCCTTGAGATGCCAATAAGGAATAGAGACGAGACCAGATCAGTATAAAGTCTTGCCTTTAATACTACCTTTGCAAAGGGAGGGCCCCAATCAAGTGGCTCTCCAGAATAGCTGACAGTCATCATATTTATAGGCTATAGATGCGTCACATACATAATATCAGAAATGCATAGCTAATCAAGAATACATCATTGTTTAATTTCTCAGCATCTGTCTATTCTGGTCCACTTCTCTGTTCTCATCCCAGACTTCCTCTATCCTTGACCTTTGGTCCTACAAGCTGGGAATAACATCTTTAATTGCTAAAGAAGCAGATAAGCGGAAAATTCCCGTACTTTTCACAAAGCAAGGAAAGCAAGCATATGTTTCATTTTGCATTATTTGTTTTCATTTTAGTACAACATTTTAATTTTTAACTCATTGCAACATAGGCAGCACATCCAGTGGTGAGGGATAAATGGAACAGGAGTCAGCAATGTCATTACGCTGGCTACCCATGGATTAGACTAAGGTTAGGGGTTAGTTCTGCAGTCTGGTTGGAGATAGGTTGCTTATTGCTAGACAAGTACACAGACTACTAACCATTGGGGAAAGCTATCCCAGGTCATATTTGTCTGTACTATCTAGAGAGGCCTTAGTGGCACTTGCCCCCAAGGAAGGTGGCTCAAAGCAAGGGTTGCCAGAGAGTTTCATTGATGGAACAGACATAATCACCTTCAGGGAATGGCACCATTGCAAACAATAGGTCTAGAAGTAATGGGCAGAGTTTGTTTTGGGAGGGTGTCAGGAGGACTAGGCTGTGGAATCTGGGTCTTTCAAGGCAGACATTTGATATTCCCACAGACTAGATTTTACAAGCGGAATCCAATTTTATTACTATATTAACTTTAGTAACTTTTTCTTACACAGCCATCTGATGGCCAATCTACCAGTCAGGTTGTAGAGAATAAGCTTTCAAGGAAAGGGCTGCTAAAGCAGAAGCAACCCCTGATGTCCTGCCACAAAACCACAATGCATTTCTCACCACCTCTGATTTATTTTCCTACAGTTTTCAGCCTTTCAGAAATAGCCAAAGGGAAGATCTGCTAAGTAAATGGTCAAGATGGGCAGCATTTTTCTGTGTTGTAGAATGATTTCATTTCTCCTCTAAAATGACTGCTAATCTTTCTTGCACTCATGGGGCCTGGTGTCAGAATTGGCTGCATCCTTAACCTAAAAGGGCTGCCGGAATGAACGGGGTCAATTTAAAATCAGGAAAGAGACATTACAGCATAACACTACAGTAGGAAGAGGCTAGTTAGGGCAGAAAGGGTTAAACTAGAAAGGTTCTTGGTGTGTGTGTGTGTGTGTGCGTGTGTGTGCGCGCGCATGTGTGCCTACATGTTGGAGAGCAGTTGGGACAATGGGCTCATTCAATAGCTATGAGGGGCTGCCTGGTTGTATTTGTACAGCTAGGTAAATGCAAACAGCCCTCCACTGATATGAGCACCTTTGCCCCAACCTCTGCCCCATTCCAGTTCCAAACATCTAAGTCTGAGATGTCCCCTTCACAGCCTGACATATCTACATAGCAGGTGCTTTGAGTCTCACTCATTGGAAACATTTTAATTTTTACCTCAGAAAGCTTCACACCTGGGTTGCGGAGAAGAACCGTCATTTACAGAATGTTGCCTCGGGGGTGTGTGTGAAGGTCTATGACCAGAGCTGAATGTAATCTGTGATTCCATTATTGTACCTCACAAGCATGGAATCTGTAAACTCTTTCTTTGGCTGTGTACACACCATACATTTAAAGCACATCCCCCGAATCCTCACAAAGCCCTCACAAAGCTACAGTTTCCAGCACCATTAACAAACCACAGTTCCCAGGGTTCTTTGGGAGGAAAATGTGCTTTAAATGTATCATGTGTTCTTAAAAGTAAGTTTGTGGCCCTCAAGTTTCTGGCTGTGAAGTTAGGTTTGAAAATGTGAGTGAACAAGCAAGATTTGCAGCTCTCTTCCGAGTTTCTTCCCACATGCAGGAATGGATGGAAAACTATGAGGCATATTTAACCTATTGAGAGTTGTCTTAACTGCAGCCCTTCTGGGAGCTGTTTCACACATGAATTTTTTCTTACCTGTGTGTGCACATTTTGTCATAACTAGAAACTCTGCACCCGTGTTTGGAAGCCACTGCAATTTCCACATACAATTAGCTATGGCAAAACAAAAGTGATTTTTCTCTCATAGCAACCTATAATTAATTAATTAACCAATCAATCACCTTTCATATACATTTCAAGGTGATTTACAATCATACAATAAAATAACTAAAAGTAACTTAAAACCAGTACAATAAACACCAAAGGACATAATTTTATCACCGGCTGGAAAACTTATTGAAACAAAAATATATTCTATTCTTATGTATTAATGTATGAATCTGTGGTAGAGGTTGTCCTATTGGAAAACAGACTGTGTATGAAGCAGCCTTTTCCTGCTCTTTGAGTACAAAGTTTCTGTCTGATATGCTCACTTTACAGTGCTTTGGAATGGTGCCTGGGCCCAGTCTCCTGCCAAAGATCTTGGAACTGAACTTCCTGCTGCCTAGGGGGTAACCCTGATTGATCGCCCACAGAGCAGAATAACCTAGACTATGTCAATGCATACTATTTCTCAGAACCTAAAGTACCTTTGTTCCACTGCCATTTGCCACTCCACTGGGTTATCCTTTCGTGATTTTGCTTTGAAAGTGTGGCTCTATTGTGTCCATAGGCTGTGTATTATATGGATCCAAAATGGCTGCCCTGCCCACTGGCAGCTGTTCTCTAGGAAAGCACAGAATAAAAAGGCTAGCAGTTGCTACTGGAAAGAACAGTTGTGGAAAAAGTCAATTGACAAGTTGGCGGGTGTGACAGTGAAGGAAAGAGAGAAGCACACAACACAAAGCACTCTGCAGAGTGCAAAAGAAGCTTGCCTGTGACAAAGAGTTCCATAAGGCTCCAAACCCTTCAAGAAAAGTCTTGTGGGGAGGAAAGGGCCTTTGGCCCTTGCTCAACAGAAGCAGAAGAGGGCATCCCCATTTCCACGGTGGGCAGGACCTGGCAGCTGGGACAGTGTGTGTGGGAACCCCAACTCAGGAAACTGGTTGGATTTACTGGACTACGCTCTAAATTCCTCCTCACAAAAGAGGCCTGTTCAGTGGGAACAGGATGCCGAGGATTCAGCTGCATTTGTTTGGCCAGTAGAGCCTGGTGGATTAGGGACAATTGGTTCAGCCCTGACAGAAAATATCAGGAATGTTAAACAATGAAACGGCCTCCAGTTGTTGTGGGCTTGGAGGGGCCCTCCCCTATCCTGGGCATGCCCCACATGTGTCTCTCACTTCTGATTAATCTGTAGCCCTTGCCCTAGGAAAGCATGGCCACATAGCTCTTTTTGGTTTACTGATTATTTTACTGAGTAGCAGCATGGGCTACCATGGTGACACTGTTGTTACCAGCCTTCAGCTAATCAGTGGAGCCCCTTGCTGAAGGGTTTGGGAGGGCGAAGGATTCTTGAGAGGTTTTGCTCAGACACCAGTGTCTTTTTTGCAGACGTGGGACCTATGTCCCAGTGTTACATTGCACTGAGAGAAAGAGTAGTTTAATCTGCTGGGCTTTTTGTTTGTTTCTGTTTCTTGGCTTCTAGAAGAGAGATGTACATACCCAAGATGAGGGGGGGGAAATATCTTCCAATATTTGGCAGGGGAATATAGGTACAATTATTTTACGATAAAGGGTTCATAATGGACTAATAAGTAATTTTTTAAAAGTTAGCTTCTAGGTTTTCTCAACACCCCCCAAAGCAAATGTTTGTATTTGAGTGCTGTAAATGTGTGCATTCTGCAATAAAAGCAATCATAGAGTCCTGTGGCACCTTGAAAACTAACACATTTATTATGGTATAAGCTTTGTGGACTCAAGCCCCCTTCATTAGTGCAATCTTAATTAAGTTAAAAATGCACAACTTTAACCTTTTACAGAGCAGCGGATTGGTGATAATCACTGAGATTATTATATTAACACCTGTAGTAGATAGGGGACCATTTGCAAAACAACAACAACAACAAAATAATAATAAAAGCACAGATATCTTGCCATTGGTATTACTATAATTTTTTTAAAAACCCTTCATCTCAATTTAACCAACAAGTGATAGCACTGAATGTTCCCATCACTCAGAATATCAAAATGTTCAAAGTTTTAACATTCAGTATATGAGATTCAATTAGTGCTACTGGCTTTTAAGATTCAGTAATTGAGAGCAATTCCCAGATAAGACTGAAAACCAATAGATAGCCAATTGTTTCTTTAATCTCGGCCATAATAGAGCAACTGGCAGCAGTGATTTTTGAGGCTGAATTCATAAAGAATATTAGCATGAGGACTCCCAGACTGTGATAGGTAATCAGAGTAGTAGCACAGTATGTGAAGGTGCCATTTGGCTGACTATTTATTTCGTACTAACAGCTTCCTCATAGAACAACTGAGACAAAAAATAAAATTCCCTTATATCAGAGAGCTTACAAAAGTCAGATCAAGAAGATAAGACATCCCTCCCCAGTTTTGAGCAACACAGGCAAATGCAATATATATACCCTAGGCTGGGAAAAGGTTGTGTGCTCACTAGTAAATTATTTGTAGACTGTAACAAGCCAGGTCTGTGTAGAATCATTCAGTGGTTTCATGGGAAAAAATTCCAGCTGAGGCCATAGTTTTCTGGGAGTTGCTCTCACCAACTAGTCATTAATTATCCACAAATTCTGCAGGGTGTCCTATGGCATTACTTTATTTCTGCTCCTTGCTTGCATAAGGAATTTAGGAATAGCAGAATGAAAGTCAGAGCTATTTCAAGAAGGAGCTGAATAGTTTGGCAAACTTTTCTGCACTCTTAGATTAACATAGACAACCACAAGCCTATCACTTTCTGAAGACAAAATTAGGTCAGAGAAGTGGTGGCAAGAGATGCCCAAAGGAATAGGCAGAAGCCACGCATTGGTAGTTTAATTTTCACACTATTTGCCAGATTAGTAAATAGGCTTTTCTTGGTTGCAAGTAAGATTTCTCCCCAGGTGACTAGCTACAGAACTTCTGGAAACGCTGCATCCTTTTTGTTTACAAATGTGGCAGGTTGAGCTCAGAAAACGTTTGTAGGCTAATAACTTCTGGTAGTATTGACAAGCCTTCCTGAAAAGATTTGCATTGAAGGGTGGCATATAAATTCAGATAATAAAATTAATATATTGTAAGGCACCCATGTGCCTTGATGTCCCTGCAGTCAGAAATGGGCATTACTCTATATCAGTGGAATATAGATTATAGGCTTTCTGGTGATCAGTATAGAGTTGCAGGCCCTTCAGTTACTACTGCATTAAGGCTCTGTCTGAAACTCCCAGAAGTGGTCCAGGATTTGATGGAACAGAGGTTTGGTCATATGTTAGCTGTTAAACCTTGACTCAACACAGGTGTCAATAACTTAACTGATTTATTTACAAGATTATTGCTACATGCACCCCAGTCTCTCAGTGGTGAGAGATTTCAGGGGTGCCGGTGCTTAACTTGGGTTTGGTTTCCTTCGAATGAAGGTCACTGGAGTGTGTGCTGTCTTTGTTATATCTAGTTTTATTTACGTATATATACAAGCTGAGCATTAGATGGAAGGGTTCATGGCATTAACACTACAAAAGATACCTTGCACTGAGCAGCGTATTGGACTTGATGGCCTTACAGGCTCTTTCCATAGCACTGGATTGTTGCAGAGAGCAAGAACAGGCCTCTGTGTGTTCCCAACTCCAGCCAAAAGATGAGATTGGTTATTCTTCTTTCATGTATCCTCAGTAGAGACAGGGCAGGGTGAGGCTGGGACAGGGAGCTGTGCCCTGATACTGAAATTTCTCTCTTCTTTCAGAATCCCCCATCTGCTGGGATGCGTCTCCTTGACAAAGAAGGGTCATTGATGCAGGAACATAGGCAGCTGTCTTGGACTGAGACAGACCATTGGTCCATCTAGCTTAGTACTGTCCACACTGACTGACAGTGGCTTTCCAGGGTTTCAGGCAAGGGTCTTTCTATCTCAGTCCTATCTGGAGATGCTAGGGATTGAACCTGGGATCTTCTGCATACAAAGCAGATACTCTACCACTGAGCTCTACTACTTTGCCAGGGCCATCAGGGTAATCTCCAGCAATTCTGCTTGTTCTATTAACCCTCTCCTCTATCTTACAATCAAGAAGCACAGGGCTGTGAGGGACTCCTCAGATGATATTTAGACTACTCCCCCCAATCCTATAATATTATATGTAACTCCGTGACAGGGTTCTCCCACAGCCTTCCAGCAAAATTTCATGTAATCTAAGGGACAAGAGAGAGAAGAGAGTCTAGAGGCTTGGGGCCACACTACTTTAAGGACCACTTGATCCCATATAGATGTGCCTGATCCTCGAGATCATCTTCAAAGGCCCTGCATTCAGTGCCATCGTGTGGGTTTCAGCATGTGAGTACAAGTGATGGGCCCTTTTCAGTTGCTCTGGCTTGGTTCTGGATGCCCTTCCAACTCAGTTGTATTTGGCCCCCTTCTCTAGGCTCTTTTAGACAGAAGCTGAAACACATTTGTGTTGACAAGCTTTTAAAGGTTGATTAAATATGTTACTGCTTCAGTTTCTAAGCTACTTTTATTGTAACTTCTTAAATAGTTGTTTCATTGCATTTTAAAACATTGAGCTGATGTATTTATATTTGTTTTTGCATGCCGCTTTTTGTGTGAATGCAGAAGAGTGGGATCAAAATACATAAATATTATTGTAATGACTCCTGGGCTGTACTTATAGAGCACTGCACAGTGCTCACTATGCCTGAATGCAAGCCACATATCTTGGAACTGTCTACTAGTATTTATATACAAGGAGCAGGAGTTTTGAACAACTTCTCTCACTCAGTAATGAAAGTGGAGTACATGTGTGTGTGGGGGGGGTTCCATTCCTAGAACTCCTATTGTGTTTTTCTGGTACTCTAAATTCAGTGATGAATTTGGGTGAAATAGTTTTCTGAAACTTCAGAATGCTTTTCTGGAGTCTGTACCTACCTAATATTTCCTGCCTACTTTCAGTGCCACCTGAGGGCCAAATTAGATGATATAAGAAATGTTGATTGCATTTCACATGTCTTCCTTTAAAAAAGGGGGGGGAATAAATAGTAGGTGTATAGATAATGAATATTGGGACCGTTGAATGCAGGATTATTATTCTTTTTAAACCCTTTCCCCCCATGCTGCAGTTCTGATAGAAATGACCTCCCTCTAAATCTTGCCAAAGGAAGAAAGCTGCCATTATCTTCCCACATCCGAAACAGAATAAGGTCTGATTGCTCATTGCTATTTGGGCAAAAGGGGCAGATGTGTTGCAGTCACACAGAGCTGCATTTAGGTCAGGGCTATCTTATCGGGTACCATATAACATGAAACGTTTTCACTAGAAACTGAAGGAGATTGCAGATGAATAAAATCTGGGCACCATCAATGAATGAAGGGCAGGGAGAGCAGGATCATGCCTGCTGGCCCTGCTGCTGACCTCCATGGGCTTACCAGCTGTTCCACAGACCCTACACACATGGAACCTGCATGTGCATAGGCCACCTATGTGTGATCTGTACCCTGCATATATAAACTCATTAATCCACCAAACGAACTCAGAAAAAATATCTTAGTCATTCTGTAGATATAGTCTTCAGTCCTAGGCCTCCTTGTACAAACTCTGCTCTTATTTACTCAAATTACTCTTCACACCTCATTAATAATCTGCAAAGAATTAATCTGGTGCCTCTAAGCAGAAACAAAGGGGAAAGTGCTTTGAACAAGGAAGCTAATTTGATGTCCAGTTTGGAGCAGCTGGGATTGCCTCCCTCCTGCCCTCACTGTGACTCAGGGTCAGAGGGATTCGGGGAAAGAACATCTGCTCTACTTACTGTGCATGTGCTGTTAAGCTTTCTCTTATCTCAAAGGTTTGTCAGCCATAACCACATGCCCTCTCCCAATTGTACTTGGCTTCCTTAACGAAAGGAAAAGGCTGCTGGAATTTGTACCTAATTCCAGAGCTTACCTGCTCCATGCTGTAATATTTTGAGTGGCATCCAATACTATCTGCATACCTTGGGAGCTAGACTGGATAATTTTGAAACCATACTGAATGCTGTTATTCAAAAGCATTTAGGATTTTACAGCTGATTTTGGGGTATCAAAATGTGCTGATCTGTAAAATAGAAAGGCAAAAAGCATGGTTTATAAACTGGAGGGAGCAACTAAAGGCTATGACATTTGGCTTTCTTTCTTTCCTATTATGGACTCCTCTCTTTACATATATAAGTGTATCTACCTTTGTATATCAAATGCTGGTGTTTTATGTCATAAGTTTTGTCATGAGGAAAGATCTATACAGACCCTTCTGTTCCATTTCACTCTTTGCAATCAGGACAGGGCACAGCACCTCAGTTGCCAAAATCAATACTTCACATCTGTGTGCATGGGGCAAGTTTCATGGCGCCTGCGGGGGCTTTGATAGCATTTCTATTCCTGGTTGGTGGCAAACTGCCTTCTATTCTGAGTCATGCACGCACATGGGTTCCATTTCAGTCCCTGCTTCCTTTGGCTTGGGTGGGCAGAGGATGAAGAGCAGTTCCATACCCCAGTCAGTGGTGTTCTTTCTCCTACATAGCTCCTGAAAGACGAGGTCTGTGTGTTCTTAAAATGGCAGGGATATGATAGGTTTGAATGGAAGTGTGTGTAAGCACAAGCCCCAGACTCTTTGGTGGCCCACAAGCTTCTCACACACAATCTCCTCCTTGTCTCTCTCCACCTGGCCCAGAGCTTGTGTTCAATATTAATGAACTCTCCTTCTTGCCTCTGTAATTGACCATGGTGCTGTTTTCCAGGGGTTTTGGCAAGGCAGAGAAAAAGGAAATAAGGGAAACAAAAATGTAAAAAGAGGGGAAAGAAAGCAGTAACACAAACCAATGGGGTGAGTGGAGCGAGCGTCTAAAACCATATCCTTCCCCTGAAATAGAGATCATTTATTCACCTGGGCCCACACAAAGCTGGACAAGACACCATTGTCAGTAGCTGCACAGGGACCAAAGATCCAGGGGAGCTGATGTGTTGGGGTGCCAAGGAAAGAGAAAAGGTATGATGAGGAGTGCTGGGACAAGAGTGGGATTTTGCAAAGTCGAAGTGCTGCATGAGATGCATACTGAGCTGTCTCCTTCCCCAATGCTTCTCTCTCCCACCTTCATGATTTAGTTTATTTACACAGAAATGGCACAGAAAGCCTTAAGCAAACATCCCCAAGGCCCTAGCCCCCTCCCCTCAATCCTGAGTGCCTGAGTTTGGAGCAAGCTGTTCAGGGTAGGACAAGAAAGCCCCTGCTAACAGCAGTTTCTCCAGCTCTGCTCAATGGACTCATTCACTGGCTGTGATGAATGCATTGGTTCTGGCACATTAGCAGGCAGCTGGGCTTTTTCACTGGGCCACTAAGGCTGCTGGGACATGGTAGGAGTCACACCTGCTGGTGGTCTGTCTGCTTTACAAGGGGCAGTGGGTGAAGGGGTCTATGGGTCTATAGGCAAGACTGTTTCCAGTCCCTAAGGTCCCATATTAAGGGGCCACTCCTAGGCCAGAACTGGTCTGCAGGTACCAAATGTTTATTTGTGTAAACACTGACAATACTAAGATGTTGTGAGCAGTAGTTCCTTTCATGCCTCTTCTTCTGTCTCTTGTTGAGTCTGTACCCTCTCAGGGAATCTGCGCTATGAACTCTAGCAGCAATTTACAAGATTGCTTACATGAAACATTTCAAAAACATGCCAGGTTGCTAAACAATAAGGGCCATTTCATTATGCCTGGCTGCTGTAGCATGACCTTTAGCGTTACCGCCAAAAAATCCAGAAAAGCCCAGAATTTGGTGAATATGTAGTTCCATAGAACAGGGATGTAGTAAGAATCTGGGGATTCTATCACAGGCCACCATTACCACCAAGCTACAGAGATGCAGCAGGCCTCCTCCTCACATAGCTGAGGTATTTTTAGGACCCACCCTAATGTTGTGTTTGTAAGTTGTTTTAAACTCTTTTTAATGTTGCATTTGAAATTGTTGTAACCCACCCTGGGATCTTCAGGTGAAGGTGGACAAATAATGATAAAAATAAGTGTGAAGTAGCCCCTTGTACCAATGTGACACAATTATACTTTGCATCTGTGCAGAACATGTCAGAATCTTAGGCTGCAATCCAATATGTGTCTACTAAGAAGTATGCTCCATTGGATTCAGTGGGACTTACTTCCAGGTGTGTATTGGATTGTAGCCTTAGGCTTTTATTGTGGGAACTAGGGCTTAAGGAATTTGAAATGGATTCGGAGGGGGGATATATTTGGAGGACATTTAAATAAAAAAAATACCTGGGTTCACTTAACTTTTTCTGGAACAGAAGCAGGAGATTCCACCCTTGTGTTTGCTCTGCCAAAATATTATAAGCAAACATCTGAATAAAGGGCATGGTGAGGGATCTAGCTACTCTGTTTGGCCTCTTTCACTCACTGACCAGGGAAATTCAGATGAGAGTAATGTGCTTTGGGAGTGCAGCCCCTCACAGCTGGATGAGACCCTATGACTAATTACACATATGTTTGAGTGAAATTATTTGTTCAGGTGCTCACACTCAGCATTTGTACACCTATGGTGAGAACTCTCCAATTGGAAAGATGTGCCATGTGTCTGACCACATGGCACAAATAGCTAATGCTACATCTTGTGGTGAGCCTTTAAGAAAGCTGAAACCTACTGACAAATGCCAAGTCCAGAATACCACCCAGGTGCACAAGTTCCAAGGTTTTTGGTGGGTGGCATGAATGTGTGGGTTCTATGAATCAGCTTTGTTCTACCCACAACCTTGGATAGTTCTTGGCATTCTGTGTATTCCAGGTTCCAAATAACTTCCAAGTTCCAATGCCAGTGCTCCCCAGGCTTTTAATCAGGGGAACCCACCAATATATTGCGGTCCTCCTTTGGAATCCAGCTGTTAGTTCTAACCATTCACACTGAAACAAACCCATTAACTCCTTGTGTTGCGTTATCCCAAACACCCACTGCTTGCTGGCAGGTTGACAACTTGTGGGTTCCTATCAGCCTTTCCAGTGGCTTCTGTGGTTAGAGGATTGGCACTGAACAAGGGATGGGTGCATGGCTAGGCTAAAAGAGTAGGGTTAAAGAGGAGACAGTGCCTTTCAGAAGCTCTGTCAGTTCCATTTTAGATCAGTTCCATTGTTTTTGGCAGAGTAAGCTAGGTAAGAGATGTCAGCATCGCAGAAAAAGATCTCAGAGGTCCTGTTAGGAGCTGGTATGATCCACATTAGATAGGATGAGAAAAGCCATGGGAAGAGCAATCTTGCCAGTTGGATCATTTAGTGTTCACAAATCCCAGCAGTAGCCTATTGCTGGCCACAGTGTTCCAGGAAAGCGCCAAATTCCCTCACTGCTGTAACTAGGCAGATGTTGGATAATTTGCCCTATTATGGTATAATTTTAACTCCCAATGGCTTCCTAGAAACAGAGCATGTATATCCTCTGGCATTAGCTGTACCAGCTCTGATCCTGGCTTTCATTAAACTGCCCAAACCCCTCTGACTCTTGCTACATTTTTGGCCTTGGATATTCCAGAGAGCTGAACAAGCTACTTGCTTATTGCTGATGTTTTTTTACTCTTCCAGTTTCACAACATACCTCTGCCAAGTAGTAGCCCTCTACCTACTTTTTTGTCACATTCAAGGCCAGTCTGTTCGTGGGGGAACTCATATATTTGTCCCAGATAACAGCAGCTTGAACAGGGGAGAATAGCCATGGGGTAGGGCAGGCATCCAGGAGAATACCAGGGGAAGAAGAGGCAGGATAGGCATTATCTAGGGTGCATCCATGTCAGGATTCAATTTCATTAATCTGTGTCATGCTCCCATCTTAATTATTAGATGAAAAAAATAATTCCTCAGAGTGACCAGTTAGTCTAGTTACTACTGCACTAGATATGCCCAACTCTGCAATCAGAAAAGTACCCAATATAGAAAAGACAGGAAAGATCCATTTGTATCAAATTTTGCAGGTGGAATGGATTGTAGAAGCAAAATCAAATGATGCTAAATTTAATTTATTCTGGCTGCAATACTGGGGATTTTTCTGATGTCAGTTTGGTAAAATTAGGTAATAGGATGACTGTAGTGGTAGGAGAAGTATCATTTGGAGTTGGCAGGGGGAGGAAGGTAATTGAACTCTGGTCCCTGCAAGCTTCTCACAGGTTCCATTATCTGCTAAAGAAGAATCTAACATTTTTACAATGAAAGTTCTGATTCTTAAGATTCTCAACAAACCACTAGATTTTTGTACGAGTGAGTGAGCTAGCTGGCACACATGTATAGTGAAGCACAGACATAGCTGTGCAGTTTTCTAGACTCCCCCCACCTCCTCCCTAACTTATCATTTAATCTCAGTCCGCAATGTCATCCATGCCTCATGTTTGGAAAATGACACAGGACAAACTGAAACATTCATCATGCTAGCTTACAAGAACAAGCAAAGAAGCTATTGGATTAACATGCCTTTAGAAGCTGTTAGGAGGAGGAGCCCAGGGTTAGATTGCCATAAATGCCCTCAAGTGGCCCAAACTGGTGTACGTGCAGAACTGAGATTCAAGATGGGAACTGAAAGGATTAGCAACAACTCATGGCTTTGCACCTGTTCCACCATCTCCTGTGCCCTTGGGCAAACACCCTTGCACTGCCCTTAGGAGTCTGTCGTACAAGGCCCAGAGACGTGTTCCAGCTGCCCACACAATCATAGTAGTAGCATTATACAGCCACTTATTCCACCTCATTCCAGTACACTACGATGATGAGAAAGAAGCACAGGACAGAAAAGTTCTGGATGGGAGGGAAGCATTGTTGTTTCTCATTCCTTCTTCACCCAGCTGGATGGGAATGGGCTACAGCTGGGAGAGAGGAAGCAACACTGGGGGAAATGGCCCACTGAAACCCTATCCCCACTGGGACAGCAGGGGCTGCGATTCCTTTACAAGGTCTCTTGTGAAACTTTAAACCAAGTGGATGAGGCAGGGGTGGGGGAGACTGACAGCTGCAGCCACCTCCTGGGGCTGAGCCCAGTGGTGGGAGGAAGAGCGGGCAAACACTAGGACATCAAGCATGCGAAAGGGGCCCAAATCAGAAGCAATAAATGGTTAAGCGCTTCTCCAAAATATCTTTCCTCAGCTTCCTGGCATACCAGATCCTCTGCAACCACAACTAAGCAAAAAGGAGGATTTTGTGCTTGGGCCAATTGCACGTACGTGTGTACCGATATAGTGGCAGCAGGGGGTGGGTGGGTGGAATATTCCCACTGGGCTTTGCTGTATCCTGAGATAGATTCCCAGGCTCTGAAAGGGTGGCCAGTTGTTAGATCAATTTCAGGGAGATGCTGATAGCAGAGTTCACGGTGGCTTAAACAGAACAGCGGCTAATGCAGAACAGATGGGGGAGGGCTTTGTGCGTGAGCAAGCAGGGTAGGAATGGAAGCACTGGCACTGTGCCCCCCCCGCCCCAGCCTTCCCTGTCCTAAGGGAGAAATACACAGGTGCACATACTATGTGTGCAAGCAGACAGTACAGGTGCATTTATGCACACCCACTCCTGCCCAGGCTCAAATCCACCCCATATCCAACATACAGACACAGAAGCAGCTGAGGCTCCATAGGTTGAATATATCTGTCATAAGCTGTGCCAGTGCTTACTACTAGGAAAAGCCATCTTACTCTCTCTCTCTCACACACACACACACACCCCTACACACACAGAGCTTCTAAAGTGCATTCACCTAGGCAAAACCTGTCATGTTGCAGTAGTAACAATTGACCTTTACATATTACTGATGCAATCATACCTGCCAAGACCAAAGTAGTCTGAGCAGCCTTTCCAACCCTACAGGGGAGGGAGGAAGAACAGTGCTTTAAGGTCCACTCCCTTAGCAGATGGGTCCTAGCCAAGCTAAGACTTCCCTGGAAGCAGGCCAGCCCTTTCCCAGGAGCAAAGGAACCTCCAGGCAGAGGCTGTATTCCAAAAAAATAATTTATGGGTGTGGATAATTCATGTGCATTAGAAATGATATGTACATAAATATTTATCTCTAGGGTTATGTACAGGGAACAGCAGGAGCCAGAAGGGAAGGGCCATGCCCTGTGCAGGATGACTGTCCTTGTCGTCGTGACCAGATATGGAAAGGGGGCCTGAGAAAGCTGGCTGTCTCCCACCAAACAATGAGATTTCATAAAAATATTATTAAATTGGAAATAGCATCAAACAAACAAGCAGGGTGCCCCATGTCTGGGGAAATGGTCCCATGGGTTAGGTAGAAGGGCCCAGACATGTTGATGAGGGAGTGTTCCACTCCCCTGAATTAGGTTCCTCCCTGCTTATCTGATCCTACTTCTCCTCAGGCAGTTGGTGGCATCCAAGGCTCAGCTAGAGCAACAGCTCTGAGGGAACCTGAGATCATAGGGCATGAAGGCACCAGCATGAGTGCCAGGAACACCTGCAGACGTTTACAAGGAGGATATCCAGTCCTCGCCAGGGAACCTTTACTTGTGGATCTCCAGCAGGCTCCAGAACCTTGAGATGCAGACACCTGGCCCTGCTGGTACAGCTCCCAGCTCTTTCTTCCACCAGGGACATTCGAGAACTTCTGTTCCCAAGCTGTGTAATCCTTTAGGGAGGGAGGGAGAGAGGAAACCCTGCCTTAGGGTCCGTGGCCTGCTCCTCCCCTCATGTCCTCACATTGTGATAGGGGAAGAGGCAGGGGGTGATGGGCAGAGGATCATGGGTGAACACAGAGTCGTCGGAGGAGCAGGTGCTGGTGGTGTCCTCGCAAGATGGGGAATACTGCTCAAAGGGCATCGACAGGTCTAGATACTGAAAAGACAGAAAGGACACCCATCAGCATTCCCAAGGGATGAAGACCTGTTTCCTCTCAAAGCCATTACTTCTGTTTCAGATAACATAGCTTTTGAAACAGATGCATTTATGCCTCACCTCTTCAGAAACAGCAGCTAAGACCTTATCCAGTCCCTCTACAAGCTGCTTGAATGTGGGCCGTTGGGAAGGCACCGCATGCCAGCATTCCCGCATCATCATGTACCTATTTGGGAGAAAGGGAGGACATCCAGCCTCAGGCATCTGCCTCTCACTGTGGTCTATGGATATGGATCCCATTGTTGCATTAGCCCATAGGAGGCACACTGTGGTACTTACAGTTCATGGGTGCAGTTGGAGGGTTTGTCCATGCGGTGACCTTCTCTCAGGAGTTTGAAGAGTTCTTCCACGGGGATGCCTGGATATGGGGAACCACCCAACGTAAAAATCTCCCACATCAGAATTCCAAAGGACCACCTGAAAGCACAATTGGGGGCCAGGGTAGGGAAAGGGCAAGAAAGCCATAAAGAAATTGTATATATACAGAGAGTAATCAATGCTACAAGCAAACCTCAGAATGAAATGAAATAAATGTGCAAAACTACAACAAAATCTTTCTACAAAATGACTTTTCCATGCCAATTATGGTTCATCCACTAGGACTTCTATGGAAGTGGCAAACAGGCCCAGTTATTCTTCATATACCCAGGAAGTTTGGGAAATGGCTGTTGCTCAGAAGCAGAGTACATGCTTGCATGCAGAAGGTCCCAGGTTCAATCCCTTGTCTCTATGTAGGTCTGGGAAAGACTCCTCTGTGAAACCCTGGAGTGTCAGTGTAAACAGTACTGAGCTAGATGGACCAATGATCTAACTCAGTGTAAGGCAGCTTCTATTAATCATAAAGAGGTATATAAACAGTAGCTCAGCTCTTCTGCTAGATACAGCTATCGAGGCAGATGTGACTGTGGAAGTCACACTTACACATCACTCTGGTGCGTGTACACCCTGTCGAAGAGGGCCTCTGGTGCCATCCATTTTACAGGCAGACGGCCCTGTGGGGAGAATGAAAAGCTCAGAGTTCATTGCTGCTTTCGCTAGATGACAACTCCCCTTCTGAGTTCTACCCTCTAGCATCCACTGAACAGCATCCACACATCCACCCCCACCCACAAGCTCAACTTTGCTTTTCTACATGACTTTGGATCTTTTCAAAACAGAAGCTAACAAAAGGCCATCTTCACTGATAGACATGGCAGTGCTAGCATCTGTGCATGTGAGCACATGTGCACATGAACAAACACACACGGCTATGAAAGCTTCCCCACTTTTATTATTTATTCATTATTTTAAAGATTAATATTCTGTCTTCTAGGATAGTACACCCTCCTCCCAAGGTGGTTTCCATACAACGTTAAAATATATTGGGGGGGGGGGAAATACATAGTAGACTAATTACTCTCTATCCATATCCCCAACTGCTCCACACCAGTCACTCCTTTCTTTTTCCCAACAATGTTATGTATTTCAAAAGGGTCTTCCCCTCCCCATGGCCATCAAGTGATATCCCACTCACATTGCTCGTTTTCTTGTAGTAATCTATGTCATGAACACCGCGGGCCAAGCCAAAATCAGCAATTTTCATGACATTCTCTTCAGTGACAAGGACGTTGCGGGCAGCCAGGTCCCGGTGAATGCACTGCAGAAAGAGAGAAAGAGGAGACATACACTCTTTGAGGATCCAGAGAACCCACTGCAGCCTGGATTGCAGCTCAATGCCAGACACATTTGGGGATAATGAGCTGTTGTTGAATCCACCATGAGTGTGAATAGGCGCTTCCCTGCCTTTCTGCTGAGCCATTCAACCTCATGATGGCTGCCCAGGCCTGGTACTTGTGACCTTCCATTCTTCCTTGGTAGACCCTACATTCACACAGCTGACCCTCTTGGGATGGTCAACAGCCTAGGTTAAGCTTTAAAGTGCCAGCATTTCACTGAGAGCTTTCATTTTGTGCACTCCACAGGACTTGCACTTGGCTATTTGTTATCAGTTGACATTGGCTGTTGGTCATCAGTCATCTCTGCTTAAGTGAATGAAATATTTTGCTAGTAGATGAGGGGTCAGCCTGTTTGGCCAGGCTGCTCTTACCCGTTTCGACTCCAAATACTCCATGCCACGTGCCACCTGGTAGACACAAGAGACCAAGTCTTTGAAGGACAGCTGCTCTTCAGGCATCTTGGTAATATCAAAGGTATAATCGGGCGTAGGAGGGCGACGGGCACGCAAGTACTCCCGCAAGTTCCCCTTGGCAGCAAACTCCACAATCACATAGAGAGGCCCTGCAGAAAGAGGTTGTTAATGACCCTGCCCTCAGGTGCAGACTTCAAAAATTCCACATAATATCTGCACCCAACATGGGACATCAAAGCTCCATTCTCCATTTGCAGCATCCTCCTGCTTGCCCCACACTGCGTCTGGTAATTCCTGGGTCCTTCTTTCCCAAACACCTCTGCCTCTTCCCACACTGCACACATCCCCTGCTTTTCAGCCCAGCCTTACCATCCTGTGTACAGACACCCAACAGGTTGATTATATTCTTGTGCTGGTCCATCAGTTTCATCATTTCCATTTCTGATATGAGGTCAGCCAAGTCCTTGTCAGTGGCATTATCTGGCAAGGCAAGGAAGGAGGTTACTATGACACCCAAGGTGGAGATGTGGAGTCCTGTGGTCTGGACTAGAATTAAAAATGGAGGGAGAGAAGCCCAGTGAGCCAGGCCGCCTTAGCCCTGTAAAATTTTGTTTGTTCACCGCCCTGAGAGCTATTTCGCTAAGGGCGGTATATAAATTGAAATAATAAATAAAAATAATAAATAAATAAATAAATAAATAAATAAATAAATAAACAACAGTTACCTTTGAGCATCTTGACAGCAACAGTGACGGGACGCTCTGGCCGTTCTTGATCAATCCCATAGGCTTCTGCCCTTACCACTTGCCCAAAACAGCCCTCACCTAGTGGCTTGCCCAGCACCAGCCTGGGGGAAAAGGAGAGAAGCCTCGTTAAAAAGGACAGTCTTATGTCATCATGAGTACAGATGTATTTGAATGGGTGGGACCTAAACACATGGTTGTGATGTGCAAAAGGTATGTCAGATAGAGTTGGCAGGTCCTGGCACAGAAAGTGGGGCAAGATCAGACATTAGTCACTGCAAATCCTAGCTGGCATTCAACCACTAATGTAGAAATCTGACCTGATTTTGAATGTTGTTTCTTAGGCCAACCATGAATGATACAAGTTGTGATGTGGTATGCACCAGCGTCCCTGACATGGGTTTGTTAGGGATTGTACAGGACACTGATTTTTTTCCCCATGAAGAAATTTCTTCCCAAGACACTCTACGGCAGGAGTGGGGAACCTTTTACGGTCCAAGGGCTGCATTCTTTTCTAGGCAACCTGAGGGCCACATGCCAATACTGGGCAGCGCCAGAGGCAAAGGTGGATATAAATTTTACCTTTGTACAGTAGCTAATTTCTACACACACACACACACACCCCTCCTCCCAGGCAAGCTAGAGTCATTATCACAGTTTGAAGACACACTCCAGCAGGGCAAAAACACTCAAAGCGTGTGAAGCAGGACTGGTGAGGGGTGTGAGCTGGGGACAGATGGTGTTGCCAGGGAGTGAGTGTTGCCTGGGGAGAGTCCTAAGGGGCATCTCAGCTCTACAGGCACCAATTCAAGAGGCAAACTGCATGGGTTTTGATATCAAACAAGTATGCTCCTTTCTGTGAGGTCACAGAGCTAAACAAGGTTACCATGGACTTCTCTCCAGTTTTGTTCATTGTTCTGCAGGGAAAGTGCCACCAGTGCTCTATTTGCTTCTCACTCTATTGCCTTCCCTGTTTCATGGTACTTAGCTACTCTGCCTCCAATATACTCAGCTCTGGAGAGAGGGAGGAACTTTAGGGCCAGATCATGTATGTGGTAGTGACACCAAGTTTCCCACGCACATGTGTCTTTGGGCTGGCGCTTGTC
The DNA here is from genome assembly GCF_030035675.1 of Rhineura floridana. NCBI lineage: Eukaryota > Metazoa > Chordata > Lepidosauria > Squamata > Rhineuridae > Rhineura > Rhineura floridana. The sequence goes on along the minus strand of NC_084482.1, from coordinate 122,293,139 downwards.
CTCACTTGTGTAGAGGAAGTAGGATGTGAAACAGAAGCTTATGCGTATCAGGATGTATGTGACTGTTGTGATCATAGCAGCCATTTCTGGAGTGGTTGTGCTTGTGGGGACCACCGAGTTCATGTGCAACCAGGCACATGTGAACTTCCAGTTTACTGCTGCTTCCTGTATGTGAACATGGGCCTAAGGACATAGAAAAATTTTGGCAGCTGTACCACATGGAGATACCAGGCATTTGTGCTAATGAACACACATCTTGGTATGAGGTTGGTGAGAAGGCAAATTTTTGTCATTTTGTCCATTTTGGCACAAGCTTAAATGAACCATGCAAGAGCCAAGCCAGACCACGTCACCCCAGCTCAGCACCCTCAGTGACACATTCACACAAAACCTGTGCTCCATCTCACAGACGCACCTGTCTCGTGGGAATTCCCACTTGGAGTCCAGTGGCAGCTCCACTTCCATGACCCCAGCTAGCATGGGTGTGCAGCTTGATGAGAGGCGGGTGACGCGCATCAATGATGTGGTGGACTTCCCTGAGGAGCTTGATTCTAGTGAGAACTATGGAGACGGACCAAAAATTTAATTAGATTGGCCCACGTACACTGCTCTGCTCCAGAGCAGGCTGGACAAGGGCACAAAGTGACAAAATGAAGCAGGACTCAGGGGGCAGGGAAGAGCATGCATTTCTAAGACCCTAAGAACCATCTGTGCTGGATGAGAACAAGGTCCCATCTGGTCTACTATTCTGTCTCCCCAACAGTGCCAGCTAGATGATGCCCAGACGATGAAAACAGAGGGTGAATTAAGCAATTATGTGAAATAGCTGAACTTGGAAATAGGTTTTGGAGCTCTGCATAGTCTGATTGGGATTTTAACCATGCTGAATCATTTGGTGTGTTCCACAGATCTGACTATCTCACTGTGCATTGCTGACTCTTTCTTGGTCAGAGCCTGCAGATAGCATTTTACCCAAGATTGTAAGCCCTCAAAAACCGGAACAGTGGGACAACTCTGATCATTCTGACTCACTTTAGGGAAGTTCTAGGACTCTGGTGCCTACCTGTCGAATGAGTGGGAATTTGGAGAGTTTGTGTACGGCCATGGGCTCCAAAGGTTGCTTGCTCGGCTGGGTTTGCATCCGGCACAAGACAACGATGACAATAGCCATAGCAATGGCCAAAGATCCCGAAGTGTAGATAATGATATCAGTGTACTTGATTTCAGGAGCATTCGTCTCTTGCACTTCTTCTTCTTCTGCAAACAGCAAATAAATCCCCAGCTAGTATGCACCATGGGTTAAAACAGCTTCAATCACTGCAGGTAGCCAGGATTGCTGCTGTTGCAGCTGGGCTGAAGGTAACATAGCCATGCTGCACAGCGTGTACAGCTGCCTGCAAAGACAGCTGTCTGTGCCTGGCTGCAGCCCCTATATATAAGGCTCAATCTAGCCCACCTTAAGTACTTTGACATCCCACTGATTTCAATGAGAAAATTTAGCATGTGCTTAGATAATTTCAACTGCAATAAATGGGGCTTAAAAACATAACCAGCTGGATCATGCTCATATCCTTTTTCTCAAAGTATTATGCATAGAAGTTCATTATATAAGGCCACCTAAGCTTTCACAAAACCTAGCAAGAGTGCAATGGGAAAAAAGGACAGCCTCATAAGTTCTTTCATTAACCAAGTTAGACATAAGTATTGCCAATAATTCCCTGCTCATATGTTTAAGAACAGACCCTTCGTGGCGCAGAGTGGTAAGCGGAGGTAACGCAGCCGAAGCTCTGCTCAAGGCCGGAGTTCGATTCCAACGGAAGGAGGAAGTCGAATCTCCGGTAAAAGGGGTCAAGGTCCACTCAGCCTTCCATCCATCCGTGGTTGGTAAAATGAGTACCCAGCATATGCTGGGGGGTAAAGAAAGGCCAGGGAAGGAACTAGAAATCCCACCCCATATATACGGTCTGCCTAGTAAACGTCGCAAGATGTCACTCTAAGAGTCGGAAACGACTCGCACTATAAGTGCGGGGACACCTTTACCTTTATGTTTAAGAAATATTATTTCAAAAATGAGCCCAGTTTGACATAAACGTCAGCAAACTGCCATAAATTGTATTGTTTGCAATCCTATCCAAATCTTATATATCCCATCCACATTTAGAAGGTTTTGTCCCATCCACTATCTACCCAATTTGAATCCTTGCCAAGACTAGGAAGTTTAGAAGTATGAGATGCACTATTTTTGCATATAATTATTGAATATCCCTTGACTCATCTGGCACTGTAATATCCAACATTTCCTTTCTTGTCTTGATTACTAAATCATAGAATCATAGACTAGTAGAGTTGGAAGGGGCCTATAAGGCCATCAAGTCCAACCCCCTGCACAATACAGGAATCCAAATCAAAGCATTCCTGACAGATGGCTGTCCAGCTGCCTCTTGAATGCCTCCAGTGTCAGAGAGCCCACTACCTCTCTAGGTAATTGGTTCCATTGTCATATGGCTCTAACAGTTAGGAGGTTTTTCCTGATGTCCAGTCGAAATCTGGTTTCTGCAACTTGAGCCCATTATTCCGTGTCTTGCACTCTGGGACGATAGAGGAGAGATCCCAGCCCTCCTCTATGTGACACCCTTTCATGTACTTGAAGAGTGCTATCATATCTCCCCTCAGTCTTCTCCAGGCTAAACATGCCCAGTTCTTTCAGTCTCTCCTCATAGGGCTTTGTTTCCAGCCTCCTGATCATCTTTGTTGCCCTCCTCTGAACCCGTTCCAGTTTGTCTGCATCCTTCTTGAAGTGCGGAGACCAGAACTGGATGCAGTATTCAAGATGAGGCCTAACCAGTATTGAATAGAGGGGAACTAGTACTTCATGCGATTTGGTAACTATACTTCTGTTAATGCAGCCTAATATAGCATTTGTCACACTGTTGACTCATATTCAGCTTGTGATCAACGACAATTCCAAGATCCTTCTCACATGTCATACTGCTGAGCCAAGTATCCCCCATTTTATAACTGTGCATTTGGTTTTTTTTCCCCTAAGTGTAGAACTTTGCATTTATCCCTGCTGAATTTCATTCTGTTGTTTTCAGCCCAATGCTCCAGCCTATCAAGGTCCCTTTGAATTTTGTTTCTGTCTTCCATGGTATTAGCTATGCCCCCCAACTTTGTATCATCTGCAAATTCGATAAGCATGCTTTGTACCTCCTCATCCAAGTCATTAATAAAAATGTTAAAGAGCACTGGGCCCAGGACCAAACCCTGTGGTATCCCACTCGTTACTTCCGCCCAGTTTGAGAAGGAACCATTGATAAGCACTCTTTGAGTACAATTCTGGAGCCAACTGTGGATCCATCTGATAATTGTTTCATCCAGCCCACATTTAACTAGCTTGCTAATCAGAATATTATGGGGCACTTTGTCAAAAGCTTTGCTGAAGTCGAGATATATTATGTCCACAGCATTCCCACAGTCTACAAGGGAGGTTACCCAATCAAAAAATGAGATGAGATTAGTTTGGCAGGATGTGTTCTTCATAAATCCATGTTGGCTCCTAGTAATCACTGCATTGATTTCAAGGTGCTTACAGATTGACTGCTTTATAATCTGCTCCAGAATTATTCCACGGATTGATGTTAGGCTGACTGGTCTGTAGTTCCCCGGTTCCTCCTTCTTGCCCTTTTTGAAGATAGGGACAACATTAGCTCTCCTCCAGTCATCCGGCACTTCACCGGTCCTCCATGATTTCGCAAAGATAGTAGACAGCGGTTCTGAGAGTTCTTCAGACAGTTCCTTCAATACTCTAGGATGCACTTTATCAGGCCCTGGAGATTTGAATTCGTTCAAAGTGATTAGGTATTCCTTGACCATTTGTCTATCGATCTCAGGTTCCAATCCTGCCCCTTCTACTTCATGTTTCCCGGGAGGGTCATAGACCCTTTTTTGGGAGAAGACTGAGCCAAAGTAGGAATTGAGCACTTCTGCCTTTTCTTTGTCATCTGTTATCATTTTGCCATCCTCATTGAGTAGCTGTACCACCATTTATTTCTCTGTCTTTTACTATGGACATACCTGAAGAAAGCTTTTTTGTTGCTTTTAGCATCCCTCGCTAGCCTCAGCTCATTCTCAGCTTTAGCCTTCCTGACACCATCCCGGCAATTCTGTGATACCTGCCTATACTCTTCCTTTGTCGCCTGGCCTTCTTTCCACTTCCTGTATGTGTCCTTTTTTGTTTTCAGGTCATCTCTAAGCTTTTTGTGAAGCCACATTGGCTTCTTCTGTTGTTTCCCCCTTTTTTTCCTTGTTGGAATTGCTTGCCATTGTGCTTTTAGAATTTCCTTTTTTAGAAACTCCCACGCATCTTGGACTCCTTTTCTCATTAGGGTGGCTTGCCATGGAACCATACTTACAATTGTTCTGAGTTTATTAAAATCAGCTTTCCTGAAGTCCAGGGTAAGCATATGGCTACTCTCAGCTTTCGCTTCTGTTAAAATCAAGAATTCAAGTATGGTATTATCACTTTCCCCCAGAGTTCCCGTAACTGCCACTTCATCCACCAAATCATCTCTATTGGCTAGAATCAAGGCCAGGATAGCTGATCCTCTGGTCGCTTCCTCCATTTCCTGTAGGAGAAAGTTATCTCCAACACAAGTCAGAAATTTCTTGGAGGGGCCTTGTTTGGCAGAATTTGTCTCCCAACAGATATCGGGATAATTGAAATCCCCCATTACAACCACATCATGCCTCCTCGAAACACTGGCAATTTGCTTTTCAAAAGTTACATTCTTGTCTTCTCCTTGATTGGGTGGTCGGTAGCAGACTCCAAGCACCACATTCCTTTTATTACTTGCCCCATTAATTTTAATCCAGATACTCTCGGTGGAGCTACCACGCTCATCTTCCTGTATTTCTGTGCAGGGATATATATATTTAACATATAGCGCAACTCCACCTCCCTTTTTATTCCTTCTGTTCTTCTTGAACAAGTTGTATCCTTCAGTTGCTGTATTCCAGTCTTGAGTCATCCCACCAAGTTTCAGTTATACCTATCAAGTCGTAATTGCCCTCCTGTATTAAGAGTTCAAGTTCGTCCTGCTTGTTTCCCATGCTCTGCGCATTAGTATGCAGACGTCGAAGACCATGTGATTTGTGGCTTGGGTTCCTTACTACATTTTTCTGAGGGCTGTTACTGCGCCCTATTAGAGCAAATCTCTCTGGTCCTGCTACTGTGCAAAAGCCTTCATCAGTCATTACCACCAAGTTTATGTCTCCCTCCCTTTTAGGATTCAGTTTAAAGCCCTCCTGATGAACTTCTCCATGCTGTGGCCAAACACATTCTTCCCAGTCCTTGTGAGATGCAACCCATCACTTGCCAGCAGCCCATCTTCCAGGAACCACAGCCCATGGTCCCAGAATCCAAATCTCTCATGTCTGCACCACCTTCGTAGCCATTCACACAGAGTATTTTTCTTTCCCATTCCACTCCTAAGTACTGGAAGGATAGATGAAAAAACTATATGGGCCCCAAAGTCCTTGAGTTTCCTTCCCAGAGCTTCAAAATCTGATGTGATTTCTTCATAGCTCTGTTTGGCAGTATCATTTGTTCCCACATGGATGAGGAGAAAGGGATACCTGTCGGTGGGCTTCATGAGTGATGGCAACCCTTCCATCAGATCTCTTAATTCGTCCTCCTGGTAGACAGCATATCTGGCGAGTCCACAGATCTCGGCATACTTGGGGTTTGATCCCACGCAGTAGGGAGTCTCCCACTACTAGTACTCTTCTTGTTGTGGGGCGTGTTTTCCTTGTCCCTGCTTGATTGAGCTTCAGCCTGTTGCTTTGGTTGGATGGGGTCTCCTGTAATTCTTCCTCCAAAGGCTGTCCTCCAGTCTCCTCCTCGAGTGGTTGAAAGCGGTTCCATAGCTCCACTGGTGAAGGGTGTCTTCTAGCTCTTCTGCTCCTAACTGTCACCCTTTCCCACGGAGTTTCCTCCACTTCGTTATTCCTCTCCAAAGCAGTCTCCTCTTCTGCTACCACATGTTGATGCTCCTCCACTTCTGTTTGCTGTTGTTGTTCCAGCGTTCTGTCTAAGAACTCTTCATCTTCTCTTATAGTCCTCAGTGTGGCCACCCGCCATTCCAGGCCTCTCACCTTTTCTTCCGACAGTGCCACGAGCTTGCACTTGTTGCACGTGTACGCCATGTTATTCTCAGGCAAGAAAGCAAACATGGCACACACCTTGCAGGTCACAACCACTGGAGAATCCTTCCCATTCATACTCTCTTCTACCTTTGTTTCTTTCTAACTACTTGCTTTGGAGTGGCCTGTGCTTTGTCCTGTCCTACTTCAAGGTAAACTTGAGAGTCCCATTGGTATGCAGTGTGCTACGCAAGGAGAAGTAGTAATTTGTTTGGTGGGTTTTTTTTGTTCTTTGTTTTTTTGGGGGGGGACCTTCCCCTTGACCTCCCCTGTGGAACTCCTCCTTTGTCAAACTCCTGTTTGCCCTCCCTGTTCGCTTGCTCTCTGAAAGCTGCCTTCCTTATATGTCCTCACTTGTAGATCAACTGAGACAGCTCCCTCTGCTCTGTTAGGAGTCCTTATCTCTTTGACAATCTCACCACATGTGGAAAAAATCTCAGGAAGTGTCAACGTTGGCCATTTAGCTGCAATCCTATGGTTCATGGGAGAGCATCCTGGTAGCCATAGGCTCTGTTCAAGGGTAGAGAGAGGGATCCACCCTCATATGCCTCTTCCATGCAAAAAGGGGCAGAAGAGGCTTTGGGCCTTCAGGACCCCAAGTCTGCCCACTCACCTAATACAGCCCCAGAATGGGGGGAAACTATGCCAGCCCTGGGACCACTGGAATGGCAGGGCACGGGAAGAGGCAGTTCCTTTGCCTTTGCCTTTTCCTGCATCTGAACCAGAGCCATTTAAAAGAGCTTCTAGGGGGTAAGGTACCATTGCTTAGACATTTTAAAGGCACCTTTGTTTCGGTGAAAACCTAGAGATTTTGCTAAACAGAAATGTTCTAGCTGCTTCTGGAATTATATGGTTATCTCCTTCCCATTTCACTACATGGGGCCTGAAAGCAGCACAGTCTATATAAATTTAAAGCCTAAGCAGAAGTCTCACTAGCAGTGTTTTTCTAACAGCTTATTGTTCTTGGATCTTTTCTTTACTGGTGGAATATGCATACTCTGTAGTACTGAAAAAATAGCACTTCACCCATTTATATTAGTTTGGCCAGTAAGGGAAAAGATAGAGCTCATGCACCTTTAATAGCAGTGTAGATGAGTTAGTCTACACAACTACTAAAGGTGCGGGAGCCCTTTCCTATTTTCTCCCTGCCCACCCCAATTTACTATTCAAATCAAGGGACTTGGAAAGTGCTTCACACTCACTAGATTGAGCCTAGTACAAAGTGCATCTGAAATCCAGTCTGTTGTCTGGGGATTTATAGATTGTGGAGGAGTACAGTGTATCTTTTCATATATTGTGACTGTCATATTGTGACTGATATATGGGGGGTTGTCAAATACAAAAGACAACAGGGAATTGTTCTGTAAAATCCTAGTGGACAGTTGTCATGTTGATTGGTCAGCAACTTATTGCAAGCGGGCCCATGTGTCTTGCAACTTGTTTTCAGTTTATCTTTTTTTTTTAAAGAACAAATTCATCTCATTGATTCTCTATAGGGGCAGGGCACCCACAGGAGTCTAGCTTTTTCAGATATCTCCATTAGGAGAGGTAATGTCTAGTTGGACTGCCTTCAAGTCGATCCCAACTTATGGCGACCCTGTGAATAGGGTTTTCATGGTAAGTGGTATTCAGAGGTGGTTTACCATTGCCTCCCTCTGAGGCTGAGAGGCAGTGACTGGCCTGAGGTCACCCAGTGAGCTTCATGGCTGTGTGGGAATTTGAACCCTGGTCTCCCAGGTCATAGTCCAGCACCTTAACTACTACACCACACTGGCTCTCACAATGTCTAGTTCTGGCACTGCAAAGGAATAACCTTCGATCATTAACATTATCTTGCTCCACCCCATGTTTCACTCTTTTTCCTCTAGGAGCCCTTTGCTCTTCCTCACCTGGTAGCACAGTAAGCCAGGCCGACTGGTAGGACAGGCCAATGGAATTCCCTGCCAGACATGTATATTCTCCAGCATCTTCCATGGAGACATTACGCAGGTACAGCACTTCCACCTCTGAGCTGTTAATATCTGCCGTCTGCCAAGATAAGTTGCCGGGAAAGGTTTGGTGGAGGTGGGGGGTGGTAGAGAGAAAAATCATTAGCTCCTGTTGACACAGGGTGGTTATCCAAGCTTCTCCTTGGAAGGGGAATATATTGCTTGCTGCATATATATCAGGTGTGCATTTTCATCTTACAAGTGCCTGATGGCCTCATGCACCCACATCTCTGGAGAGGATACACTAGTTTACACTGTAACTGTTGGCAAGTTTCATTGTTTCCAAACAACTCTTCTACCAAAAATCATGTATGAAGCCTCTAGGCTTGAGACACAACAACTGTGCTGTTAGGATGAAGTAACACAGTTGGGATAGTGCTAGGCTGATGGTGGAGTTCTTTGCCATGCAAGGTGTGTTTGCTTGCGTATTCCACATATCCCTAACCCTACCGAGCTGGTGCAATTGAAAGTAGCACTCAACTAATCTTGAACCCTATCTCTTTGGAAACAACTCAGTAATCACCCTTGTAAAGTCTTATTTGAAGAAAAACTATTTTGTTTGAAAATGATTGTACAGTCACATATTGCTAAGTGTGCAATGCTTAATACTGGCAATAGGTTGTGCATCCCTAACTTCCCAGATTAGGGGTCAGCAACTAGAGCCCCATGGGTAAATCCAGGTCACTGAATGGTTTGTTTTCCCACCCCCCTTCCCCATGCATTCATTGGCTGCCTAAAAGTGAAAAAGGTGCAGGGAAAGTGACATTTTGCAGCAATTGGAAAAAAAGCTGCCCTGGTTACCTTAAGCACTTGCACATATGGGACACCGTCTGGGCCGTAGCTGCTGCCATTCACTTCAATGTGCTTGAGCCACTGTATGTGGGGCTGGGCATCACTGTACACCTTGCAAAAGAACTCCACATCACTGCCCATCACTGCTGTAGTGTTGGCAGGCAGCCCCGCTTGCAAGATAGGCCTGTGTGGGGATCTCTCTGCCAGGAAGAGAGCAGGGAAAGTGTTGTCCAGCGCAGCTGAAGACTGCCAGGTCCCCCAAAGGGGTTAAGGTCATGCTCTACAGCACATAAATCATTAAACATGGAGCTGATAATGGTATCGTAGTTGGCCAGGAGTGCAGAGGCTCAGGCAACTGTCAGGCAGTTACCCCATCTATCAACTCACAGCCCTTTCCTTTCAAAGCTTCCTCCTACAGCAGCATATGTAGTCCTGCCTGAAAGCTTGGTGGGATCTCAGTTTCTTCCCCATCTCCTTCTAACCCAGCAGGCCTGGCTGCACTTCTGATATTACTTAATGCCACAGGCTGAACTCCTGCCTGCTGCTGGCTCCAGAGTCTCTTTCCGGCGATTACAAGCAAGCCCAGAAAAGACAGATAATGAGGGGCTGAGAGATAAAGGAGCAAAGGCTTAAAGCTAGTCCTACAGATTCAGGCAGTGTTAATCAATTTCATCTGACTTTATGGCCTGGGAGATCTCTAACTTCCTTTGAAGTTGGTAGAGGGTTCAGGGCATTTTTCTTCTTTGGTGGTGTCACAAGTCAGGATGGTGAGCCTGCACCTTCCTGCAAAAACCTGGCAGGCTGCTTGGGATTGGGGTCTGGCATCCCACACAAACTCATCAGCAAAGGAGGGAGGAGCTTTCCAGGCTGCACAAGGGATGGCCCACTGCATTTGTCTCTTTCACTTGTTGTGATAGGGCCCTAGAAGCCCAGCCCTAGGTTTGGGGAGGGGGCAGGAGAAGGCCATCTCACCTAGCACATCCAGGAAGTAGCTATAGCGGATGCTGCCAAACTTATTCTCCACCAGGCAGGTGTAGTTGCCTCGATCCGAGGGTACCACACTCTCCATGACCAGGCTCCAGTGTTGATGCCTTAGCTGGGGAATGAGGAGAAGACACAAGGCAAGGTTACCACCAGGGTGCCCCTTATTTTATAGAGCTGCCCAGTTCTCCCAGGACACAGCTGTTCATAGAACAAATGCCCCTTGTTTCAGACACAACTGCTCCAGGTAATCCCAAGGTTGGGGAACAGAGATCTGGCAGGCCTAGGACACACAGAACAACAACAGAGGATCAGGAGCACAGCAAGTACTTAAGAAGGAACTGGAATATTTTGGTTGTAGAGTGATTTCTCCCCCCCCATAAGTCCCGTACACACAGAGGATTGGGATTACAAAAGTGAGCCTCAGTTCTGCCAAGTGGCTTGTGCAATGTTGGGTTCTGCCTCCCCGTTGTGCATTTCATTTGGCATGTTCCCACTCACCCCTCACAGTCTTGCCTTTTGCAAAGCAAGTTTTACATTGCAGATACTGCATAAAACCTGGTGCACAAGGTAGCTGTGATCTCAGTCCGGCCAGGAGGCTAAAAAGGGGGAAGGAAGAGGAGGGCAGTCTCAAATGGGCTGGGCACTTACTCTGATCCCTCCGATACGGTGCTCCCCTCGGAATTCCCGCTCATTCTTCAGCCAGCGGATAGTCGGGTTGGGGGTCCCTGAGGCTGGGCAGCGGAACTTGACTGTATTCCCTGCTGGGACTGCATAGAGCTTTTTATCCATCCGATGAGGGTGTGTCCAGTAAGGTGCTGAAGACAACATTACATGATCACCTCCAGTTTTTAATTCAGGCTCAGGAAATGCCCCACCTTTAGGGATAAAAGTGGGTTTTGCGCTCTAGCAGACGGTGGTGGCAAACCTTGGATTGCTCTCAGAGAAAGGAAGTGCCAAAGTATAACAGACAGTTCAATGGAAGAGCGAGCATCACACAGGCACTTAGGGATGTGCCAAAATGTGTCATAGCATGGAGAGCTATTGAATGTAACATAAGAATATAAGAAGAACATGCTGGATTAGGCCAATGGCCCATCTAGTCCAGCATCCTGTCCTCACAGTGGCCAACCAGTTGCCCATGGGAAGCCCACAGGCAGGACCCGAGTGCAAAGAGCACTCCCCCTCCTGCGGTTTCCAGCGACTGGTATTTGGAAGCATACTGCCTCCGCCTATAAAGCCAGAGCACAGCCATCATGGCTTTTAGTACTTTTTTTGCAACCATTCTGCTAGGGAACATCAAAATCCCAGGAGAAATATGGTTATCAGTTTGAAGATAACTGCTATCAAACCCTTTGGGGCCCATCAGGATTTTTGCAGCACAGGAGTTTGGGAGGTAAGCAAAGAAGATATTTGGCCATCCCCAGTAAGCATGCTGCAGCACATAACATTGGGGGCAGCACCGCCAACTAGGCATACTGACCTCGCCGGGGGTGTAGGGGCTCCTCATTGGAATCAACATGGGCACTGTCCATGTCACTGTCTTCATCATCATCACCTGATGCCAATGAATCTAAAACCAAAATAGCATATGGTGACTCTTTATAGTCTTGTCTCCAAAATAACCACATGGCAGCTGACCAAGTGCTCCCTTGCTACTACAAGGTGATGGCATTTTTCTGAGGAGGGAGTGCGGAGTAGAAGGCAAAGTGCAGCCAGGAGTGTATTTATTGCCTGCCCTTCTCTAAAGGTCCCAGGATAGGTTGCAACATGATAAAATAAATAAAATAGCATGGTAAACAATTAAAACAACCAACCAATAAAATCATACACAGAAAGTAAACAATCACTATGCATTCCCAAACACCTGTGTAAAAAGTTATGCCTTTGCATGTTTTCTGAAAATCCTCAATGTTGAGGTCAAGTACCCAAGGGGTAGGGAATTCCAAAGTTTGGGAGTGACCACAGAAAAGGTCCTACTATATGGCATCATCCCCTGGACCTCTGAGAGTGGCAGAATCACCAACAAGGCCTGTCCAGCTGATCTTAAGTTGTTTAGCTCTTTATATGTCAAAGACAAAACCTAGTATAGAGCCCAGAAGTGAATAGGCAGTCAGTGCAAATTTGCAGAATATGGTATACTATGAGACCTAGCGGCTGTGCCAAGGAACAGTCTGTTGGTTTTTGCAAAACAAGAATTATATTGTAGATACTGCTTTTAAAGGGGGGCTCCAAGTTATATAAATTATTGTTGCTTTGAACAGGGGACACTGAAAATGAGGCAGTGTGTAATAAGGTCTATGTTGGATATGAGCTATAGCTCAGTGGTAGAGCAGATGCTTTGGAAAAGGTTGCAGTTTCAATCTCTGGAATCTCCAGATAAGGCTAGAAAAGGTTCCTCTCCAAAACTTTGGAGACCCACTGTGAGTCAGTATAGACCGGGGTGTCTAACCTGTGGTTCTAGGTGGTCCCCTAAACCTTTTAATGGCAAGAAGACAGCTTCTCTCTCCCAGTTTTCCTATTTCATGCTGGGCAGGAGGAGAGAGTCCTATCGTCCTACCCCAGTACTACCTTGGGGAGCAAAAACACAGCTGAGTGAGTGTGTTTCTGCTGCGTCTGCCTGACTCTGCTGAATGCCTGTGCATACAAGTGCATGTGTGGGGACTGCTTGTCCGGTCCCCCTCACTGCTGAGTTTGTGTATGTGTGGGCTTGCATGACACAGGACCCTCAGGAAGGTGGCACTCCTCAAAGTAGCCCTCACATTAGTATGTAGACACTGCTGCATTTGATCTGATGGACTAATGGCCTAACTTGGTGTAAGGCAGCTTCCTGTGTTCTTTACGGCTGGATTAGGCCTGTTCAAGTAGGAAACATTCTGAAGAGCGGTCAGAGCACCTAAGAGCAATCTTACCCACAACAGAGATGGTAAAGTTGTGCAGGCTTTCCCCAGCGCTCCGTGCTCGGCATGAGTACAGTCCTGAATCTTCATAGGTGACTTCGGCAATCTCCAGCATGCTTTGCCGCATGTGGATGCGTCCACTTGGGAAAAGCTGCTTGGCTTCCTTATGCCATGTGATCGCAAGGCTGTGATTGGTGCTGCAGTAGAGCTTCAGCAGACTCCCTGGGTCCAGTAGCAGGTGCTCCTCTTCTGCCTCCAGCATGTGGCTGTCAAACATTTCTGTCCAACAGAAATGGGGCAGGGCAATCAGTGCAAATGACAGTGTTAGCTTGCTTTTAAAACTACGTAACACCCATAAGACAAATGCTCTGGGATATGGGGTAAGGAAGACTAGCTAGGAGGTAGGGACTCCTTTACCCCAGGCAGATCTCAGAAGACACCAACATATAATACTGACCAGAAGACATCATTGTGTAAGGGAGTAGGTGGCAGGATTTCCCCCTGTATATGTACTGGAGTTACATATGTACTGGAGATGGCTGAATGGGCTAGTCTACCTTTGGTTTTTGTAGGCTTCTGGCTTTCCTGTGGCCAAGAACCACCAGCCATGCCATCTCAAGTGCATGGGCAAAGGTGACGCTAACAAGGAAAATGCCAAACTCAAGGCTGCCTGAACTCTACATCCTCTGACCTTGAAGCTTCATCATCCTTTTCCACATGATTGGAACTGCATTGATTTTACTAATTTGCTGGGGGAAAGTACTCTGCATTATAGGCCCTTCACTTTTGTTATCTCATTTATTCCAGAGCTGAGCCTCAGTAAGTACAGAAGTTGCCTGAGTCCCAACTAAAATGAAGGCCTGCATGTGGATCTTCAGTGTTCCCAGTGGGCAAACACCTGTAAGGAGTGTTTGTGGGCAGGGTGAAACTGATCAACAGGACAGCAGAAATGTGAAGGTCTAGAGTGAGGTTGGGGAAAACTGGATTTGGCCCCATCTCCTGACTTCAAGTTGAAATATTGGGAATTTGGTTGGGGGGAAACTCATGTGAAATACTTTTCAGAGCTGTGTTTCAAAATACAGCTACACAGGCAAATTTCTTGGTTCCAAGACTGAAAGGCAGTGATGTGGCTGTTGACTGAAAGAAACAATACTATTCTGACATCAAGTTTAAATGTTGCACAATACAGAACATGTTCAGGTATTTGATCCAGAAGTGCAGTTGTGGGAGGCTGCTAAACCCATTGCTTCTGCATCAAAGCCTCTTACTCCCCTTGCTTCAGATTTCTCTATATTCTGTGTTGTGAAATAAACCAATGCACTTTTGCAAACACACACACACACAAACACAACCAAGGAACCAAGAACAGAAAAATGCTTGAGCTGTTTGTTTCAATTCACATACAGCGTTCATTTTCTGAACAAATAAACTCAGAATAAGAAACTATGAATCTTTCAGACATTGATCACACATTGATTTTGATTAGAGAAATAGAGTTATGTCAACTACTATGACTCTTGCAACCCATTCCTGTGCATATTTACTCAAACGTGAGTTCAGTGGGACTTGCTCCCAGGAAAATGTGCAAAGGATTACTGCCTTGTTGTATATGATAATGAAATAACATTAACTTTTCAGTATTCAATCATTTATAAAATGTATCTGTCCAAGTCTATTGCTAGTCATTACTTACTTGAGAATTTAATGTTCTCTAAAAATATGTTAGTTCTGTTTCTGCATGATAACATCTAGATACTGTTCCAAAGCACGGAAAATAAAACCTGCTTCTTTTGTGTTACAATATGGATGGCTTCCATTTACAATGTTTCCTATTTTCCCAATAGGGAAAAAGATATACTTGGGGACCTTAGGGTACAACAGCTTCCAATGCCAGCTGTAACCATAGGTATGTTGGTAAATATTGTTTTAAGAAAACAAAGCTGTTTCATACATATACCAAACAATAATATTTTATATGGTAAGTTATATACAATATATTTTATGTCCTTACATCACAATCCTATGCATGTCTACTCAGAAGTAAGTCCAACTGAGTTCAATGGGATTTACTCCCAGGTAAGTGTGCATTGACCTGCACCTTACAGTAGTAATGTATATACTGTATTGCATATATATCCACTTTCTCCCACATTGCTGCTCTTTCCCAAAAAAATCCGACTGCTTTCCCCCACATCTTTACTAGGGCTGTGCAGAGACCTCTCCTATCTGCTCCATGGCTCCAATCTGAAGGGTGGGCATCAGGCTGGCCTGGGGTTGCCAGGTTCTTGGCCTGAGACTGATCCTGTATCTGTAGGAGAAGAGAAAGTCAGCCAAGTGCAGGTGTTCTTGCAATTCTGTAATGGGAAAAACCACAAGGTGGAATTCTCCCTCCACAACTTTTAAAGATACAGAAGACCTCTTGGTTGCCAGGCCCGGCCTGTCAGAGGTCTTCTGTATCTTTAAAAGTGGTGCAGGGAGAAGGGAGAATTCCACCTTGTGGTTTTTCCCATTACTGTATTGCAAGAACACCTGCACTTGGCTGACTTTCTCTTCTCAGGCCCTGAGCCTGGCAACCCTAGGCTGGCCCTCCCTGGGTTGACCTGGGAACCACCCACCCCGGCTCAGAGGCACTACGGAATAAGTTTGGGGGCAGGGGTCATGTTTAATGAAACATATGGTGGGAAAGGGGAAGGAGATGTTGCATCTCCTCCTCCCCCCCCCCCCCCGACCAAAAGCAAGGTCAATTTATCTTTTGCGATCCTGTAGGAAAGCCCTTTGCAAAACAGCAGGGCACAGGAGGAAGCGATCCTGGGGTGTGTGTGCTGTTTTGCAAAGCCCTTTTGCCTTACTTCACACCTGTGAAGTATCACTGCCTCTGCTCATCAGGCAGGCAGGAAAGCCATAGCTGCCTCTTTTTTCTGCCTGGTGTCCCGTTCCTGACAGCCCCGGGTCACTTTGCGTCATCAAATCCAACCTGTAGTGATTCGTGGCTGTCAGAACCCAATTCAGCCCAGTTCTATAAATTTGGCTTGGGCCGCAGCTGAATCCGGTGCACAGCCCTAATTTTTATTCTGGAGCATTTGAAATAACTCCAGAATACCAAATTGATGAAACCATTATAAGCTGGGGGGGAGAGAGAGAGAGAGATTGAGAAGAGGCTCACAGGAAGATTCTGTCTTTTCACTCACAATTATTAATGACTATGACGAAATGTTCCAATTTCTGGCCCTTTCTGCAGAAAACTAGGGGTAGCTGAGGGGGTTTTAGGCTACGCTGGAAACATTTTCTTCTCCAGACTTTGCATAGGTGAAGAGGGATTGACTGGTTCAACATGACACCAGACACACAAGCTAGCAACAGTGCACAGATTCCACAAATAGTGTTTTGGATGGATGAAGTGGTATCATGAGGGCATATATTTGGGGCTGATGCTTATAGGGTGGTAGGGAGAGGGATTGTTAAGACTTGACAAGCAGACAGAATGGATTTTCTAAGTACTAGCTAGGAATCACTAACAGTACAGTCTGCAGGTTGAAGGAAAATTCTGTCACAATCTCCCCCCCCCAGCCCGCTTCACCTGTCACCAGCCCCCTTCTTGTGATCCTCTGAGTTCTGTTCACCAGCCCCTTTGTCCTCCTCTCTCTGGCAATGATGTCATCAAAGTCCCTCTCCTGCCACTCCTGGACAGGAGAAAGGCTCCGTAGGGACACTGAAGCATGACTTCTCTCCTCAGCTCCCCTCCCCCACTTTTCCCCATCTCTCTGTGGGGGCCCTCGATTGAGCAGTCACTCTCTTAGCCCAGAGTGACTGTTTTGACAGATCCCAAAATGAACATGTCAGGAAGCCTGTGACCGCTGCCCCTCCCCCCACCGCCATTTCCACAGCTCCTTTCCCGTGCTCTCTCTGCCCCAGGTTACAATAGAGGCCAGCCCCCTTTCAGCAGACGGGGCGGCTCTGTTGTTAGCTCCAGCTCGGCCTCTGCAGTACTGGGTGAGGGGGGAGCCCGGAAGGGATGGGAATGAGATAAGCTGCCCCATCGCTGTTCTCCGTGGCATACACAGCTGGCGGCAGCGGGGTGTGTGTGCAAAATCCCATTGGCCAGCCTTCCACTTCTCTTTCCTCTCTTCATTGCCAATAGGACTAATCCCCCCCTTTCATTTAGCTCCATTCCTCTCTCACACTCAGCACAACAGGGCTTCTCTCCCTCCCTCCTTCCCCCACAGCATGAGTGGGAGGGGGAGGTGTCATACTCAGCTGACTCCACAACTTCCCACCTCCCTGTTTGTCTAACCTGGATTTGAACTATAATTGCTTTGGTGACCCATCCTCCTCCAACATCAGCTTGGGCTGTGGGATCCTTGCCACCTCCCCTTCTCCCCTGCCCCCCCTTCAAACCAGTGCAGGAATAAACCAGCCCCATTTTCCAAGCTAGAATGGTGCTAGGACTTCCCAGCTGATGAAGACCAGCCTCTCTTCATGATGCTCTGAATCAGACCGGGGGGGGGGGGGGCTATCCTTTCTCCTTCAGATAGGAAACTGCCAGCCAGCTGACATAGCTGTGAGAATGTAATTATTATAAAACTGCCTCTTTCCTATAGTACGTCCACAATCCCTCTCATTCTACCAGCATCGGAGGCAAAGATACTCCTACAAATCTTGCCCAGGACAGCATTCTTCATATCACCTTAAACCTTGTGTTTTATTCATAGAAAACAACCTAGACAACTTCAGACTAAGGTTTGTTCAGATGCTGCATGGGAACTTCTAAAATCTTGGGAGGAGGGGAATCCCTCAATGTATCTATTTCCAATGTAGGGGCACTCCTGTGTAAATGGGACTGGGAGGATTGGAATCAGCATCTGATGTATCCTTCTGAGTTACTACCTAGACTGGTAGGTACTACCTAGACCAAGCTTGCTTGTTTCATCCTTGACCCTGGGAATAAGTTCCTGTGCAGATGGGGACAGGATATGTCCCCCACAGCTGTTCTTCATTACCAAAGCACTTAATGAAATTGCCAAGGGCAGTTCAAGAGTTTTATACGAATATGGCTTCAGTCTGAGAAAATCATTCTGATTGGAAGGGAAGGAAGCCCCTATCTTGAGAGAGCTTTAAATAGATATGGAGCCCGTTTGATGAGGAGCCTAAGTGGCCCACACCTCAAGCAGTGGCTGTTTCCAGAGTGGCCTTTCAGGGGGTGACAAAGACTGTTCAAACAACACAATTTGCATCCTAAACAACTCTGGAAGAGATCACATCCTTCTAAACAATTTGTTTTGGTGATCCTGTTGCCCTCAAAATGACCATGAGAAAAATCAGGAGCAAATATGAAATTTCACCATAAATCTCCCTTCAGGTATGACTTGTACCAAGGATAAAAAACATGGTACAAGGGGCTGAATGGTTAGCCCTGCCCCCCAAGGGGCACAACTCTCCCATCCCTGGCCCCAAACTTCTGAAGTGGGGAGCCTCCTCTAGAAGCTCCCTGAGCAGTTTTGAACCCTGGACCATCACGGTTCTAGATCATGTGGGAAGCTGCCAAACTCCAGGCAGCCTCCTCGCTTTCAGAAGGTTATGTCCCAACACAGTTGGGGCAGGAGTAGTCACATAACTTTGGGGGTGGGGATTAAATATACAAGCCTGCAGCCACTTTCACTATGCTTGCCTCATTCACCAAGTAATATCTGAAGAGCACAGGAGAATCCCAGCCTTGAGATCTGGGAAAAGTATCCAGCCAAATGGACTTCAATAAGTGGAATGAATACTTTATAAGCATCTAACACCTTCCACGTGGAAGGAGTCTCCAATGCCAATACATCGCTGCATGTAGTAGACTTACCCAGTGCGACTGCATATAGTATGACAACAGGGCTTGAAGCCTTCTGACATACAATGAGATTTTTTTCCAGCTGTTGCCCAGGCACTGCCTATCCTCACCCACACTCCCACCCTTGAGTATGGATGATGCTTCCCTAAAGGAGAATACAGAAAATGACCTACATGTCAACTACAATGCCCTTTCACCTGCTTCCTAGATAACCAGATATGTGGTGGCAGAAGAGAACAGCAAATAACAATGAAATGTCCCATCTGTTCAGTGGTTGGGCCAACCATGGAAAAAATGCCTTTTCTCAGACATGAATGATTGAGCCAAGCCCCTGGCATGACAATTTACCTTCACTCTGCCAGGGAATACTGGAAGTATAAAAAGTATAAGCAGTCCTAGCAAATTAAGGTACTTGAAGGGGCCAAATATGATAAAAAACACAGATCATATTGGCCAAATGAACATAAGCAACTCCAGTTCCAAACGTTGCATTTATAACAGGGTTTATCGGACAAGTGGAGCCTTGTGTTTGAAATTAAAATGCTTGCATAGTGCATCTGGCTACCTTGTAATGGATCCACAAATCAGAACAACTGCAGTTGTTTTGACAAAACACTAGAACTCAACTGTATCGTACATTGTAAGCAGTATTATACCAATAAAAAAAGGCATGGCTTCTCCCAAAGAATCATGGGAACTGTAATTTGTTAAGGATGCCGAGTTCTTAAGACCACCTTTCCCTAGACACGAAGCTACAATTTCCAGAGTTCCCTGAGAAGAAGGGCTGAACCACTCTGGGAAGTGTAGCTCTGTGGGGGGGGGGATATGGGTCTCCTAGCAAGTGTGGCCAGTGTGGCGCAGTGGTTAGAGTGTTGGACTATGACCTGGGAGATCAGGGTTCGAATCCCCACACAGCCATGAAGCTCACTGGGTGACCTTGGGCCAGTCACTGCCTCTCAGCCTCAGAGGGAGGCAATGGTAAACCCTCTCTGAATACCGCTGACCATGAAAACCCTATTCACAGGGACACCATAAGTCGGGATCGACTTGAAGGCAGTTCATTTCATTTTCAGCAACTCTCAGAACCTTTAAACTACAGTTCCCATGATTCTTTGGGGGAAGCCATCCCTATTTAAAGTGGTATAATACTGCTTTAAATGTACAGTGCAGATAGGGCCCAGATCTGACAACTTGTATAAGCTGCATCAACCCTGCAGTATAGCAGTGTATTCACACTATGTTCCCATGATATACAAATCCATACATGGCTGCTTGGCTGATGTGCTTAGTTCTATGCTGTAGTATCTACTTTAAAACAAATAATAAAACTCTTACAACCAGGAGAAGAGACTAGGCAACCAAAAGGGCAAGATGAGAAGTAGACCCAAGGAATAACTAGTGCAGGAGCCTGGTTGTAAAATAGGAAAGCATAAGACAGATACCCACAAAAGACAAGTGGAAATTAACCCCTATCAAGACCTTGCTTGCACAGATTGGTGACTATGGAAGAATGTTTCCTGGGAATCTGCTAATCCGTAGTATGGAGGAAATTGGTATTTAGATTTTGCCTTACTGTGCAATAGTAGCCTGTGTCCGAGTCTGGGATCTCCTACATGCCGGAGCACAAAGCAAACACCTATGTGAACACTCTTTGTATCGCACACTAAATCCCCTTTGCCAGTACAAGGGCTGCCTTTAAAACTGTACTTTCTACTTTGCCACCATCACCACTGCACTGTTTGGGCTCCACCTAACCACAAGCCTGGGAGGGAAGGAAGAAGCCACGCAGATGAAAGCACTGTGAGCCATTGTACTTTAACTCTGAGCCGATGCCGCCTGTCCGTGCCACACCAGCAAACATGCCGATCACACACTGAGACATTAACACTACCAGGTTAGAGAACAGGCTTGCAACACGTTAAGCCACTACTGCAAACGTGCCATGGAACCAGCCTAGGCCGGAGCAGGCTGCAAATTGGAACTTGGGTCTGGGTGGGCTGGTTTCTACCTCTGCCATGGATTCATTATGGGGCCTTGGCAAACTGCTCTCTCTTGCTCTCAGCTGAGAATAAGCTTGCTCTGCAATACAACAGCAAACACAGGAGAAGATGATCACAGCTCTCAGAAAATGAAATATGTCCTATAAACTATCAGTAGCTGTAGCCCACCGGTATCTGGGCCACTGCCTCCTGCATCCAGACAGACACATGCTTTTCTCCAGTCATCCTCACCTGGCTCCATGGTTCCTTCAGTGGAAACAGCTGTCCAAGCACATGTTGTTGCCACCGCCAGGAACCTAAGAAGGCCACACACCAGGGCTGTCATCCTGTTGTCTCTTCTGCTTGCCTCGTGGCTCCCAGTTGGATCTTCAAACCCTAGAGTAGAGAGGGGAAAGAGGTGGTCACTCCTTTGCCTTTTGAGTTTTCCATTACAGTGCATAATGATTGCATATCCTATGTCCATAGCCATCTGTTGCTCCCCTTAATACACAACTTTTTTTGTGGGGGGAGGTATATTTATTAAGACGTGTTCCTGCAGCCATTCCAGGCTACTGGACATTTTCTTTGGAAGGAGGGAGCTGGCAGTTTAAAGGATTTCACTGGGACAACCCAAGAAGATGCCCAATGCTGCGAGCAAGCCAAGATCAAAGGGGAGCCCACAGCTCAGTGGCAGGGCATCCGCTTTGTATGCAGAAAGTCCCAGGTTCAATCCCCAGCTGCTCCAGATAGAGAATGGGGAGATCCCTACCTGAAACTCTGGAAAGCTGCTTTCAGTCAGTGTAGATGATACTGAACTAGACTGACCAATGGGTCTGACTCAGTATAAGGCAGCTGCCTCTGCGATGATGATAGGGAACAAATTCCATTTCCTGGGTAGAACATGGACTAGTGTTTTGCACTGCAGCTTTACAACTCTCATCTTGAGAATTAGCTGGACTCCGCAGGGCTTTGCGTCATGGGGTTGGGTGTCATCTAGTGAGTTTTCCATGCTCAAAGTCCACCAGACTAGCTCAAGGGAGCTCCCGCCTGGACAAAAGAGTCTCCATGGATAAATAAGTAAAATGTAAATAAATAAGCCAGATGCTTGGCTTTTGCCATTGCCTTGCAACCCCCAACTTGCTGGGCAACTCCAGCAGCCGCCCCCTTCTTCCCCAAATGTCTGCGATACATCCCTCTCAGGTGCTTTGATAGTGATCCAAGGGGCATGAGGTACGGAGATCCAGGCCATACGCGGGGGCGGGGGGACGAGTATGTATAAAGTGAGGCAGTGGGCAGCAGGCAATGGAAGGAGGAATCGAGGTGGAAGAGGTGGGATAAATTTGAACACAAGCTGCTTATTTGCACGATACTGATGCCCGGAGTGAGCATGTGCGTGCAGGCACTTGCACTGAGCACTCAGGGTGCAGTCCGGAGAAAGTTGGATGCAGGTTTAAAAGCCTGGCTGAAGCCAACGGGATTTGAGGAACCGATTAGGTGCTTAAGCTCCGTTCGTTTAGCACCGGATTTCGGAGCGAGGTTTTGTGTGGCCATGGAGCTGCGCGCCGTAAGTGGCGTGGGCGGGTTAGTGTTGAAAGAGCGAGCGTGTCGGCTGGAATAGTTGCGAGTGCGGCGCATACATGGTGCGCGCGCGCCGACAGATCTGTGTGCACATACATGCTTGGTGTAGGTTTCCTGGGAATCGAGCGTACGTGGTGCGAGTGTGCGAGGGGAGGGAAGAGTGTCCGAGAACCGGCTCCCGAGGGCAGCTTAATCTTTAATCCGAGTGACAAAAGAGCTTCTGAGCTCCCGGACAGTTTGGTAACAGATTTACAGACCCTCCCGGTCAAAGTCCACCTCCTCACCCGCCGCGGGAAGACCAGCTCTTCGCCCCGCCACACCCCGGGGAGCCTCTTGGGTCGCAGTGGACAAGGTACGCGGAGCTCCACGCCGGCCCTCCACTCCGCCGCACTGCGATCCGCGCCCGGGGCCATTCCCAACCCCGATCGCCCCAAAGCGGCCACCCCAGGCGGACTCACCTCACCTCCTCTGGCCGGTTTAGCGCTGTTCCACTACGCCGTGCTGCGGGGCGCTCCGCCCGGGCTCCATCCCTCACAGGGTAGCCGGCTGGGGAACTGAGCGATGCTCCACTCCCTCGATCGCCAAGCCAAGCGCCGGCGATTCCCGCGAAAACCGAATAAATCCGGCCCAGCGCTGACTGCGCGAAGGTCACGACGCCTGGATGTTCCCAGGCTAGGAACGAGCTGCCTGGCCGCGCTCAGATTCCCGGCTCCAGCCCTTGTGCCTTCTGTCGGCTTCAGCAACAGGCGCTGGGACTTTGTAGAGAAAGCTCTCAGGTTACACCCCCGCGCCGCCGGCCCGCTCGGAGCCAACAATGGGCCGCGAAAAGAGCCAGGGACGAGGGGGAGGATCAGAGAGACCCCTGCCCCGCCCTCTCCCTTGTTCCCTCCCTCTGCCCCTTCCTCCGCCAACACCAGGGCCTTTTCACACTCATATTAGCTAAATTCTCTCCCCCGAAGCTTGGGCCAAGGGGATTAAGCAGAGTTCATTCTCTGCCGGGGCTTTGCTTCCTCTCTGCTCGCAGAGGTAACTGGAGACACCGCTCATTAAACTTCGCTCGTCGTGGGGAGGGGGCTGCCTTCTGAAGACAGAAAAGCTGGACAGTGGGATGTGTGTGAAAATAATTAAAACCCCATGAAACCGGGTGGGGGAGAAAAAGGGTTGTGGCTTGGGATCATCATTTGCTACATCCAATGAAGCGCTTCTCAACAGGCAATCGAAAAGCAGGCGCTTGCCGTTGTAGGTGGAAGGGAGTGGAACTCACTGCTGCATGATATGGGGGGGAGAGAAAGAAATTAGGCAGATTCTTTTGTCTTTCTCCAGGGATGGCAATAATATCCAAACTCCACTGTGCACAGGTTCACCTACCAACTCTATTAGGATGTAATCCAGGATCTACCACTGGAGTTACACCTCTTGATTTCAGCGGGTGAGACTTATGCGTGTTGTCCCAACTGGAGAGGAGGTGGCAATGCAGAAAAGAATCCTTCCAGCTTGATGCCAGGAGGCCAACATATCTTTAAACATCGCATAAAGTGGGACCCAGTTAACTGCATCACTTAACTTAATGGGAAAAAGATTTCTCATATGGTAAGCAAAAAAATAATCATGGGAACTTAGAAGCAGCTGCAGTGGCCGGGAAGAAAATGGTTAATCTGTAGCCAGACGCCTGCATATGGACACAGCTGATTCTTTCTGCAAGAATCTCTGTAACTGAACTAGGAATTTTTGGCCCTGCAGAGTAAAGGCTGGGAGAGTAAGTTATGGTGGGGAAAAGATACACAGGACTTGTTTTAATGCAGAGCTTAGCCTGGGGGGTGGGGGAACCCAAGTGTCTCAGAGCATATGAAAAATGCCTTACAGCTACAATAAAGGCAGAAAGTGTGGTTTTTATTTATTTATTTATTTATTATTTATTAATTAAATTTATATCCCGCCCCATAGCCGAAGCTCTCTGGGCGGTTCACTACAGATAAACATCCAATATACAATTAAAACATATTTTAAACAAATTGAAAACTAAACCTAATCAAGCACATAAGCAATTACAAAACTCAATACTAAATATTAAATGTTAAAAAAGTATTAAATTGATTGAAATATTAAGATGTTAAGTTAAGATATCAAATATCAAAATGTTAAAAAATTAAATATTAAAATGTTAAAATGCCTGAGAAAAGTAAATGGCAATAGGACATGTCCCCTTTCCTGAGGTTGTATAATCTGAAATGAGTAATGAAAAGGTCAGACAATAGAATAACACCATGTAAGTAGTAAGGCTGCAATTCTATACACAATTACCTGGGAATAAGTCCCATTGACCACAGTGGGTCTTACTTTTTTTTTTACTTTGAGGCATGGGTCTTCTTTTTATTTATTTATTTATTTTTATTTATTAATTATATTTCTATACTGCCCAATAGCCATAGCTCTCTGGGCGGTGCACAACATAAAACATCCAATATACAAGTAAAAACATATATCAACAACTTAAAAACAATATACCAAAAGTAGTAAAACATAATTAAACATATCAACAACTACAACACAAGCCTAAAAATATTAAAAACATATTAAATCAGTTAAAAGTATTAAGATGTTAAGATGTTAAGTAATCTTAAGTAACCCTTTAAAATAGGGTTGTGAAATGTACCATTAATCTACAACAGGGGTAGGGAACCTGTGCTTCTCTAGAAGCTGTTGGACTCTAGCTCCCATCAGCCCTGACCATTTGACCATGCTGGCAGGGGCTGATGGGAGATGGAGTCCAGCAATATCTGGAAGGGCACAGGTGCCTCATCTTTCTACAGCATCACACATGAAAGTTTATTCATCAGTTTATTACACTTCTCATTTCCATACAACAACACAACCAATGTTTCTGTTTCAGGCACCATTGCTCAAGAGTATTCCCTAATTTAAAAATCTGGATGTGGCAAGAGTTGTTTTGATTTTGATGACTGTGTCCTGAGGTAATGTTTTTAAGAAAAGGAAAGTCTGCTGGATCAGGCCAATGGCCCATCTAATTCAGCATCCTGTTCTCACAGTGGCCAGCTGGATGCCTATGGGAAACCTGAAAGCAGACCTGAGTGCAAAAACACCCTTCCCACTTGGGATTTCCAGCAGCTGGGATACTGCCTGGAGGTACAACATAGTCATCATGGCTAGTAGGAATTGACAACCTTATTATTTAATGATTTTCTAGATCACCTTTTAGGGTATATACCCTTCCAAGGCAGATTACAAGGTCAAGTTAAAAAAAAATAATATTCGAATATTTAAAATAACAGCAAAAACAAACATTAAAACAAACAGATAAAACAGTTCTTTAAAAACAAGCATAAATAACTAAAATGTACACTGGAATAAAAATAAAAAGTATGTAGGGTTTTCCTAAAGGACAACAGAGAGGGAAACATAAGAATTTCCCTGGGGAGAGCATTGCAGAGTAACTGGGCCACCATGGAGTAGACCCTGTCCCTGGTGCTCACCAACCTAACCACTTTCACTGGTGGATCAGAGAGCATGGTCTTCTATGCAGAGCTTAAAGCTCAAACTTTAAGAATCATTCTTTAATCCCCCTTAAATCATACTTTGGATCTCTGGCCATGTGTAATAAACTAGGATTCAGAAGCAGGTTTAGAAAGGAAAACAATGTGGTAATAGTAAATTATCAGCCCCCACCCCAGCAATCGTTTAAAAAGAAAAAGAAAAACATTGGCAAAGGCTTTGTCTGATGCTCTATCACACCAGGAAGCATTTGGAGGAGCCAAGTTGTCTGTGCCTGTTATCACAATGTGGGGAGTGTTATCCACATAAAGGAATTTGCCTCATCCCTCTTCCCAACCTACCAAGCAACAAACCAATCCATAATTTTCCTCTGCCTTGCATTCCTATAGCTTTGCAAGAGCAACTTGTATGGATTGACTCAGTCTTGAGAAGAAGAAGACATCTATCCAATAGCCTCATCCAATGCTTCCAGGTTAGCTGCAGGAAACACCCTTTGGAGTAGTGTCCCAATATGCTTTTTTGCTGCTACTCTTGTCAATTAGCCATTGTCTCAGGGCTATGTGGCAAACTGTAGATGGAAGCATGGGGACTGGAGGGAACAGTAAGACTGGTTAATATTATGAATAAGAAGCAGGGCACCCCAGTTTGTCATGGAAAAGTTAACAGAGGAACACAAAATAGCTAATTAATGAACAGCAGCAATCCAGCTTTCCACATTGAACGGGGCTATTGAAACTGCTGATTAAATCTCTCCCTTGAAGTGAAGTTGCATCCAAACAAACTCACATTCCAAAGTAACTACCCCCCCACCCTCTCTCTCCCATTATTCTTGGGCAGAGCCTCATCTGCAGAGCATCTTCCTTTCAGACAAAACTCTCCATATCAATAGGCTCCCAGAATAGGGGGATTAGCTTTGGCTCTTCAATCTCCAGGTAACTGTGGCCTTTGGGCTTGTTGGATGGGCTTGCATGGGTCACAGCCCTCCTAGTATTTGCTTTCTTTCTTTCTTTCTTTCTTTCTTTCTTTCTTTCTTTCTTTCTTTCTTTCTTTCTTTCTTTCAAGGGTAAAACCAACTTGACATAATAGTTTTAACTGGGGCATAACATGGGAAATGGAGCTGGTATAGCACAGTGAGGAGAAAAGCCTGGCTGGGAGTCCAGAGTCTGTGAGTTCAAATCCCCACTCATGTCTCCTGGGTGTCAAGGGCCAGCTAAACATCACCCCCACAGTGAGTGGCTCAGAGGTTACGTGCCCTGCCACCTGTGCAGCTGTGGGCAAGCTGCATAGTCCCAAGGGGCCCAGTTGCCCCCCAGCTGGCAGTTGCGGACAAGGAAGGGGCTATCTTGTGCAGCTGTGGCAAGCTGAGCAGGCCCTAGCCAGCTGGGGAGGACTAGCCTCAAAGGGAGGCAATGGTAAACCCCCTCTGAATACCGCTTACCATGATAGGGTCGCCATAAGTCAGGATCAACTTGAAGGCAGACCATTTCCATTTTCATAACATAGGAAAGATGATCCCTCCACCCCTTTGCATTCTCCTGAGCTCAGGATCATGGTCAAACAAATGACATTCTACTCTCTCCGAAAGATCAGGTTTGTAGCTTAAGGATGCTCCTTGACCTGCACTCTTTTTTCCAGCTTTGGCTGGTTCACCAATTATGACCGTTCCGACAAAGTGAGATCTTGCTACAGTCATTCAAGCCCTAGAAACCTTCAGATTAGATTGCTGCAATGTGCTCTACATGGGGCTGCCCTTTAAAAGTACTTGGGAACTACAACTAGCGAAAAATGCTGCAGGTAGGATGATGGTGGATGTTAGGAGCTTGAGTCTATCACACCAGTTTTGTGTGATCTGCACTGGCTGCTGTTTTATTTCTGGGACAATTTCAAGATGCTGCTGTTAATCTTCAAAGCCCTCAGTGACTTGGGACCTGTTTCTCTTAAGGGCCAGCATCTTCCACATGCTCCAATTGCCATCTGAGGCTGTGCTGTGGATTCCTTGACACAATGAGGTCCACTTGGTGGTGACCAGGGTTAAGGACTTTTCTGTCATGGCCCCCACCCTGTGGAATGCCTTGCCAAGTGAGCTCTGCCTTGCAACCATACTGTTTTACACAGTTGGTGAAGACATGGCTGTTTTAAAAGATGTTGGTTGAGTAGTTCCTCTTTATGGCATTTGGATGTTTCAGTTCTGATGGCTGTTTTGTAATTATTGTAGTTTTGCTTTTTATGTTATTTTGATTTATGATTAGGTTGAGCTGTGGATTTTTTATTTGATTACTGTTTTTGATTGTAAGCCTCCTTGAATTCCTTCTGAAAAGTAGGAGGGATCTATGTTTTAATGGAGATAAAGATGTACCCAGTGTGGTGTAATGGTTAAGGTGTTGGGACTACAACCTGGGAGACGAAGGTTCAAATCCCCACATAGCCATGAAGCTCACTGGGTGACCTTGGCCCAGTCACTGCCTCTCAGCCTCATGAAAACCCTATTCATAGGGTCGCCATAAGTCGGAAACGACTTGAAGGCAGTACACACACACACATGATGGAAAGCCACATGGCCTCACTTTCGGAGGGTGTGTATACTCTATGTATGCTAGCCACAACAACCTGCACGTGGAGTTGTAACTGAATCTTCATGTTTCATGCCAATTCACACACAGAAGCACCTAAAATTTGTAACATGTATTATGCGCGCACACACACACTTTTTATCTTTGGGACTATAAACCCAAACCCAAGACTGATTGTCCTCTACCAATACTTTCGCTTTGTCTGGATTAAGGTTCAGTTTGTTCAACCCCATCCATTCCTTCACAGCTATTAACAGTAGTTCAGCTTTCGACTGCCTCTCTTAGATCAGATTAAAATGAGAGCTCAAATCAAATATCATCAGCATATATGCAGTGAAACTCCTGGAGGTGAAGCTGTCACATGTTGCAATTCACATGTGGGGTTTGACTCTCATTTCTAAACAGAATTGCCTTCAAAGTCAAAATTATAGAATTTGTGGAGAGGAGTGATCTTGCCGCCCTGGGCTCCTACTGGGAGGAAGGGCGGGGTATAAATCTAATAAATAAATAAGTTTTATCTCAGAAGATATGGGGAAGAGAAATAACATCAATTTATTCTAGAGCCTCCAGCTTAAATGTGGAATATTCACCTTCCTGAAGGGCCGGAGGGTTTAGCCCTGGAATGTGCTGTCAGGGCTCATTCTGGGACATGTGAAGAAATTGTAATAATGCCTTATTGAGTGTGTGCTGTCAGAGTGTACTTCTTTCACCACTGAGTAAGCAAGAGAAGCCTTGTGGGATGAAGGGGGGAAAACACTTCCAGGTTAGAGCATATTGACTTGCAGCCCAGCACTTAACTTTTTTCTTTTTAAATCCTCATAATTTCATAGTACTTTTCTACCTACTTATGTTTACATTTTTTTAAAATTGAATTAAAGTCAAGTGCAGAAGGAGTATCTCCTTTTACATAACTCCTGCTTTAAAAATGCTGCTCAACATGGGCTATGGAGTCAATGTGAAGATTGAATTGCTACCCCCAAGGTGTCATTTCATCCACCGGGCACCACTTTAGGGGGGCACCAACTGCTTCTAACAGGTTTAAGCTGTTAAAAAAAAGAACAAAGTGTCTAGGAGCAAAGAGCTTTCTTGGTGTGAGTCCTGAACCACAGCAGCTGCCTGATGGACATGGATACGAGGCAAAAGGGATTGTGTAATTAGGCAGAGAAATAACAGAGGCAGAGAAGCGTATAATGTGCTCATATTCATCTCCAGGGCTTGTTTGCTTCTGGAAGTTCCATCGCGTCAGGACAGCAAAGCTTGCAGGCCTTGTTCTTACTCTGGCTTCTGCATTCCAATGTGGCTCTGTTCCTCCAGTGCATTGTCCACTCACTCCTAGAGCAATATGAATTTACAATGCAAATTACCCCGCAGGTTATGCAAATGGCATTCTTCATAAAAGCACATACATTGCCCTGGGGCAATCCTAGCCCATGCTTGGTTTTGCTCTGATCCCACAGCAAGCACTGAGCTGCCGGTGGGGGTCTGACACACAGAAAGCAATTCAGCACAAGTGGCGCTTTATTATTATTAACAAACATTATGGCAGCTCCGAGGGGCCTCCACTGAGATTGGCACTCAAGTGGCAGGGCACTGTGTGCTACAAAGAAAGCAACATACAATCCCTGCCTCAAGGATCCCACCAGCAAAAGACAGAAAGAGAAAGGGGAAGGGCTGAGCATAAACTGAGGCTCAGAGAGGGGACACGAATAGGTCAAGGTCAGGTGACACAGGAGGTAAGTGATGGGATCCAGAAGCAAATTACAGTGGGAATTATGCAAGGAGCACCAGCCTGCAGCCTTACTCCTCTGCTAAGTGACTAGGGTGGAAAAGCTCAAGCTATATAAACTATTTGACATTGGCGCTACACAATATCTCAGCAAGCGCATGTTCCAAAACAAAAGTTTATACAAAGTGCTATAATTACTTTGAAATCCAGGACCTCTTACTCACACGCAGACACTGAATGCACAGATGCTCTGCTTACCCTGTCCAGAATAGAAGCACTATTTACAGAAATGTCCCAGACTCTGGGTGTTAAGATAGGAGTGTGATCTGTGCAGTCTCTCTGCTGGGCAGTCTATGCATGGGTTTTGCTATGATCTTTAAAGTGCCATGGCCTGACACGCTAAGAGCACTGCAGTATACAGCCAATGCTTTGTTATTATTATCAGACATTATGACAGCACACATGGCCCCATCTGGGCTTGACACTCTGCATGGGACTACTATTGGGCTCAACACCAGAAGGGCAAGAGCACACCAACAGTCAGTGCCAGATACAGGAACGGAAACATATATGTATATGTATACCTTTTTTGGGCACAGATTCAGCATTCCAGCATAGTTCTGTCACGGCAGCACATTGCCCACTTGTGATGATTAAATCTGGTAGAAAACAATATGAATTTGAAATGAATACATGCCTCGTTTCTATGTTTTTTACATTGCACCTATTGCTTTTTCTTTATTTTTCTTGCATTGTATTGTATTTGTATTATTGTTGCTAGCTGCCATTTGGTGGAAAGGTAGGATATTATACAGCCATAGGAGTGGCTGTATACTACAGCTAGCATGCATTTTTCACATTCCGCAATGTTAACTTGAAAATATCCCCCATGCCATTCTACTGCTTCCTACAAGCTCATTTCAAAACAAAACCTTTCAAAACATATAGTCCTGAACTCAGAAACGCTTGCTTAACCACTCTCTTAAGTTTTCATGATGACACACAAAACGCTCAGTGACAATTGAGAGTTCAAAGTGTAAAATGAGGGGGGGAAATCCAGACCCCGTTGGAATTTGTCAAAATTAATTAAAAATCAGCCATGCTCACAGAGTACCTGTAATCCTATTACTGACCTTGCCCCATACTCTGACCTTCATCTTCTGCAGTTTAAAAGTTTAAAAAATGCATGGCTGATTTTTGATTAATTTAAGAAATTTAGCATTGAAGTCTATTATAATGTTGGGCATGCCCAGTAAGAACCAACTGTCAGTGTTCTAAAAGCCAGACTCACAGCTTTTTGGCTTGGCTAATCAGGGGCCCCACCCATGCCAGACATTTTTTCCACTTTAAATAGTTATGGCTTCTCCCAAAGAATCCTGAAAAATGTAGTTTGTGAAGCGTGCTGAGAGCACACTTCCCAGGATTCTTTGGGGGAAGCCTTGACAGTTCAAAGTGGAACAAATGTCTGGTGTGGATCTGGCCAGGGACAGCTTTGGGTGGGAGACTACACATGTCTGCTGTTGAATAAAAAGGTGGGGGAAACCCAAAAAATAATGATACTGTTAACAATGTTTTCCTTTTGGAAAGGAAAGGGGCTTTCCCTCTACCCAGTACCCACCCACCCAATTACCTCCTTTCCCTTTCTTTCTGCCTCCTTCTCCCCCTCCCCCTACTGTTCCTCCCCTTCCCTCCCCCTTCCAACTCCTCCCCCTCCCTGCCCCTCCCCCTGATCAGTTTCAGCTATCTAAGCATGATTGCACAGGAGTAAATCCCACTGAACTCAATAAGCATGCAAATGATCAAACCTACCCTACCCTCCTCCTCCCTCATACCCCTCCCTTCCCCTCCCCTTCCTTTCCCCTGTCACCCTCCCCCCCTTCCCTTTCAATCCCCTCCCCTTCCCGTCCCTTCTTCCTCTACCCTCCCCTCCCTAATACTCTCCCTGCCTCCTCCCTCCCCCTTTTCCTCCCTTCCCCAAGGTCAGTTTCACCTATCCTAACTATGATTGTACAGGAGTAAATCCCATTGAATTCAATAAGCATGCAAATGATCAGACCTGCCTCTCCCCTCCCCTCCCCTCCCCCTCTCCTTCCCCTCCCCCTCCCTTCTTCCTCTCCTCCCCCTCTTCCTTCTTCCTCCTCCCCTACCTATTCCAGCCCTCTCTCCCTCCACCATGTTCAGTTTCACTTATCCTAAGCATGATTGCATGGGAGTAAAATCCCATTGAACTTAATAAGCATGCAAATGATCACACCTGCCCTCCTCCTCCCCTCCTGCCTGCTCCCATCCCCTCTTCTCCCCTCTGCCCTCCCTCCTCCTCCCCTGTGGGTCAGTTTCACCTATCCTAAGCATGATTGCACGGGAGTAAATCCCACTGAACTCAATAAGCATGCAAATGATCAAACCTGCCCTCCTCCTCCTCTGCTCCTGCCCTTTCTCCTTCTCCTCTCCCCTTCCACTCCCCTTCAGTCAGTTTCACCTATCCTAAGAATGATCACAGGGGAGTATATCCCATTGAACTCAATAAGCATGCAAATGATTAATCCATTCTCAGCAAACGTGCACAGGATCCCATTTCTTACCTCCACAATTAAAAAGCAGGGAAATTCACTAATAGGCAAAAAAAAAAAACTTGCAGTTTAAGAGTTTATATATTGCCAACAGATATTTCTGTCAAACTTTAAAAAGCAGGGAAATTGGGCAGCTATAGCGAATGCACCAGGAAGCAGGAGACCTGACCTCCTCTCTGAGATATTGTACTGCCCTACAAATGTGTAAAAATGCAAACACAATTTGGGTTGATCTTTCACAGTCCAATCCACTTCCTATGTAGGTTGGAAAAATTGGGTAATGTGCCTCTGAGCATATGGTGAGTGGTGGTAACATCAATTCCCATGATTTTTAAAGTTTGATATAAATATCTGTTGGCTGTAAGTATGTTCTTAAACCATGAGGGTTTTTTTTGTCTATTAGTGAATACATTTGACAAGCCAATATACAAATGACTGCTCAAACAGTAGCTTCTGTTCCAAAACTATACCCAGCAGTATCCTGCGAGTATTACTTTTTGGCATCCACCATAATCCTTATCTCTAACTCAATGCTGTATTTCCAACCGGTGCCCAGCTTGTTATCATATAGTTCTGCAAGGATGCCATCACCACCACTACCACACCTACTATGAACCCAGGATGAGTATCATTAGTGTACCAGCCAATGTATGGAAGCCATATGATCCCTGCCATAGAGGGGCTTACAATCTATGATGGAGAGATAATGCAGGGATGAAGAAAGTGTCTTAGCAGGACCAGACCCATGCCATGGTGGACTTGTGCTTTTGGAGAGGGGCAGTGCAATATACATTTCCATTTGGTTCATAAGCAACATTTTAATACTGAAGTCTTTAACATTAATATTTAGCTATATCAATCTGCTGTTTTATTTGGCAGAGTCAGGGGTGGGTGATAATAGTCACAGAATTTAGGAATGCCCCATAGACCCCCCCCCCAACCATGGCAGTGGACTGTTCACCCATGTAACAAAAGTCTTTGTAAGAAAAAAAATCAATCACCCCCCCAATCTGGGATAAAGGTTGGGAACATAGGAAACTGCTTTGTGCCAGGTCAGACTATTTTTCCTTGTAGCCTAGTGCTGTCTACTGTACTTTTGACTGGCAGCAACTTATCAGAATCTTAGGCTGAGATCTTTTCCATCACCTGACCTTTTTAACTGGAGATGCCAGGGATTGGACCTGGGACCTTTTGCATGCAAAAGATGGGCTCTTCCAAGGAGCTGTGGCCCCTCCGAGACCATTCCCTACTGTTTTAGTTTACTACTTCCAGGGAATGTCTCCATTTCAGTTTTCTTACATAGGGGAGCACTCAAAATATGATCCTCCCACATGCAGTCTGAAGTGGTATAGTCCATCTACCACCTCAATACTCTGCACAGTGGTGGCTTTAGAGGTAGGCAAACTGAGCAACCACCCTGGGCCCCACACTTTGTTGTTGCTGTTATGTGCCTTCAAGTTGATTTTGACTTATTCACCCTAAATCAGTGACCTCCAATAGCATCTGTTATAAACCACTCTGTTCAGATCTTGTATGTACAGGTCTGTGGCTTTCTTCCTATGATCCAGTGGCATCTTTAGTCACAGCACTACTCGTACTTGTCCGTTGTTCGTCCCCAGTAGCTCGGTGAGTGCCTTCTGACCTGGGGGTCTCATCTTCCAGCACTATCTCTTGTTGCATTTTGGATACTCTGTTCATAGGGTTTTCATGGTAAGAGGTATTCAGAGATGGTTTACCATTGCCTTCCTCTGAGTTTGGATGCACCTTAGTCTGGTATCTCAGCTTTGATCATCCCGCCTTGGGTGCCCCTGCTAGGAGTCTAGGGGAAAGGAGTAGAGATTTCACTGGGATTGTTTCACACACAGTGAAATCTCATCAGAGTGGAGAAAGCCTTTTCCACTGGCAGTGAAGCTAAAGAAGAATGGGAAGGTGTCTTTGGAAGATAACTCAGTAGTTGAACAGAATATCTGCTTCAGGCAGGGAAAGGGATGGAGCTCCTCACCACCCAAGTGCAAAGGATTGCATCCTAAAGTTTCCTTGCCCACAGAAAACTGTAGGCTGCAGTCCTTTACACCCTGGCTTGGGAGTGAATCCTACTGAAAATAGCTGGACTTACTTCTGAATAAACATGCATAGGGTTGCACCATTTTGCCTCTCTTCTCTTCTGATTGGTGGGTGCAGCGGTGGGTTTCAGGGGAGGAGGGATGTGGCAGGATCGCTCCTCTGCTTTGGCTAGTTACTATTATTGCCAACCAAAGGAGAGGTTGCACCGCTCGCCTAGATGGCCAATTTAAGCAAATTGGGCAGTTTAAGGACATATATGGGTTCCTACCTGATGTTAAATCTTTGAGGGAGACACTAATTACACAGATTTCCTGACTGAGATCAAGAGTTATTTTTAGGTTAAATCATCAACCTCAACAAAAATGCACTGCTTGGGCAGTCCTTCAGTTTATTCATAAGTGCAACATTGAAGATATTTGCCCCAATTGATGTGAAGGACTTCACATTATTCTCACTGTACCTGTATCTGGTGAGGGGCCATTTTCAAAAATGAAATGGCTAAAAAAAGGTATCTGCACTCTTCTGTGTTGCGAGAATGGCTAGTAGGATTAGAATTGATTTCAGCTGAATATAAAATTGAGAGAGGGTTGGATAGGGTACTAGAGAATTGACTTTGATATGATTAATCACTATACCATGATCATCTGGGAAGTGGCTATCACCAGTCCACCATATGCCCTTCCTACCATGATATCATACAATATGCTTTTTAAAGGGTTTTGTTTTGGGGCAGAGACTGTTCCTGTTTATCTCTGAGCTTCACATAAGGAGGTAATGGCTTGTTTCTTTTTGTTTATGACTTTTATTCATGTATTTACAGCGTCATGTTGATGTAAAGTATTAAGTAATATTCTCCACTCCAGTCGTAATAAAAAATGACCACAATGAATGTATTTGATTAGAGCTTGGAAAAGTTACTTTTTTGAACTACAAATCCCATCAGCCCAATCCAGTGGCCATGCTGGCTGGGGCTGATGGGAGTTGTAGTTTTAAAAAAGTAACTTTTCCAAGCTCTGATTTTGATACATTTATCCATACTTTCACTGCAGCTTTGTTTATAGACTTAAGTTAAATTTTTATGTCTGACTTACTTTGTACCTTTCAGGGGCCTCAAAAAGTCTCTCTTGCCCAAGCTCCCCAAAACTCTAGGGCCAACCCTGCTCTCTTGCTTCAATACATTGCATATGTAGACCAGGCAGTGTCTTATCCCTTATCTCTCCTTGATCCCCTTTTCAGATTTTTGCTCTAGTCTTGGTTCCACATGTTCTGTTCTGTACCCTGTTGGTAGAAGGGGGCTGTAGCCCCTTTGTCTTATTGTCTCCGTGTTTACATTTTATATAGCACCTAGCACTCCATTGGTGCTTAATGCAACATTGTGCCTTGCACTCTGAAACATGGATGAGGAACCTATGGCCATCTAGATGTTGTTGAACTACAGTTCCAGCAATCCTTGACCACTGACTATGCTGGCTTGGGCTGATGGGAACTGGAGTCCAACAACATCTAGAGGGCCACAGTTTTCCCATTTCTGCTCTAACATGAGAGATCCAAGATGCACTCTCCTTTCTCTTCTATGTAATCCCAGTGACCTAATGGATAAGGCATGGACCTCCTAAGTTAGGATGGTGGGTCTGAGTCCTATTTGGATGGGTAAATATGATCTTTGAAGAGTCATGGCTGAGTGGTAGAGCACATGCTTTGCATGCAGAAAGTCCTGAGTTCAATCCCTGGTATCTTCAGATAGAGCTAGGAATATCACCTTTTTGAAACCCTGGAGAGCTGCGGCCTGTGAGTGTGGGCAATATTGAGCTGGATGGACCAATGGTCTGACTTGTATAAGGCTTCCTCTGTTCCTGTCTGGTGTTTTCTCTTCACTGTGGTTCTCAGTTTGCTGTTCTACTACTCCAGATGAGCATCTGCTCAAATATAGAACCCCTCTGACTCAGCAAAGCTAAGGAGCCCATGGAAGAAATATTTTTGCAGCTAATCCCAGGGACAACCAACCCTGGATGGAGAGTGGATGGGCTATGGGTAGTCAGTGCTGATAGAATGGATTCTGCATATGCCCAGGGCCTCCTCTCCGCATATTTCAAGGGTACAGCCTGGCTTTGAAATTACATTGTGTGGAAGATGAACCACAGCTCACATTTAGCTCTGCTCAAACATGTGAGAACCTGTCACTAGTAGAATAACAAGGGGTGATCTGGGGAGCACATGCTACTCACATTATGTCTCTCCCTTTGCCTTAACTCCAACTCAAGGTCTTGTGTGCTGGATATACCTATCCTGCCTATCCTTTATTGAGTTCCCCTGTAGCGGAGGCAGCTTGTTTGCAAATTGCTGTTGTAATTAGCTGGG
Source organism: Rhineura floridana (assembly GCF_030035675.1). Lineage (NCBI taxonomy): Eukaryota > Metazoa > Chordata > Lepidosauria > Squamata > Rhineuridae > Rhineura > Rhineura floridana. The sequence continues at coordinate 122,256,095 of NC_084482.1, read as the reverse complement.
TGTTATCACTGCCAGCAATGCCATAAAGTGGCTGTGACCCTCATTAGAGCCCTTTAAAGACTGTCATAAAAAAACTAGGCAAATGTGGGAGCCTGGGGTTAAACAGCTCTAACACACACACCCCAGTAAACATGTTGCTGCTGATTTCCTGTCACTGGACTACAGCTAGAGCTCTCTGCTTTGGCTAATGGGACACAGCGACTCGTGGAGGCCACTAAGGACATGAGGCCTGTGTTTTTAGTACCACCACTCAAGCCATGCCTCCGCCTGTCCTGCAGCGTCCCGAGAGTCCCAAGTGCTGTCATGTAAAACAGTGAGAAGAGCTCTCTTGCTTGCTTGCTTACTACTCCAGCACGTGCTAGGTGGTAAGAAATCCCTGCTTAGATGTCGCCTGGGTCCAAGTAACCTGATCCAATTAATATTTCCTTGGAAACAAGTCGTACTATGTTCACGTTGGCACAATAGTGGAATACAACTCAGAAATTATTTTCTACCCTTTCCCCCCCCAGATGCTGAAGACTGGAGAGCCCCATACCTGCCCTCTAAACATGCTGCTCACTTCCCGAACACAAAGCAAACAAATATCCAGCAATAACTTTCCACTTTTGTTCCTTCCAATTTCATTTTGCCCTCACCACCAGCAGCTTTTCCCAGTTTACAAAGTCTTCAAATCACAGCATGTATTAACTTTGGTGAACCAGTAATGGGGTGGCAGTCAAGAACAGCAAACTCATCCACAATTGATATTGTTGGCTCCGGACAGTGTTATCTCTCCCCAAAACTGGCATGAGTGAGTTCTCAGCTTAGTGTTATGTCTTTGACATCAGCAGCACCCCAGCTTGCAAGCAAACTGTTCTAACTCTGTTGTCCGAGGAGCCACCAGAGTGTCTGCCCTGAACCAAGAGCCCGTTAAGAACCCTGCCTCCATAGAGTCAGAAGACCAGTTGGACAGAATAAGGGTAATATGGAGGAGTTGCTGAATAACAACTCACGGGTTGTTGAGTGGAGCACCTGGATGTGCACTTGTTACATCTGTCTCTATCTACCTTCTCCACATCATGGATAATTTTATACACCTCCATCATATCCCTCCTTACATACCTGTTTTCCCCCCTCTAAACTAAAAATCTCCAAATGTTGTAACCTTCCTTATAGGGGAGCTGGTCTAGCTTTGACATGCTAGGGCATCTTAGAGAATGTATGTACTGCCTTCAAGTTGATTCCAACTTATGGCGACCCTATGAATAGGGTTTTCATGAGGCTGAGAGGCAGTGACTGGCCCAAGGTCACCCAGTGAGCTTCATGGCTATGTGAGGATTCGAACCCTGGTCTCCCAGGTCGTAGTCCAACACCTTAACCACTACACCACACTGGCTCTCAATGTTGGAGAATATACTTTCCTGGAGGTGTGGATGTATGAATTAGGATGAATCTGCCATTGTTGACAGTTCCCCTAGCCACTGTTATTAGAAAGCTGGGCAGAGTGGGGGACATGATTTGGCTAAACCTGGCTGGAGTCTGGGATGGGGCTTATGGATTTCACTAAAGATGCATTTGCACAATCCCTTTCCTCTTCAGTGATCTGATATTTGCAATCACAGACAGTATGGTGTGGATTGCCAAATTATATAAAGGAAAGCAGCAGCCTTCTCATCCCCTCCCAAAAATCCTGCACATTTTGGTTCCCTAAAGTCATCATTCATGGGATTGTCAGGAATCCAACAGCAGTCTTTCAGCCTCCTGTCTGAAGATTGTTGTAAGGCTCATCCCATGGCAGGAGAAAAGTGCTGTGTTAATTGCACCCTAAATATGTTCAGCTCCCTCATTCTTTCTTTGCTTGGTAAATTCTTTATCATTATACTTGTTATTTGCGCCACCGTCCCAAGTGATCAAAACATCCAAGCCCTGAACACAGTACTGCAGCTGTGGTCTAACCAGTGCTGAGTAGAATGGAACAACCATGTGACGATTGTATCTTTGGTGCCAGACTCAATAATAATAATAATTAAGGTGGAGATCACAAGGAATCACAGCATGGATTTAATTGGATCAAGCTAGTACTCAGTATTTTTTTAGGCTTGGCTAGTGCCTGAAGTATTTGTACAAAGGGGAAATGGGCACCACAAATCTTTTCTGCGTGTCTGGATGTTTCAGGGTGAGCTTTTGTGCGTGTAATGTTCATCTTGAACCAGCACCACACCAGTTATAAATCTGTTTGATTTTTACATTTTATTTTGTCACTAGAGTGGCCAGATCCAAAATAAAAGGCAGGGTTATGTCACCTTTAAAAGTTGTGTAAAAGAAAGAATTTCAGCAGGTGTAGCTTCAAGCCAGAGCAGCAGGAGGGAAAGAAGTAAGACCAGCTGCCTGAACTGAGAGACTGTGCTTGTTATTTGCTTGCTACCTGTTTGTGGCATCTTCCTCTTGAGTAGATTTACTGAACTGGTCAGAGGGCTTCTGTTGGAGGGGACTACAAGTTTCCAGCAGCCCTCTATATTGGGCCGTCATTGGAGGCAGGGATGTAAGAAAGACACGGGGGTGGCAGCTTGCTGTTGGCTATAAGGGCCTGTACATAACACTGGGGCAATGAGACAGACTGGGGATGCTGTTGGTGTACTGCCCACCCTAACTGAGCAGGCAGAGACGGTCTCAAGCTTGAGAACCCCATTACATTTGTTCTGAGGGACTTCAGTATCCACACTGAAGCTGCATTGGAATTTCATGGCCTGCAACCATGGGGCTGTCTGTCTGGGCCAAGGTGTAAGGCAGGGCATACCTTTGTTTTGGTCTTTGCCTCAGTGTGGGAAGAGGGCAATCTGGACATTGAGGGGGGCTTAACTCACCCCATTGTTACTGTCAGACCACTGTCTGGTAAAGCTTGGACTTATGGTACTAGTCACCTTTGGTAGAATTGGGGGACCTATTAAGATGGTCTGCCCTTGGAGACTTGTGGAATCCAAAACCAAAGCCGGTGATCCTGTTGAGGTCTTTGTGTCACTATGGAATGCAGATGGGGGTGGGCACTTGACATGATTGCTCCCAATTGTCCTGTCCTGCACTGTAGAGCCCAGATTGCTTCCTGGTTTTCTGCGGTATACCAGGACAATGAAGCCAGCTGGATGAAAACTAAAGTGCAAGTGGTGTAAGATTCAAAGCCAACTGGACATGTGCTAGAGCGCATAATTGCACCTACTGCATGGCAGTGAAGGCTGCAGAGAAGCTTGTTTTGCTGCTTCCATCACAGCCTTGAGTAGCCATCCAGCATTGCTTTTCCGAGTGGTGCAGTGATTATTCTCATATACCCCAGCAAATTGAATGCTTGCACTCTTGAGTCATGCTGTGACAAATTTTAAAACATTTTGAAGATAAAACCCATGCCAACTTGAATTGATACTATTGATACAGTATCAGATGGATGTCCAATGAAGTCTTACCCAGTTTTATGGGATCTGTTTCAGTTTTTGAGGCTTGAGGGCACGGACAAGATGTTTGTTGTAATCCATTTGTGCACATGTTACGCCTGTGCTAAAAGCACTGCACTGGCTGCCTATTAGCTATTGAACCATTTTAAAAGTTTTGTTGCTGATGTATGAAGCCCTAAAGAACTTGGGACTCGGATACCTAGAAGAGCACCTTATACAGACCTGTTAGGACATAAAGGTCATCAGAAGAGGCCCTGTTAGGGTCATCCCACTTTATGATGTGTTGCTTGTTGATGACATAGAAACAAGCCTTCTCTGTAGTGGCACTCACTCTTTGGAATGCTCTTTCCCCCACTCCTATAGGGGAGGCATCCACAGTAGGGTGCTTCTGAAAAAGTGTGAAAAACACATTGGATTGCTCAGGCTTTCCCCAGCTGGGTTACTGGCCCATTTTAGATACTGTGCATAACCCTGGCATTTGTTTGTTCTTTGCTGTTGATATTTTGATATTAAGTATATCTCAGTACTTGTTTGATTTTTTATGTTTTTAACATGTTAATGTTGGATTTTATTCTGTATACCACTTTGGGATCCTGGATGGGAAGTGGCCTACAAATGATATTAATTAAAGGTACAGGAGGTCTGTCCTATTTTTCATCTTTATCTCCCTCATTATTATTGCCTCCCTCATTGCTGATTTTCAGGAGAAATTTAAAAACATTCCTGCTTACCCAGGCTTTGATGGATGATACTGACCATGGCAACTGTGAAATTAATAACTGCAAGGGTATATCATTATTTTAAAATGGTTTTTAAATATGTTTTGATTTGACTTTGAAATGTACTATTTTAACATTTCGGTATTTGCCAATTTGGGCTTCTTTGGAAGGAAGGGCAGCATACAAATTTAAATAAATTTGCTATAATATATGAACAGATAGATTAGATATTAATCTAATTTGTCCTATTTAAGTGCTCTCTTTTCTGTTCTTTACTTTTAGATTTATGATATAGGTATATCTAAACACAAAGCGATGATGAAACAGTGCTGAACTATTTTGAATCATATGATGATATAGTAGCATTTTCTGACCTTTAAAAAAATTAAATAAATTTATGCCTCATAGCTGGCTTCTGTTTTTTATCCTCAATATTCAAGGCAGTTTTAAATGGACATACATTCAGACAGATTAAGGTGCAATCCAACTTGTATTTATGCCAGGCTGAGGGAACTAGGATATACCTACACCGGCAGAAGCCCCTCACCCTAGCTGAGGTAGACCCTGCCAGCTTTGTATAAGCATGGTTCCTCATTGGCACCAAACAGACACTGTCCTTTAGCCACTGCCTTGGGCTTCTGCAGCTACATATCCTCTTGCTAGGCCACACCTCTGAGAGCTGCAGGTGGAAACAATTCTGCCTGAAAACAGACTGACAAGCAGGCCGGCCGATAAAAACAGGTAAGTACTTGCAGGGTACAGTAGATGGTTGCTACGCACTGCCTTGGGCTTCCGCAGCTTAATAGTTTATTTGCAGGGCTACACTTGTGAGAGCTGCAAGTGGGCCATTATGGGACAGCACTGCAGGAAAGAACATGAAAAAACAAATGAACTCTAAGCTGAGCTCCAGACATCAGTACATCTTAAGAAGTTCATGATTGAGACTGTCTGAGGTGCTCTGACTCCAGAAAAACTGATGACTGCTTCTTGCTTGCTGGTTGGACAACAAAAGAACATATGAAGAGCCCTGCTGGATCAGGGCAAAGGCCCATCTAATTCAGCATCTTGTTCTCATAGCTGCCAACCAGACAACTTTTAAAGATACAGAAGACCTCTTGGTTGCCAGGCCCGGCCTCCAAGAGGTCTTCTGTATCTTTAAAAGTGGTGCAGGGGGGAGAATTCCACCTTGTGGTTTTTCCCATTACAGAGTTGCAAGAACACCTGCACTTGTCTTGGCTGACTTTCTCTTCTCCTAAAGATACAGGATTAGTCTCAGGCCATGAACCTGGCAACCCTACTCTCTACTGACCTCCTAACAAGAGATAGGCAAGTTAAGCCTAGTGTTTGCTGAGGGGCAGTGGGAGAGGAGTGTGTTAAGTAGGATTGAATTTGCTTGATTTGGACAGCTCGGTGTAAACAGCTAGGGAGGGGGCTGGTGATTTGGTGAGAATGGGGTAGATGGGTAAGGAAGCACTGGCTAGGCCTACACACTGCTTTAATGTCTCTCTCCTGTATTTATCTACACTGCATTAGAATAGAGATGAAGGAGCAGAGTGTGTGAGAGAATCCAGGGCCTAGTGGATAATCCTGGCTCTCAGTAGGTAGCTCCATTAAAAAAAAAATTTGACCCCCCCACCCTACCCAAATATCTACTTGGGTGGGGAAGATAGTTAAGAAGCTTATACTGACTCAGACTATTGGTCCATCTACTATAGCTCAATACTGTCTTATCTAACTGGCAGTGGATCTCTGGGGTTTCAGGCAGGAGTCTTTCCAAGCCCTACTGGGATTGAGCCTGGGGCCTGTTGCAGGCCAAGCATGTGTTCCACCACCGTACCACAGCCCTTTCCAAAAAAGGAGAACCAGTCTAGGAAGACAAGCTATTCCCAAATCTCCTGTAGCAAAGGGAATCCTCCCTAGATTTCTGGGGCAAACCACATGTTACAGGTAACAAAGTCCCAATGATTTTTTAGAAATAAAAAGCATCCTCCGGAGGCTGTAGTTCTGAATGGAGGAGTAGGGGGGAAAGGTACTTAACATGCTTCCACATCAAAGACATATCTGAAACTGTGTGTGTGTAACTGGGAGGAATTTTAGGAACATAGGAAGCTGCCTTATACCAAGTCAGACCAATGGTCCATCTAGCTCAATATTGCTCACAGTGACTGACAGCAGCTTTCCAGGGTTTCAGGAAGGAGGCTCTCCCAACCTTACTTGGAGATGGCAGGGATTGAACCTGGGACCTTCTGCATGCAGAGCAGATGCTCTACTATTGAGCTACAGCTCTTCCCCCATACAACTACCAAGCTTTCAAACATAAGAAAAGTCTTGATGAATCAGGCCAAAAGCTCATTTAGTTCAGCATCCTGTTCTCACAGTGGCAAACCAGATACCCATGGGAAACCCACATGCAGGACCTGAATGCAATGGTGGTCTCCTCTCAGCGACAGGTATTCAGTGATCTACTGCCTCTGAACTTTGGGCAGGGAAAGAGTTAAGAGTCCCAATCTGGACAAGGATGGATATACCACTTGAGCAGAATATTTGGCTGTTGCCCAGACTATGCAATACAACAAACAGATCCATCACGGTTCTCCCAAAAGCATAAAGCAGGGCAGCATGCACTAAGGAGACAGTGTTAGTAAGTCAGATCCCCAAATCATGGGTGTGCTCTAAAAATTAGATTTTTTAAAAGATGAAGATGTGGTTTCTGTTTTCTGATTCCCCCTCCACCCGCCCTTCACTGTCTCAATTGTGGGTATCAGTTACAGTATTATTAAATCTTTTTGATTTAATGTTTGCTCTTTAGCTCAGCAATTCCTGCAATAAACATGTTCTTTTCTTTTTAAAATTCAGCTTAAGAGAGTGAGGCTCCCACTCTGGCTCCTTTCCAGAACTTGCTAAATGGGACTGTAGCACTCAGTTCCAAAGAGACTCTGCTACTGTTTTCCTATTGGCAAAGGTTGGGAAACAGTCAGAAAGTGGTAAAAAGCAGGTTCCCCTCTGTTCGTCCAAAGTTCCCCATCTGCTGATCCTTGTTGAACATAAGTGTTTAACGAGCACTTTGTTTCCGTTGCCAAGCAGCAGATTGGAAGACGATGTTATTTTCATGCACCATGATGTCATCATGGTGCAATACTGGCGTTGCCAACTCTTGTGATATTAGCGCACGTCTAATATAATTGTGTGTTTCTGTATGTTGCTGAACACATATCAAAGGACCAGGAGCTAAACACCACAAGGACCAGTGCCCTAGCCATTGATTCCTAGTTCTAAATCTTAAAAGATTTAAACCACTTGTTTCCTTAAAGTTGGGATTGTTCATACAATGTACGTTATCTGGGGCTGAAACTCTTTCTGTCCCACAGATGCTGCTGAGCTGCAAAGAGAACAAGCATTTTGCCCCTATGTGTGATCCAGGTGCAGGACCAGAAACACAACCATCCTCGGTTGCTTCCCCCACCCCCTCCTTTTTTAAAAAAATCCTCTTTTCCGGCCCTGCAGAGCACAGCAGATGTGCCAATCATTGCCCTAAGCCAGCACTCTGACCTCAGCAGAGCAAAGGGCAGGCAGCTGCTGTGACAAGTGGATGGGTTGGGGGTGGGGAATAGTGGGAGGCACTTCAAAGCCCTAAGTTGCTGGTGATCTTGAGAGGCAAGTAGAACCAAGTGGACGACAGGCAGCTCAGGGAGGGTCTGGCTCAGCACCATTTGCTGGGGATTGGGCTTTCAGCCTGGGGCCTAAGGAACAGAATTTAAGAAGAAGACATTAAAAAGGGTTGTTTGCCCTTACCCCTGCCAGCACCCACACTGAGCACCCAGATCCCTTTGCAGCAGACTTCTCATGCTCAACAGCTTTCCAAAGCATCTTCCTTAGAATACTTCTGTCCCCAAGGGATCCATGAGGGGATTCCTCCTTTGCACAGCATCTTACTGTAAGAGGCAGTCTGTACGTCAAGCCACCTGCGCTGCAGGCTGAGAATGAAGCACCACAGAACAGGAGCCAACAGGGAAAGAAAGAAGTCCTGACCAGGTCAAACCACAATGCTTTTGGAACCAAAGCTACCAGGCTTCACCCCTCTGCCAGAGACAATCCCAAGAGCGTTGTTAAACATTAGCCAAGCCCTGCACATCTAAGCACAGCCCCATTCATTGGCTGCAATGGATGCACTGCAGCTCTCCCTCTCTTTACTCTGGAGTAGGCTTTTAGAAATCAGTAGGCCTACACCTGGAATGGTTGGTTTGATGATCCCAGCAAGACTCTGCATTTGAAAGGATGTCATGAGGGGGCCACTGTTTGTCAGACCAGGAAAGAAAACAATAGGTTTAATCAGCGGGAATGTAGATTTTAGTTAAGGGAAATTTCTCGAGTATAAGGCAGGTTTAGCCACAGAAAAAATTTAAGGAAGGCTGTAGGATGTCTTTTCTTAGAGGTTCTCAAGAAAATGCTGGAAAGGCATGTGACATTGGCATTCTACTACTTAAGAAATAGAGCGAAATGAGATGATGGCTATACAGTAACTGGTACATCATAAAAAATAATCATATGTAGGCTTTTAGCTATACAGTCTTTGGGCCATTAGTTTTCAGAATTAAAATAAAATTTGATGTGACCCATATTCTGGTCACTTGAATGATTCTGCAGCTCTGGATTAGATGACCTCCTGGGATATCTCCCAACTCAGATGTTTTCACAATTGATCCTAAGGTCACCTTTTAGCCTAAAAAGTGTTCGTTAAAAATATTGTGTGACAGAAAGCTGAGTTTTCCATGTACATACATTATAATCAGCAGTGATTGCCCATTTGAGTTATATTACAGAAATAGAAATAAAAGCTTTAAGGCTACAATCCTATGGACACTTAAATGGGATTAGCACCTGTTGAAATCACTGAGGCTTGCTTTTGAGTAAATGTGCACTGGAGCAAGTGGGGCAATCTCCTGTGAACATTATTTCAGACTCTGTATTTCTACTACAGATTTGTACTGGGTGGCAAAATTTGGCTCTTTAGTTCCAAGAGCAGTGCGAGTTTAATTATGCTGGGGCTTTCCTTCTGACTCCTACAGAACAGTCAGTTTTCTGGTCAGTGTTACATATCCTGGTTGATACCAGCGGAATGAAGCTACTGCAGATTAAAATCAGCAGCAAATCTAGCAGTTTGTTAGCTTTCTAAGCAATGGCAATTTGGCTAAGCATTTTGGCTTACTGAATCCATTAGGGCAAAGCTGTTTTACACCAGGTGAGATTGCAGCCCCACTGGCATGAGCTGAATGAAGGTGACAAGGATTTATTTTAGGGAAGCAACAGCTCCTATTCATTATGGAGAGACACTCGTTGGCACCAGCTGGTGGTTTGGCCGGCCAACAAATGTAGCCATGCACTTCTGGATTATAGTAGCTGCTGGATATGAATGCATCTGTGCCCCTGGAGACGCATTGCATCCTGTGATTTGCAAAGTGCACTGATCACTGACAGGCATCCGCAGCCAAGCCGTTATGTTCAAACAGATAATTGGGGCCTTTACACTGCTGCTCACAGTGCACTGCCAACCCAGGAGAGGAAACGAAGGGAGCACAGCTATTGGCTCAGGAAAGCCAAAACACAAGCCAGCATCTTTCCATTGCAATTGCTGGTTCAGTCACCCTGTGGCTGGCTCAGTTTCTGCCTAAAGGAGGATCAGAGAGTCTTCCTTCAGGGAACTGCCAGCAGCCCTTGTTTCTCTCCCATCCTGGATCCAAGTGGCTCTCAGCAGGCGAGCCCCTCCTCCTTCCCCCTATCCAATTATAACCAGCTTTCTAATCATTTGTTTGGAGCTGGAGCCAGGCGCCTGTGGCTGAGCTCAGGGGTGGGAGAGAGGGGGTCAGGCGAGGGGAGGGGGGGTTGCTCTCCCCATTTCGTCTTCCTGGATTGCTCCTGCTGCTGGCAGAGTAGTTGAGCTCTCTGCTGCCTGTTGCTGCTTCTTATGGCATCTGCTATGCCTGCCTTTGGATGGGCATTGCCACTCTGGCTGGGAGGAGCAAAAGCTCAGCTCACTGGGATGGAGAGAGGAGGGGCGAGTCAGAGAAAAGGCGTCAGAAGCGACATGATAGACGTGCATACAATTATGCATTGCATGAAAAAAGTGGATCGAGAAAAGTTTTTCTCCCTTTCTCATAACCCTGGAACTTGTGGACATCCACTGAAGCGGAATGTTGGAAACTTCAGTGCAGACAAAACAAAGTACGTGTTCACACAGCAGTGCACAGCTAAACTATGGAATTTGCTCCCACAAGAGGCAGTGCTGGCCACCGACTTGGATGGCTTTAAAGGAGGATTAGACAACTTCATGGAGGAAAAGGCTCTCAGTGGCTACTAGCCCTGATGGCTATGCTCTGCCTCCATAGTTGGAGGCAGTATGCTTCTGAATACCAGTTGCTGGAAATCACAGGAGGGGAGAGTGCTGCTGGGCTCAGTTCCTGCTTGCGGGCTTCCTGTGGGCATCAGGGTGGCCACTGTAAGAACAGGATGATGGACTAGATGGGTCACTGGCCTGATTCAAAAGGTTCTTCTTATGTTCTTATGGATGGTGGTCTTCAAATACCTATAAAGAAGTAAGGAAAACCTTCCTGGTGAGGATAAAAGCTTCAAAAGTGCTAAGTATGTCTTAGTATGTGTGAATCAAGTCTTGCTGTGTCTAATATTATGGGTTGTGTAGAGACAGGTGGATGAGTGAAACAAACTCTTAAGGGAAAATGTGAGCTATAATGGAAAGATGGAGGAGTCTGGAACTGCTTCTGAGCTACTGTATGAAGAGCATGGGAGGATGCATATTTCCTTCCATGCTGCCCCTGAACTGCCACTTCCACCCCAGCATATAAGGTTGCCAGGGTTTTTTTAACTGGCCCCTGATCTTGTGATCTTGATCTGCATATATTGGCAGATGATCATGCTGTTCTTCAGCTTCATCTGCTGGGTTCTGGCAACCCTACCAGTACTGTCTTTTGGCATAGTGCCAACAGAGCACCGTTAGTACCTCTTAATGCTATTTCCTCAAGTCTAAAATGGATACTTCCTCTGCTTAGGCATCCCATCTGTCCAGAGTGCATGGTGTTACTGGAAACCTCTGCCTCCAGGTCACCCAGAGTGAATCCAGCAAAGCAAAGGGTCTAGCTGCAGGCACAGCCTTGGACGTGGTCTCTTCCACTCTCCTCCCCTACAAGAGGGGCCAGGGCCGGGATATTGCTCCTGATTTATAGTACAAAACTGCAGTCAAACAAAAAGCCCTTCATGGCAATGCGGCAAGCTTGCTGCCTCCCTGGTTTCAGCGCATACCAGCATCACCACATCCCTCTGACCGCAGCCCCTTCCCGTGCACCCCCCCCCCAGTTCAGCACAACAGGGAATTGTACGCTACGGCCCTCCTTCCACTCTCTGCTCTCCCTAGAAACATACAGCTAACTCCACCGTGCAAATGAAATACCTATTGCTGCTACACAAGCTCTGTATCCCACCCAAACGTCTGCCCTCACATACCAAACACTCCATTCTGACTATCCAAATGCTTTCTAGTTTGTCAGACCTTGCTATTTCCAAAGATGCAGCCAATCTTACACCCTATCCCCACATTTCCTCCTTGAAATACAAATGCTAATCTCACATCCTGATTGATCGTACCTTCTCTCTCCTTCACCTCCTCCGCAAAATAATGTTATGGTCCAGCACAAATTCTACGCACCTCTTTCCCAAAACATTTCATAAGTATCTTTGCTCATACACATATTCTTTTCAGTAAGGACTCTTATGCTGCCAGTAAAACCAGACATGAGTAAGGAAGAAATATTTTCAGATCTGAAGATACAGAGCAAGGGAGATCATAACTTTATGGGGTAGCTTGGGTAGCACAATGGGACTTTCTTCTGAGTAGACATGTGTAGAATTGTTATGTTTCAGATACAATATGTAAGCTTTCAAATTACACAGAATCCTTTGATTAGGTGGATTTTTCTTAAAAAAGGAGCAAATGGATTTTCCTGTTGTGCTTGACTATCCAATATGTTTAGATTTTTGCAATCCTAAGGGAGATATTTGGTAGGTTCTATAGACCTCAAGGAGTTCAATGTCCTGAAATCTAGTATGTGATCAGTGTATCATGAAAATTGTTGGGGCTCAAGCCTGCCTTGAAATCACTCCTTTGATCTCAAGTGTATGGAGAAAAAAAAAAACCTCACACAGGCTCAAAGACACCCTTCTTACCTACTTCACATACTCAAGGACTGATAGATTCTTCCTTTAAGCCTTGGAGGGCCCTGATTATGATGGTTTTACTTAAGGAGCAACTAAATAAAGTAAGGGTCATCTGGTAACCCCATCATACTGCTGCAAGATCTGCTGACCATCATATTTTTTTCACAAGCATTAGGTGTACAAAATCAGAACCTAGCACAGGAATAGCCTTGATCATCCTGCTGGTTGACAGATGCTGGGAAAAAGATAGGACACGTGTGACCCAGCAGATTCTTCTGGACCTCTCAGTAGCTCGTAATACCATCAGACATGCTACTGTTCTGCATAGGTTGTTTAGACTGGGGACTGGAGGCACTGTGCTTGACTGGTTCTTCTGTTCCTACCTAGAAGGCTAGTTCCAGAATGTGCTGCTAGGTGTTATGGGATTCCACAGGTCTCCATCCATAATATCTACATGAAAATGCTAAATGAGGTCATCTGGGGATATGGAATGAGATGTCATGCATACATTGATGATACCCAACTCTATTTCAGTCCTGCTATGTCAGAGATACTATTGGTTGGTAATTCATTGGTTTGGAGAGGATGTATTCTGGATGGTGTTTTAAGGTGATGGTGGGGAGGTACTTATAAATCCATCTCTGTGCCTGGAAGTTCAAGTGGCATTCATAGCACAGAATGCCTTCTACCATCTCAGCCTGGTGCAGTCCCTCCTGGAAAGGGACAACTTGGCCACAGTTATCCATGTGCTGGTAACCTCCGGATCAGACTACTGTAATGTGTTGCTTGTGGGGCTGCTTTTGAAGACTTATGTAATGAGTTCAAAACACAGCTAGTAGGCTCCTAACTGGGACTAGGTGATGGGAACATATATTGGAAGTGCTCAGGCAGCTTCACCAGCTCTGCTCTGGCAATGCCATTAAACACTGATGTGCAGAAGCTGCTTCAGTAGTGGCTGATCCATTCCTGAAAGAGCTGATGTTGACCTTGAAAGCCTCACTGGCAGGGGCCTAGTTTCATGAAGGCTCCCCTTTGCGTTCTCCAGATACGCTTCCATCTAAGGTGAGGGAAGAGAGCCTTTTCAGGTGTGGCACAGTTGGGATCTAATGTTATTAGATGTTATATGGAATCTTTTTGGTGACAGGCAAATCCCTTTTTATTTTTTCTGAACAGGGTGGTTCATGACAGATGCTGTTGGAGGCTGCTGATTCATAGGGTCACCATAAGTCATAATTGACTTGAAAGCACATAAGGGCAACAAAATCCTCTTGAGCTACTTTTAAAAAATACTGCTATTCTATCTGCTGTTTTTTTTAAATCTGTTTATTGATTTTATTTGTGATTGAGATTAGGACTTCTAGTCTCTGGAAATGCTGGTACTGAAGGCGGGAGGGAGAATATAAATCTGTAAAAATAAATATCTAAATCAATGAACCATCCCGAGCATGCATTACATCCCACCCACGCCTCTTTTCTTCTCCAATTTCCAACGACTCTCCAAGTCTTATCAAACGGAGGAAGATCGTTTGATACCCTCCACCCTCCCCTTGAAGGCCGGGGTGGGGAGGCAGGCGCAGAGCGGGATTCCCTGACGGACGTGCCTGGGCCACGAAGATGGGAGGGGGTTGGCAGCTTCTCGCCGAGGCCTAGCGGAGGATGCTGAAGCGCTTGTGTCACTAACCGCTAGAGACACGGCGTCTCCGCCACCAGAGGAATCGCAGCCAGGCGTCTGATCGTGCGGGATGGGGGTCTCTTGGATGGGGCTCCCTTGTCTGCCACACACATGGGGAAGGGGAGGAGGAGGAAGAGGGCCGTGTGCGGAAGGAGGGAGGCGCCAAAGCATACGGGACGGTCTGGGGGGGGGCTCGTGATGAAACCAAGACAGAATGTTCTGAAGGGGGCGGGGCGGGATGGAATGCGAGGCTTATTCCTGCGTTTTGCGGCAAATGTGGAGTTCCTGCCCACCACTCTTCCAGGTCTCGTCCATGTGCATTACACAATGCAATCCTATTGCATGTTTGCTCGGAAGTCCCACCGTGCCCAGTGGGGTTTTCTCTCTAGCAAGAGTGTTTAGGATTGCAGCCTTAACTCCTCTCCAGTGACTGGACTGTCCTGAGGGGGGGGCAGAGGGGTGTGTTAAATGGAAACACATTAGGACTGTTACTTTCTCCTCGTCGTCCCCCACCCCGCAGAATTCATGTGTCCTTAACTGCTTCAGGACAGGCAGAAGTTCGACATGGTTTCCCCATCAGCGCCTCTCCATTCTGGGCAAACTTTACATACCAAATTTCTGTCTGTGTTAGTTGCGGGAGGGGGGACGACGGCGGGGCGGGGAGTGGTAATGTAAAAAGCCTTAAGGCTGTATGAGAGGCTGTGTGGCACTCCATGTGTTTACAGTACCCCGTGGTAACATAAGGTTATGGATTTGATCTTGCTCAAATTAAACAGCTTTTCTTTGGCAAAGTCTCTCCAACTCAAAGAGTTTAAATGAAGCCATTAATTCCTTCACCTGTAACCATTTTCTGGTACCTTTCCTGTGAAGTTACACTAAAAGGATTGCCTTTGAACATGTGATGAGTGCTTTCCTACCCTATCACCATTTCTTAAATGCAGCCAGCCAGTACACATCTGAAATCCAGCATAATCAAGGATGACTTTCTCAGTCTTATCAAGTTACGCATGTATTGGCTCGCTGCTCATGGTGTTCTGGTTGGGTGCTGGCATAACAGAGCACAGGATTAGGCTTTGCATGCCAAAGATAGCTTGGCAATGTGTTAAAAGCACTAGTGTGGGGTGGCTGTTACAGACCGGGTTTAACTGCCAGTTTACTCTTTAAAGCACTTAAAATTATCTTTTAAAAATTGGAATGGTTAAAGAAAGGTAGAATGGCAGGTTATCCTTATGTAATTCATATTTAACTTTGCAGAGATTAAATTTTTTTTTTTAATCAGTACAGAACCAGGATGCATATTTGTCACTCTTATGTGTTCACATGCTAGGTAGGTATATTTCTGCATAGCATCCTCTGTGGGTGTGTATAGATGTGTGGTGATGACCTGAGTTAGTTTGTCTTGCATGAAACAGCATAATTGTGTGTGTAGCTGTTTCAGATCAGTATGCAAGTGGTAGCAATGTCTGGAACAGAGCATGGTGTGTGGGGAAGGGGCTAACCACTCAGCTCTGCCCCTGAACAGTAGTGCCTGCCCCCAGCTATGAAAGCCCTCGTGTCTGGCTGCCAGAGTAGCGAGTCTGCCTGGTGCCAGCAATATTTCTCTTGGCCAGTGGCCGGGCTTCAAGGAACACAGAGCCCTTGTACCAGACTCGCTCTGGCTGCATATGTCCCTGAATCCCACCGGGGTTGCACCTGTAGGTGGAACAGTGGCACTAGAAGGCTCTTTCCTTCTGGAAGTTTCTCTTGGCCTCTTTTGAATTCCATTGTTTTTAGGCACAGGCTCTCATTTTGCTGCCCAAGTCAGTCTCTATAACCTCAAGTCCATTCATACAGCATGACAGGGCAGTCACAGCCCCCTGGTTGCCCCAGAGAAGAGAAGGCTAGTTTTCAAAGTGGGGCTCAAACTCCCTGTTAGGGTGACCAGCATTTTTTTCTGGACAGAACTCCTGCCTCTAGTCCAGGGGTTGCTACCTTGGTGTCTTCCATATGTTTTGGAGTACAACTCCCATTATCCCTGACTATTGGCCATGCTGGCTGGGGCTGATGAGAATTGGAGCTCTAGCTTTATTTGGGCACTGTTTGCTTCTGTGTTGAACGGGGGGGGGAGCAAGGAGTGGAGCCATGCCATGTAGCCCTGTTGTGCAGTGCATAACTTCCCAACATCATCATGTGTGGAGCAAATGCATGAGGAAGGAGGCTTTTGGGTATATAATTGTACGCGAGAAGGCTTCCAGATTCCAGGGAAGACTTTGTGTGTACAACTATACACGTGAGAGGCCACCTTAACAGACATTAGCACTGTACGCACAGATGTTGGTGCAGCCACACTCCTTGTCCCCATGCTGTTCAAGAGCACCCAAACAGGGCTTCTGTGGCAGCTGCATGGCAAGCAGAAATTCAGCAGGTGAAGCTTTGCATCTGCATGGTGGGAAAAGCATCTCCAGCTGAATTTCTGGTTACAAAAGAGTCTTGCCAGGAAATTAAAAACAAAATGTTGGCAACCATATATACTATTTTTCTGGACATGAAATGTTTCCCAACATCCTGCCCTTGAATATTTCCATACTTTATGTCACTTTGTGCCTTCCTGTTGTTGTGAAAGTCAAACCATTCCTAGAAGGAGCTGTGTTTCCATTCATGGTGGTCAGTAAGGCTGCCAGTTTTTTTCCTGTCAGGGCTCTTGTGCCAGGACAGGAACACTTGGATATTTTCAGTACTGCCACCCTCCCTAAGAATCCACCTACACATTTTGTTAATCAGTGGGGGAAGAATTGTAGCTCTGTCATGGAGCATCTGCTTTGCATGCTTAAGCTCCCAAGTTCATTCTCCAGGTTGGGTTAGGGATGTTCCTTGCCTGAAAGCCTAGAGAGTTGCTGCTAATCAGTGTAGGCAGTACTAAGTATTGAGCTAGATGGACTATGGCCTGACTTGGTATAAAGCTACCTCATATGTAGGTCCTGCTCCATTTCCCACTGCTGACTGAGATTTAATGGCTGGGCACGCAGGACAGGACTTTCTTGGTGGCTGCACCCACCTTAAGAACTCTTTGCCTCCATGTATCCATTTGGTTCCCTTCTCATCTGCCTTCAAATGTCATGTCAAAGCGTTGCTGTGTCAACATTCTTTTGATTTATGTGGAAGTTGAGAATACGATAAAAGAAGTAATAAAAATACAATTAAAAATCAATATGAATATTTAATGCAGACGTGCCACAGACTGCCCAAATGAAGCTCATAACCGCTGGTGGTGGTCCACAGATCATAGTTTGGGAACCCATAGGGTAAAGGTTAGAGTGTCAGGCCGGGACTGGGGAAATCTGGGTTCAAAGCTGTTCTCGGCCACGAAGCTATGTGGGTGACTGTAGGCCATGCGTTTTCTGTCAGCCTTAATTAACTCACAGGATTCTTGTAAGGCTAAAAATGGGGATGGGGTAGGGTTGCCAGGTTCTTGGCCTGAGACTGATCCTGTATCTTTAGGAGAAGAGAAAGTCAGCCAAGTGCAGGTGTTCTTGCAACTCAGTAATGGGGAAAACTACAAGGTGGAATTCTCCCTTCTCCCTGCACAACTTTTAAAGACACAGAAGTCCTCCTGGAGGCCGGGCCTGGCAACCAAGAGGTCTTCTGTATCTTTAAAAGTTGTGCAAGGGGAAGGGAGAAGTCCACCTTGTGGTTTTTCCCATTACAGAGTTGCAAGAACACCTGCACTTGGCTGACTTTCTCTTCTCCTAAAGATACAGGATCAGTCTCAGGCCAAGAACCTGGTAACCCTAGGATGGGGTGGATGGTGAGAGAACCAGGTCCACTGCCTTGAGCACTTTGAAGAAAAGGTGGGATAGAAATGTAATAAATAAGCAAACAAGTTGCTCCTTCAAAAACTACCTGACAGAAATTGAGAAGCTGAATCTTTACCCAGTATGGAGATGAAATGATAGCAAGAGCTTCACCTGTTGAAATGCACCTGTTATGACTCTTTAAAGCTTCCAGAAAAAAGCTGACAACTCAAGAGCAGCTTGATAACAATCGCAACTAGGTTATGCAGCTCACAACACAGAGATTTGGCTCTTTATAGTGTAACCCTTCCCTCCCCAGTTGTGACACCATCCTGTGGCCCCCTGCACCACATTTAGCTTTCAAAAAAACCTGTTGGCTCCAATAGGAGGATTATTGAAGCCTAAACGTGTGGCTGGGGGCAAGGAGGGATGGGAGGCCCTACAAGCTGCATCTGGCCAACAGGCTGTCATTTCCCCACCTCTCCACTCTGCATTCCAGGTCAGTGGGAGTCCCTCCAGAAATCCTTTTTACTATGCATTCATGATGATATATGCTCATGGTGGTATCGGGATGGTTATATGTGATCCCACTTATTTCCTTTTGGTGCATGTCCCGTAGCTTCCTGCTGAAATCCTGCAACTTTTTATACCACACATGTTCCAGAGTTTGTATGTGTTTGTTCCACTGTTGTGCTATAGTGCGAGAGTGCCCTTCCATTTTCAATAATCCACTAACATAGGGGAACCATTGCAGAACAACTAATGAAACAGAATGATGCGTGAACGATCCAGTATAAATCTGCCACTGATGCACTGTTGTAGCATCAATGACATGTTGTGAAATAAACCCACACCCGCACACAAAAACCAAGTCTGGAGGGGCCCTATGAGAGTATGTAGCTATTTAACCATTCCTGCATGGTTCTTTCATCATCAGCTCCCTCTTCCCCTGCTCACCTGGGGGTAAAAGTATAGTTCTGTCCACTACTGCAGGCAAGGCAGAATGGTGGGCAAAAGCACTATTGAAGAATGGAGTAGGGGAAGGAGGTACAGTGGTGATTTGTATGACTTTGAATATATCTTTAAAGGAGCAGTTAGGATCTCTGCTCTAGGATGCAATCTGGTACCCCATACTCTTGAACTATTCTTATCCCGCACTGCCTAAAATGTTATCAGAGTACAGTCTTCCCTACTCCTTGCTTGAGTACTACTACTTCTCTAGGAAACATATCTTTATGTTAGTTGCTACCAACATATGGATGAAGTGCTATCAGTGAGTGACTTCAAGGGATTATGGTGAAAAATGCAGCACAGAGCTTTGGGATGCATTCACATCATTTCAGTCAGCTGAGTCTCTTTGGGGTAAAATGTGGGGAATGCACTTCTCTATGTAATAAAGTATGTTTGAACAGTATACATTTTAGGGTCTGAATAATCTCCAACTGAATGTATCTCTTCACATCAGTTCCTGTGAATCCTTGTTCATATGTTAAAAACAGCAGTGACTTCTGTGGCACCTTGAAGGCCAACAAATTTATAACATAAGCTTTCGATTTATTTATTTATTTATTGCATTTGTATACCGCTCCATAGCCGAAGCTCTCTGGGTGTTTACAACAGTTAAAATATTAAAAACAAATATACAAATTTAAAAAACACATTTTTAAAAAGCAATTTAAAAATACATGCTAAAATGGCTGGGAGAAGAGGAAAGTCTTGACCTGGCGCCAAAAAGATAACAGTGTTGGCGCCAGGCGCACCTCGTCAACAAGATCATTCCATAATTTGGGGGCCACCACTGAGAAGGCCCTCTCCCTTGTTTCCAGACTCCCAGCTTCCCTCAGAGTAGGCACCCGGAGGAGGGTCTTGGATGTTGAGCATAGTGTACGGGTGGGTTCATGTCAGGAGAGGTATTCCATCAGGTATTGTGATCCCAAGCCATGTAAGGCTTTATAGGTTAAAACCAGCACCTTGAATTGAGCTCAGAAACATACAGGCAGCCAACGCAAGCAGGCCAGAATTGGTTTTATATGTTTGAACCATCTGGTCCCTGTTACCAATCTGGCCGCTGTATTTTGCACAAGCTGCAGTTTCCAAACCCTTTTCAAAGGCAGCCCCATGTAGAGTGCATTGCAGTAATCTAACTTGGAGTTTACCAGAGCATGGACAATTGCGACCAGGTTATCCCTGTCCAGATAGGGGAGTAGCTGGCCTACCGAAGGCACTCCGTGCCACCGAGGCTACCTGAGCCTCAAGTGACAGAGATGGTTCTAGGAGAACCCCCAAGCTACGAACCTGCTCCTTCAGGGGAAGTGCAACCCCATCCAGGACAGGTTGGACATCCACCATCCAGTCAGAAGAACCACCCACTAGCAGCATCTCAGTCTTGTCTGGATTGAGCCTCAGTTTATTAGCCCTCATCCAGTCCATTGTCGCAGCCAGGCACTGGTTCAGCACATTGGCAGTCTCACCTGAAGAAGATGAAAAGGAGAAATAGAGCTGCGTGTCATCAGCATACTGAGGGCAATGCACTCCAAAGCTCTGGATGACTGCACCCAACGGTTTCATGTAGATGTTGAATAGCATGGGGGACAGAACTGACCCCTGCGGAACCCCATATTGGAGAGTCCAGGGTGCCGAGCAATGTTCCCCAAGC
This sequence comes from Rhineura floridana, assembly GCF_030035675.1. Lineage (NCBI taxonomy): Eukaryota > Metazoa > Chordata > Lepidosauria > Squamata > Rhineuridae > Rhineura > Rhineura floridana. The sequence goes on along the minus strand of NC_084482.1, from coordinate 122,235,633 downwards.
ACCACCTTCTGGAGCCGACCCACCAAGTAGGAGCAGAACCACCGCCATGCAGTCCCTCCCACTCCCAACTCAGCTAGTCTTCCCAAAAGGATACCATGCTTGATGGTATCGAAAGCCGCTGAGAGATCAAGGAGAATCAACAGAGTCACACTCCCCCTGTCTCTCTCCCGACAAAGGTCATCATACAGGGTGACCAAGGCTGTTTCCGTGCCAAAACCAGGCCTGAAACCCGACTGAAATGGATCCTTGGTGACCCAAGACTCTTTGTTGGTTCTGTTGCAACATTGCTACCCCCTCTGGAATTTTTTCATGTTGATATCCTAAGAATAATTTCTGACCTGTGATAAATGGGTGGAGAAGCAGTTCTCTACTTTCTGTGCTCCAAATCCATGTGCTTCATTGATAAGATTCTTGGGAGTCTGTCCTTGGAGAAAGAGAGAAATAAATGCTGATGACTAAAAATAGTAACTTCTTTGCTGTGTTGGAAACAGTTACAAACTAATGTGAACAGCTCTGGCAAAACCTTTGAATAACTATTTGGCTTGAGGTGGGGATGAGCTCATTCTGGGACTCTGCTGCTTTTGCTTTTCATGATATCTAGTATTGTGCCACTCAGCTGATCCACCTAAATGTGGGCTCCTCTACCTTTGAAATGCCAGATACACAAGGGAATGTATCTGAGCATGTGCAGAGAGCCTCTCACCCCTAACCAACCACAACTAGGTTATATTACTCCCAGGCAGGCTTCAGTGTTAGAAATTGGGAAATTGAGAAATTAAGATATACATTAGTTTGAAAAATTCAGCACTAATGAGATGCTTGGAGTGACAGAGAAGTCTGAGGGAGGTGAAATTGGTGCTCACTTCCCACATGAAGAATATTTTCTGTTCCCAATCCTGATGACAAATTGCTGTGTGCCACTGGTGCCCTGGGATGAATACTGGGAAAAAAATACCTGTGTTGTAGTTAGAAGGGAATGGTGTGTTTGTCTGACCAGGACCTGCTGTGCTTCTATGATCACCTGGCAGCCATACAGGGCCTAGCCACACACCTGAGCTAATGTGTTGGGGCTGTGTGCTCAATTGACCCATGCAGAATTCACCAAGTTGCAAAAACAGTCATGTGATTGTTTCATCCTGCGTCTAGGTCATTAATTGAGCCTTCTTTATCAGACCCCCCTCCAAACTGTGTTGGGTGTGGGCTGAGTTGCAAATCTAGGTATATGATTATGAGATCCCATCACCGTTCTACTTGTTCAGATCCATTCAGCTCATTTCCCTAACAAGCCAGCCTAGTTACATGAACCAATTCTGTTTCTTCCAACTTTGGCATTGCACTTTCTTGACACTTCCAGGAGGAAGACAAGGTGAGCAAGAATCTAGCTGTCAGTCTGGATCCTGAATCTACACCCAATACTCGAACTCTTCCACTGCAGAGGCTGTGGCTAACAGGAGTGGCAAAAGAGAATCTGGAGCCTGGGCATGTGCCATGACAAAGGAGAATGAGGGAAATGGATTTGGGGTAGGGAAGCAGATATCCCAGGATCTCCTAAAGAGGTGAGCTGCCCCTACCCACCCTTGAGCATTCTGTATAATTAAGTGTGGTAAAAAGAGCCACTTATAGAATCAGGATTCTTGGGTATAGAATCAGGATAGGATCTTTAGGTATTCACCCACAACAGAAATGAGGGCCTTTGTCTCTAGGGGCCTGTGTGCCTTTGGCTGCCCATCTGTGGGACCCCTGCCTCATCTGTTATGGTTGAGGGGGCACAGGCCTTCCATTTGCTCCTGGGATGGCCTGGTCCCCCTGGTGGATCCTTCATGGACCCAGTTCCTTAAGAACCAGGCAGGGCCCAGCTCAAGCTGCACGGGTGCCTGTAATTAAAGGCTCTAATTACAACCAGGCGCCCTCCCCTGTACACACATCTGCACACAATTTAATGCTGGCAACGGCAAAGCCACAAGGGACAGGAGTGTTTCTGGCACATGGTCCCGTCTGCAGCCCCCGCCTCTCTCTCTGGGCCCCAGCTTTGACTGCCAAGAGGGGATGGTGTGGTGGGAGGGCTTCTTGCCATTTTATAGGAACAGCAGTGGTTGTCAGACAATGAGCTAGAGAGCCCCCTGTCCGTCAGTCCCTCCCGAAGCTTCATAAGGCTGCCTAGGTCCTGGGTGCAGCATCTTTTTCTTTCTCGTTTGTATTTCAGGGGATTGGCAATAAACGCTTCCTGAGGATGGGAAGGGCAGCCAGGATGGGGCCCTGGACCAGATTTTATCTGCTGGGAATTTATTGGTAGACTCAGTTGTTTACTTTGTGTGCCCGGATTTTTAGTTTGTAAAGGGACAGCAAGGATCCTATTACTTTACAAACCAAACGTAGCTTGCCCCTCCCATCTTTGGATTTATTAATACTTTTCATGACTCCTCCTCTGATGGAGGTCATCAATATCCCCATTATACAAATGAGATGGCAGAAACAAGGCCAAGAGACAATGACTTGCTGAAACTTGCCCAATGAATTGTAAAACGAGGAAAGAATCGAACCCATCGCTTCTGCAGCCTAGTCCATCATTCCACCCGTTAGTGCTCTGAAATCTGTCTGATTGTTGACTGCTTGCTAGTGGGGTCTGCCTTCCTGCTGCACCCCTCAAAGCCAGGCCAACAGAGCCGTGGGGTTTTGCCCCTCTTACAGAGCAAGCCTATGCGTGTTTACTCAGAAGTAAGTCCCACTGAGTTCAAGGAAACATACACAGGATTCCAGGCAGCGATAGCTACTTTTGATATCATATTCTTCTTATGAGAGAGAAAAAGATGGGGGAGGGAGAGAGGTAGTTGCATTGTCCTCTGCAAAAGGATGACATATTTCACCAATGGGCCATAGAGATAATCCTAGGGGCAGTGTCTTCAGAAACTGCCCTGCTCTCTTTGATGGATTTAGCTGTCAATAGTCAGAGAGCAATTTTCTAGAAGCCACCTATTCCAAGACACTTCCCGTACAATATCAGGATCAACCCCAACCCATCTCCCCCCCGCCACTCTTTCCTCTGTTCTTTCTCTCCTCCCACCCCAACCTTCTGACCCATCTCCAGGTCCAGGCCCCATTAAGCACAAAGGCCCCTCTCCCTAGCCAGGGCTGACTAGTGTGTGAATTCCCTGCCCAGACGACCAGCTGAGGGAGTGGGGAGGGGGCTGTAATCCATGACGAATGGCTGCCCCTAGGTACTGAAAAGCTCCTGGGGCTGGAGGTTGCTGTCTGCTCCCCAAACAAAGCTGGGCGCGGGGAGAGTTGAGGGGGCGGGAGGGGCTCTCTCTCCATCTCCTGCTCATTGAGATGTCAAGCTGAAAAGCCCCCATTGTTCACCCGTCGCTCTCACCGGAGATGGGACCAACATGCCTTGCAACTCAATTTAGCAGTAGGGTTAGAGGGGGTGAGAGTGGGAGAACCCACCCCCCATATCTGCATGGAGCAAGTAAATAAACTGTCCCATAGGTCCTAGGCCCAACTTGAATATTCCTGCATGGGTGAAAGAGATTTAGCTGGACAGCAGTGCTAAACCTGTATTCATGGCAAAACTGTGTATTGGAACATTGCATTTGCTATCATTGTGCAAACCTGGCTACTCACTAGAAATAGCAGTTAGGAGGCTGCAAGTCTTTTAACTGAGGCAACTCACTGGGAACGTATCTAATCATGCCAATATTATGAGAACTTGCTGGCTGCCAGTTTATATCTGAGCTGGTGCTGACCTTTAAGGCTCTAAATGGCTTGGGCACCAGAAACTATAGAAATACTCCCATATCAGCCTGCCGAAAGGCTGAGATCAGCTGCTGCTGTTCTCCTTCTGCCTCCCCCACCTGAATTTCCATTAAAGGAGAGGTGTGGGTAATGACCAAGAAGAAGGCATTTTTCAGCTAGAGTGCCTCATTAGTGGAACTTCCTCCCTCAGGAGACTTGCCTAGTGTCCACCTTATTTTCCCTTTTTTAAAACCAGGAAATAACTTATTTCTCCAGGCCTTTTAGATATTTTAGTTCTCAGGCTGCTGTTTTAATAATAATACATTGCCTTACTGTTTTTATGGTAATTTTATTTTGATAAAATACATTTTGTAAGCAGTCTTTTGTAAAGGGTGGTTTATAAATGTTCTGTTTCTCAATACATACATACATATCCCACCCTGTAACACAGGGAGCCTGTGGCCCTCCAGATGTTGCTGGACTACAACTCCTCTCCCCCATCCCTAATCATTGGTTATGTAGGCTGGGGCTGGTGGGTGCTGGAGTCCAACATCTGGAGGGACACAGATTCCCCATCCTTGCTGTAACTTCCAGTGACAAGAATGCTGATTAAAATCAGGAAGCTTGTACCAAATGTTAAGAGGAGGAGCATAGGAGAGGTTAAACTCTGAGATGCTCCCTGTTTTAATGTAGCAAATACAGGAAATATAGAGGAATGCACTGTCAACTGATCAGAGACTGTACATAATTTTTCTTTTAAAAAGTGATGAAGAGAAATCAATATTTGATGTCCTGTAGCTCAAGAGTTCAAAAAATGCAACTGTTCATATCTTTTGGGTTGGGTATCACATTATCCCTCCACTAGGGTTGCCAGGTCAGAAGCATCCCAAAACTTGAGATTTTAGGGGCCGGCCCGAGTGATGTCATTAAGCATGATACATTAAGCATCAATCACAGTTGCTTGGAGTGTACAATTAAAAAATATCTGACTGGAAATTAAGCTAGTAGAAAGGAAGGTGGAAGGCATACAATGACGTGTAGAAAAAAGGAGGGGTGCGAACCCTGAATGCCAAAGGAGGGAGTATCAATATGTTTATTGTATATTTTCTTAGAAGAAGTAGCTTATAATATAAAATGCCCAACGCGTTTCAGCCCATCAAGGGCTTTCATCAGGGGATGATAGTTGCTAATGATTAGAGAATTTACTTGATTGCTCCAGTATAGTAATTTCGCACCTGTATATAGAGTTTTTAGCAACTATCATCCCCTGATGAAAGCCCTTGATGGGCTGAAACGCGTTGGGCATTTTATATTATAAGCTACTTCTTCTAAGAAAATATACAATAAACATATTGATACTCCCTCCTTTGGCATTCAGGGTTCACACCCCTCCTTGGAAATTAAGCTAGACATCTTAGCTAAAAGATGGAGCATGGGTAGTGAACATTTAATCTAGCCTACTTGCTTTCGGCAAGAAGGGTTTAAGTGCCTTCAGGCAAGGCCAGTCACCAGAAGGCCACTGTAGGAAGAAAGGAGCCTAGTGTTATGGAAATGTTAGATGGGAGCATTCGGGAGTAAAGATGGATGCCTGAAGACTTCAATTCTAAACACACTAAGGGACTAAGCCCCATAGAACTCAACAGGACTTACTTTTGAGTAGATATAGTTTGGATTGTGCTGTTGGTAAAGGTTGACTAGGGATCCTCTGCAAAGACATCCATATCCAAGCAGGGTTGGCAACCCCCTGCCTGGAATGCCCTGCCCTTATCTGTTAATGTGGCTGCTCCAAACGTCTTTACAGATTTGACCCTTCACTTCAGAAAGAGGTCTGAGAAATGAGTAAGAGTAAGAAGATTCTCTACCCTTTCTGTCTGCATAGATGCCCTCATCCTTCCCCTGCGCCCAGCAGAAACTCTGGGCCAGGTGGAACACAGTGTCATCTCATAGAGGATACCCTCCCCTTTCCTGGGGTATATGATTTGTCCTGGCCTATAGCAGATTTTGGGGTGGACACCCCCAGTTACTTATTTTTTCCTGTTTTTTCCCCTCTGCTTTGGTTTTGCATAGATGCCCTCATCCATGCACTGCGCCCAACAGAAGCTCTGGGCCAGGCGGGACGCAGTGGCATCTCATAGAGGACACCCTCCCCTTTCCTGGAGTGTATGATTTGTCCTGGCCCAGAGCAGACTTTGGGGTGGGCACCCCCAGGTACTTATTTTTTCCTGTATGTTTTGGTCTGCTTTGATTTTGCATAGATGCCCTCCTCTGTGCCCTGCTCCCAGCAGAAGCTCTGGGCCAGGCGGGACACAGTGGCATCTCGTAGAGGACGCCCTCCCCTTTCGTGGGGTATATGATTTGTCCTGGTCCAGAGCAGATTTGGGGGTGGGCACCCCCAGTTACTTATTTTTTATGATTTTATGACATCATTATGTATTTATGATAATATCAGAAGCCTGATTATTTTCTTTACATAAATGTATTGTTATTCTTGACGGGGAGAGTCCCCGATCACAGTGATATATCATACAGAGTACCCCAACATATATTTTGGGGTTCAGAGACATGTTAAGTTTGGTTTGAAGTTGCTGTAGTTGTCAACTCTTCTTCTTTTTTAGTGTTTTGAACTTTCAAGCAAATAAGGAACTGGGAACTAGGAACCAACTTCAGTGTCGTATCAGTTAAATAGATTAAACAGTTGCAGGGGGGCAGCTGACATTTTGGTGTATATCTCAGGAACCAGACCACCTAGAAACGTCACTTTTTTAAAAATTGAAGCTGGAGATTAAGGGGTGCTAGTCGGAGAGCCAGAGGGCCCCTCCAAAAACCAGAGACTCCGGCCAAAAAACGGAGACTTGGTAACCCTACCCTCCACACATGTGCATGCACTAGAGATTCCAAGTCTCTGGTTTTTGCCCAGAGAGTCTGGTTTTTGGGGGTCCTCTCTGGGTCTCCGGGTGAGTCACCTTAATCTCTGGACTCTTCACTTTCATTAAAAAAATATTAAGTTTCTAGGTGGTCTGGTTCAAAAGATATAAATCAAGATGTCAGCCCCCCCCCCACAACTTCTGTTAGTACCGGCTGCACTAATCCCTGCCCTTTCAAGTTTTTAGCCAATAAGTGAAATCAGTGTTGTGATTGACAATAGCAATAGCTAAACCCCATTTGAAGTTCTGATAACAGTTTCCTGTTCTTGCTTCACATCAGGAATTCAGGAAATATATAGCTTTCAGCAGCATAAAGAGTACTTTCTCTGTGCAGGATTGGGACTTGCTTCTGAGTAAACATTGCACTACAACACAAGATCACAGCAGGATCTTGGTAGGCATAAAAGTGTACATGCAGGGGTTTTTTAATTACTTGCAAAAATGGCATATTATACTTTTTATCTTTCCAATAATTTTTGAAAATAAGTTTTTAAAAGTGTACATGCTGCAGTGTTATACTTTTCTAATTAAGGAGTCAAACAAGTTTAAATTTTACTGGACTGTTGAAGAGGGCAGTTTATTTGTCTTATTCATAACCTGTTTTGAAAACCTTCCCAATACAGTATTAAGTTTTTCTGGGAGTAAAGTCAGTGGTGTACCTAACATATTTGACACCCAGAGCAGATCATTTTTTAATACCCTCCTCCTCTATACGACAAAATTATTTTCAGTAATAATCATGAAATAAAAGAAATAATAAATAAGTGTTGGTGAATGTTAAAGAATCACCCTCCTCCCAAAAGGCAAATGTGAAAACTTTGCAAAGAGGCTTAGGCATGTTTTCTGCTTTAAGAATTCGCTATATAGTTTACTTACAGTACAATTACTCTGACCTAAGTGTGTTTAATAGGGCTTATATCCAGTAAGTGAGTATAGGATGGAAGACTAGGCCTTGATTTGGGTTGGCATTGGGGGGTGAAAACAGGATTCTTGTGCCTTTAACAGCTGTATGGCAGGCAAAAATTCATCAGGTCAAAACTTTTCTAGTATGCATATATAATTATTATGGGAAAAGCTTCACCATGACTGCTCTCTAATTTTGTGTTATATCACACCCTCCCCATGGCAGCCATTTTATGACTGGTGCCCTCAACACTGTCTCAAAATTTGAAATGTGACCTCTGGTCTGAAAAGGCTGGCAACCCCTGAATTATAGTTTGCATGTGAAAAATAACTTTCCTTTAAATCAGTAAGGGTGGGGGTTAGCGTTGAGGGATAAGGGGCCCTTGCTCCCATCATCTCACTCTGGAGTCACTTAACACCAACATTGATAATTATACAATATGTGTGTATACAATGCTATAAGTAAAGCAGGCATTGCAAAACAATCAACAAAACCTGTCCACAATAAAATCTACACCTGCCAGACCTCAAAAATCCTTACTGATCTTACTCCAATAGCTGTAGAGGGTTGCTGAAATAAATAAGTCTTTCAACTTCTTTTTGAAAACCAGAAGTGGGGGGCTTTGGCAAATGAAGGAGACCCTGCAAAGATGGAGCAAAGCTAGAAATGGCCCAACTTCATACTCTAAGAGAGTAATCCAATCATTCAAATAAACATGCTTCCAGCGGCAGCGAGGTACACATGAAGCGGCACCCCGGGCGCCCACTGCCCCCCCCCGCAGAGAAGGCGAGCCCCACCAAGACAGGCATCAGCATGCCGGCTAGGCGTGGGGCTCATTTACTGCGTGCAGGGCTGGCTCAGCATGGGAGTCGGGTACCGGACCCTGGAGAGATTTGCAAATAGCTCGAATAAGTTTTTCTTGAAGGGATGCAGAAGCTCCAGAGCTCTGGTCACTTTTCTTGGCGGAGACAAAAGTACAGAACAAAGTGACAGGGTTTACCACACCCTGAAGGGAAACAAAACTCAGAGCGTGTCTGCAGAGTGGCTCGCACACTCTTAAAAGACTGAGCTGGGTAAGGTGCAGGGAGGGAGGGAGGGAGGGATAGGTGGGGCAACTTCTTGCACTGGTTGGTTGCAAGCCCGCGTGATGCTCTACAGGCCCTGGCAGAATTAAGGGCCAGCTGCGAAGGGAGAAGAGGAGGGGGTAAAAGAAGGTGGGAAGTCTCTTTATTGGTTGCCGGTAAGGGCTAGAAAGACAGAAGTGCGCAAGGTACGCCAGTGCTCTGTACCCAGGTAGAAGCCTGTGCCTGGGTTCAGTGCTCTTGAGAAAGAGTCTACCCTGGTACCCTGAAGCAGACAATGCACCCCCTTATTGCCTGCACCTGGGGCAAACCGCTCCCACCACTTCGCCCTTGGTACGCCACTGAGTAAAGCTGCAGTGCTAATTCCACATACCTGGGAGTTAACCCCACTGAATTCAGTAGGACTTACTTTTGAGTAGACATGGTTATGATTGTGCTGAAAATCAATGAGACCTTTGAGTGAACATAGAAAATAATTGTGTTGGACTTCCGGGAAGGATTGCTTCGCTTGTGCCTGCCTCTGAGACGAGCTCTCGTCTCAGAGGAAGCTTTTTCAGTTTTAAAACCAGCCAAAAGGTTTTTTTTGACTGGTAAAAACTTTCTCCCAGGCAAGGGAGAAACGAAGAGATCATCCACAAGCTTCGTTGTGTTTGTTGGGGGACTTGAATTCATTAGGATTGCCTATGAACGAAGGACCAGCCAGCAACATTGGACGGAGCCAAGGAATTTCAAGCAAGCTCAAACTGATTAAGCGAGACGTTTTTCTTTTCTTCAGAGAAAAACAGATTCTAACAGGCAAGCATTCTTCTTTCTATCCTTATCATTTGGCTTAAATTGTTGCAGTAAAGAGATTTGTTAAAAGAATCAGCAGTAAAGAATCCCTGGGTGAGTTATAACTTTTCTCTTTTATACACGGAATTAAGGCGGAAGGAAATCGAAATAGCTTATCTTTGTTTTTATTGCAAAAAGCTGGCCTGGAATTGAGAATTATAAAGATACAAACGGATGAGAGATATCTAATCTGAGGAGAAAAAATTTGATTTATATGAACTTTTGAGTATTATATGTCTGGGACTATTTTTTCTGGTCTACTTCATTTTGACGAATCTGCTTGTTCTTTATGCCACTAACTATTTGGAAGCTGTGAACTAAATTTGTTTTGCATTCTTGGACACATAAGAGATAAGGCAGTTTGTGCTGTCTACATTATGATGTCATCAGGTTTGGAATATTAACTCCTTTGTTGCTGGAAAAAGAAATAAATTGCTCTTTGCTTGGGAATAGTGCTATATTGGAAATTGAAGGGTTTTTTTTTTCCTTCTTGGTTTTAAAAATGACAATTAAGAAAGTGGCTGAGACCCTGGAAGTACCGTATATTCCGGCGTATAAGACGACTGGGCGTATAAGACAACCCCCAACTTTTGAGAAGATTTTCCTGGGTTAAAAAGTCATCTTATACGCCGGAATAACAGCCCCCCAACCACAGCCACAACTCTTCAACCCGCTTGCCCCATAGCAACCCGCCCCCAGCCGCAAGAAAGACCCTGATCCCCATTTAAAAAGCCAGCGTCCCTCTCCCCTTTCTTCCCTGTGTGGCCAGCGCCCCCTCGCCCCATAGCCCGCACCGACCTTTGCCCACCAAGAAGTGGATGTCGCTGAGCACCTCGTTCTTGAAGAGGAAGGCGAAGCGCTCCTGCACCGTCGGCTTTGTCGCCTGCCAGTTGTAGGCCGGCTCCCGCGGCGCCAGCAGGCCGGAGGCGGCGGCGGCGGCGGAGGGCGCCGAGGAGGAGGCCGCAGGGGCAGCTGTCGGCAGCGGGTTCCCACCTCCGCCGCCTCCCGCTGCTGCTGCTGCTGCCGCCGCCCGGTGGTTGTGCGTCAGCGGAGGCGCCGGCGCGGCCTGCGGCGGCGAGAGCAGCGAAAGCGGTGCACCGTTGGCTGCCCGAGGAGGAGCAGCCGCCGCTGCCGCAGCCCCGTCACTCGCCTGAGCAGCCGCGGGCGGAGGAGCAGCAGCAGTGGCGGGAGGCGGCGCAGGCGAGGCCGGCACGGAGGAGAAGGACGCGGGGAGGCTGCTGCTGCTGCTGCTCCCCACCCCGGCCGCCATTTTGCAGTGGAGGAGGCCGCGCAGGAGATGGCGGGGATGGAGGAGCAATGGGGATTCCCCTCAGGGGAGGGGACGCCGGGCCAGGCTGCAAGCAGGAGAAATACTATATTCTGGCGTATAAGACGACACCCGGCGTATAAGACGACCCCCAACTTTTGTGAAGATTTTCCTGGGTTAAAAAGTCGTCTTATACGCCGGAATATACGGTAAATATGTTTCAGAAAATAATGGATGAGATTGAGATAACGAAACAAGAACTTAGACATGGCAAACAAGAGTTGAAAATTGAATTTGGCAAAATGAAGCAGGAGCTGAAAGAAATAGGGGATTTTATGAGAGAGGAGGTTGATGAGATCAGAGATATAACTAGACAAGCAATAGAAAAAGAAAGAAAAATTAAAGGGAAGATGCAAGTCCTGGAGATTGGAACAGATATATCAAATGTGGAACTGGAAAAAGATTTGGAGTTTATGGACCTTAGAGATAAAGATTACTGTTTGGAATTCAGCGTTGTCCCTGAAGAAATTGATGAAGATATCAGAGATAAAGCTATCAATGTTTTGAAAAAATTTCTGGACTGGAATGATGTGATGGAGCTTGAAATAGAGAAAATTTATAGAATTAATTACAGATATGTGACAATGGAAAAACTCTCAAGAGATGTGCTAGTGCATTCCGTAAAAAAGAGGAACAGAGATATGACTTTACAACAACATTTCAGTAACACATTCAGAATTGATGGCAAGGAAATATTTGTGAGGAAGGAAATTCCCATCAGACTCTTATTATATGACTATGACAGCAAGATTATTATGGATGCAAAGATGGAAGATGGAATTAACACTGATAATGGAAGAATGGCTATTGAAATTACTGGACCTAGCAGACTTGATGAGATGGATTAATCGACATGTTTATTTGGAGAAAAATCGATGGATATATTTCTCAAGGACTGGAAACCTCTCTTTGACTTTTTGTGGAAAGAATAAAGTGATGTTAATGAGATTTGATGATTAATTAAGATAACTACTGGAGGAAAGTGATTTTGTAATATATTAAGAGACAGGTTTGTTATATATTATAGACCTATAACTGATCTGCGACAAATAGGAAGTCAACATTTTATTTTATTGTATTAGTTATTAATTTGTTTTTGTTTTGTTTTGTTTTGTTTTTTGAAACTTTGAATAAAAAATTAATGAGAAAAAAAAAGAAAATAATTGTGTTGTAAATCTTTCTCTCCCCCAATGATGTTTAAAAAAAAAAAAAAGCAGTTAGGCAGGACTTACTTAGGTGTCATTGCTTTTATTTGGCAGGAAACTAATACTTAAAAAAAAAAAGTTCTGCAATGGCCAACTGATTTTGACAATAAACTATTACAAGTAGGGTTGCCAGGTTCTTGGCCTGAGACTGATCCTGTATCTTTAGGAGAAGAGAAAGTCAGCACAGTGCAGGTGTTCTTGCAACTCTGTAATGGGAAAAACCACAAGGTGGAATTCTCCCTGCCCCCTCCACAACTTTTAAAGATACAGAAGACCTCTTGGAGGCCAGGCCTGGCAACCAAGAGGTCTTCTGTATCTTTAAAAGTTGTGCAGGGGGAGGGGAGAATTTCACTTTGTGGTTTTTCCCATTACAGAGTTGTAAGAACACCTGCACTTGGCTGACTTTCTCTTCTCCTAAAGATACAGGATCAGTCTCAGGCCATGGACCTGGCAACCCTAATTACAAGGGATGTATGCATTTTTACATCTCCAGTGTGTGTGTATATGGAATATTTCCAACAACCCTGTGAGGTAGGGCTGGAAACCAAGGCAACTCACAACAAGAAATAAAGCCATTTAAAATCCAATAACCATAAAACAAATATAAAACAGTTGCAAAACAGCTTAAAGTGGCATGATTATTAATTTTGGATTGGGTGAGTGAAGTTGCTTATCATTGAATTGCAGTCCTGTGCATGCTTCCCTGTCTTGAGTAAGCCCCATTGAATACATTGGGATTTAATTCTAAGTAAACATGCATAGGATTGCACTATAAATATCTTTACAGGTTGTGTAAATAATAAACATCTTTGACATTCAAGCTTATATATTTATTATTTTATTTATTTATTTATTTATTTATTGCATTTGTATACCGCCCCATAGCTGGGCAGTTTACAACAATTAAATATTTCTTCATACTATGTCTTGATATGTATCTGATTGCACGCTATGGTTGTAAATTATTATTTAGAAATTATTATTTCCTCTACATTTTAAGTATGCCCTTCTTCCTTGGGGTGGTCATGTTCCCCCTTTGTTGTTTTCACCCTGAGGGGCAGATTAGGCTGAGATATGGTGTGTAGCCCGTGGTCATCCAGTAAACTTTGTAGCTGATTCCCATTTTAAAATTTAATTAAAATTATTTATACGCAGGCAAAGTTTATAAAGTAATGTGGATCCACATAATAGATTTAAAGCATATCCAACTTGCATTTGTATACCGCCCCATAGCTGGGCAGTTTACAACAATTAAATATTTCTTCATACTATGTCTTGATATATATCTGATTGCACGCTATGGTTGTAAATTATTATTTAGAAATTATTATTTCCTCTACATTTTAAGTATGCCCTTCTTCCTTGGGGTGGTCATGTTCCCCCTTTGTTGTTTTCACCCTGAGGGGCAGATTAGGCTGAGATATGGTGTGTAGCCCGTGGTCATCCAGTAAACTTTGTAGCTGATTCCCATTTTAAAATTTAATTAAAATTATTTATACACAGGCAAAGTTTATAAAGTAATGCGGATCCACATAATAGATTTAAAGCATATCCAACTTGTGTTTAAAGCACCTGACTTCCCCCAAAGAATCTTGGGAAATGTAGTTTCCCCCTCACAGTTATAGTTCCCACCACCCGTAACAAACTACAGTTCCCAGGATTTTGTGGTAGGATTCATGTGCTTCAAATGTATGTTAAATGTGCTTTAAATGCATGGTGTGGATCTGCCCTAGTATGTTGTGCATTCATTAAAAAAGGTAAAGGTGTCCCCGCACTTATAGTGTGAGTCATTTCCGACTCTTAAGGTGATGTCTTGCGTCATTTACTAGGCAGACCGTATATATGGGGTGGGATTGCTAGTTCCTTTCCTGGCCTTTCTTTACCTCCCAGCATATGCCGGGTACTCATTTTACCGACCACAGATGGATGGAAGGCTGAGTGGACCTTGACCCCTTTTACCGGAGATTTGACTTCCTCCTTCCGTTGGAATCAAACTCCGGCCGTGAGCAGAGCTTCGGCTGCGTTACCGTCGCTTACCACTCTGCACCACAGAGGGCACAAGGGAGCTCAGCTCCTCCTGATAGCTCCACACTGGCTGCGTAGCCCGTGGTTCTCGGACCTCCTCTCACTGTCAGTCGCAGACCCCTGGACACTGCCTGTCAGGCCGGATCTACTCTCTCAGGGACCGATCTGGCACCCAGACCCAGCCTGGCTGAGTTTGACAGCCTGGCGTTTGAACGGAGGCAACTGAGGGCTGCTGGCTTACCCCCAGGCATGGTGGACACCATCTTAGCTTCTAGAAGACCGTTGACGATGCGTATACACCAGAGTACTTGGCGGGCCTTTTCCAGCTGGTGCACCTCCAAGGGTGTCTTTCCCTCTCAGGCCACTGTGCAGCGGATGTTGCAGTTCCTCTATAGAGGGCTCAGAATGGGTCTGAGACCGAACACTTTGCGTCATCATGCCTCCATTATCTCATCTATCCTGTCCGTCTCTTCATTGGCCGTTCCTGTGGGTTCTCAGCCCCTCATCAAATGCTTTCTGAAAGGAGCCGTACGCCTTTCTCGGCCTGTGTGTCACCACTTTCCCTCCTGGAGTCTCTTGAAGGTCCTGAAAGCCCTACAGCACCCTCCATTTCAACCTCTTGCGTCTGTCCCCCTCCGACTGTTCTCCTTCAAGGTCCTGTTCCTGGTCGCTATAACATCGGCGAGAAGAGTCTCAGAGCTGGGAGCCTTGTCATTGGCACGCCATCTCTGCATCTTTCATAAGGACTCTGTGGTGTTGCAGCCAGACCCATCCTTCTGTCCCAAGATCAACTCAGCGTTTCACTGTAACCAGGACATTGTTCCTCCATCATTCTGTCTGAGGCCAGTCCATCCATTAGAGAAGGCCTGGCATTCACTAGATGTTCGCAGAGCTCTCAAAATCTACCTCTCTCGCACCCAAGACATCAGACTCTCTGAGTCATTATTCGTATCCTTTCATCCTAGGACCTTGGGGAAAAAGGTTTCCAAATCCACGTTGTCCTGTTGGTTGCGGGCTTGTATTGCTCTGGCTTATGAGTCCCTTAACCTCCCTGTGCTGACTAACATAACGACCCATTCCACCAGATCAGCAGCCCCTGCGGCTGCCTTCGCAACCAACGCACCCCTTGCAGATATTTGTAGAGCTGCGGTTTGGTCTACCCCAAATTCTTTTGTGAAACATTATAAGATTGACCGCTACGCTTCTACTGATGCCTCCTTTGGGAGGCGTGTCCTGCAACACATCCTTTATGATAAGTAATCAGTTGGTGGTCCCTCCCTATTGGGGGGCTGCTTTGGTACATCCCACCTGATGGCAGGCTACCTCTGGAAAATGGTCCATTGGCCTCACCTGAAGGGTGATTTTCACAGGTAGACTGCCATCAGGGCCCTCCCTGTTGGAGGAGATCTGGATGTTCTGTTCCACCTTTTATATTCTGGCTGTTGTGAGCTTTCTTTTTCTGCACTGTTTAGTTACGTCAAAACCTTTACGACTCTGTTGCACTGCATATGGCTCTCTGTTGTTACCAGGGACATTGTCTCTATTTTCCTTGCTGCTGGGCCTGTGGGCCTTTTGTTCTTTTCAGATGTGCCACTTCGGACTCATTGCGAATGAAACTGGAGTGCCTCAGGTTTTGACTACAGTGCATTTTTGCCTTCGGACGCTAGATGGAAAAAGAAACATTTTAAAAGATAATTTTTAAACAGGGCTGTAGCTCAGTGATAGAACATACGCTTTGCATGCAAAGGTCCAAAGTTCAATCTCTGGAAGAGACTATTGCCTGAAATCCTGGAGAGCCAATGTTAGTCCATGTTATCAGTACTGAGCTAGATGGTACCAAATGGCCTGACTCGGTATAAAAGGGGAAAGACATCCAAGGGCCACAGTGACTCCAACATTTATTTATGTATTTAATTTAAAAAAAGTATATACTGCTTTATTGTAAAAAGCCTCAAAGCAGTTTATAGAATAAATTAAAACAATAAAATTATTAGCAAAAACAGTTAAAGATGGTATTTAAAAACATTCAAAAATAATAAAACCAACCATGAGTTAAAAACATAAAATACATAATAGCTGCTACATGGGCTTGCCTAAACAAAAATGTTTTTAGCAGGTGCCAAAATAAGTACAATGAAGGCACCTACCTAACGTAAATAGGCAGAAAGTTCCAAAGCATAGGTGCTGCCACACTAAAGGATCGATTTCTTACAAGAGCAGAACGAGTACTACGTGGCACCCGCAACATGAAAAGCACACCTTGAACTTGGCTTGGTAGCAAATTGACACCCAGTGCAGATTTCAGAGCAGAAGTATTATGTGCTGATAGGGTGTCACTCATGTCAGCAATCATGCCGCAGAATTCTGCACTAACTGCAGCACCCGGGTCAGGTTGTGCTGCATGGGGATTTCTATGACCTTGGCTGACTGGATGCCAGGATTTTTTTAGTTAGGAACTCCGACTGCTTGTGGGATGCTGAGTTTTCTGTCTTACTCATAGGAATCTTGTTGTGGTTGGTATGGTATTGCATTTAGGAAATCATCACTGCCTTTTTCTTTTTCTATTTGCATTTCATTTACCTCTGACCTTACTCCCTTACATCCATAGAAGCAACAACAGTGGTTCCATGTGCTCAGCTCAACCTCCTTAAACCCACTAATGATGCACATTGTTATTTGCATGATGGTTTGTTTCTTGCCCAATATGGTAAAAGAGAATTCACATACAGGGAAGTGTGGCTTCAATTGCTGTTGTTCCCAATTTATTCCCTGCAAAGGTAGACCAAACCATGTGTGTTTTCTCTGTGTCAATTAATGCTCACTGGAATTGAATTGGCTGTCAAAGTGAATTTATAGCAGCCCTCAGAGTAGGCAGGAAAGAGTAGAGAATCTTCTTCACTCTTACTCATTTCTCAAACCTCTCTCTGCAGTGAAGGTTTAAGTCTGCAAAAAAGTTTGGAGTAGCCATGTTGAAAGGCAGGCAGGGCATTGCAGGCAGGGAGTTGCCAACCCTGCTTTGATATGGATATTGTTGCAGAGGATCTCTAGTCTTACCAACAGCACAATCCTAACAATATCTACTCAGAAGTAAGTCATGTTGAGTTCTATGGGGCTTAGTCCCTTAGTGTGTTTAGAATTGCAGCCTTCAGGGGCATCCATCTTTACTCCTGAGTGCTCCCATCTAACATCTCCACAACATTAGGCTCCCTTCTTCCTACAGTGGCTTTCTGGTGACTGGCCTGGCCTGAGGGCACTTAAACCCTTCTTCCCAGAAGCACGTAGGCTAGATTAAATATTCCCTACCCAAGATCTCTAAGCAGGTGAGAATGAATGATCCCGTCACTTCAGCTGGATCTAGAAGCACTAATTTAGCTAAGATTTCTATTTTAATTTCCAATCGGATAAATTTTTTTTGTTTGAGTGGTATGGTCCAAGCAACTGTGGTTGATGCTTAATGTATCATGCTTAATGACATTGGTATGGACCGCCCCTGAAATCTCAGAGTTTGGGATGCTTCTGACCTGGCAACCCTAGCGTGCACACATGCACACACAGATACCTTTGATCAATCCTTTTTATAAATAATATACAACAGTATTCATAATGGTGTATCTAACAATGGTGACTGTTTTTAAAAAGGTTATTAAGACTGTGTACATACCATACACTTATGTATACAACCCTAACCCCAACCTCCTCCATTCCTGGCCTGCTGAGACTGAGAATGTGTACATACCATACATTTAAAGCACCTTACTTTCCCCAAAGAATCCTGGGATCTGTAGTTTAAGGGTGCTGGGAAATGTAGCTTTGGGAGGGATAAACTACAGTTCCCAAAATTCTTTGGGAAAAGTCACGGGCTTTAAATGTATGGTGTGTACAGAGCCTCACTCTCAGCAGGCCAGGAATGGAGGAGGTTGGGGTTGCTTTACATAGCCCAAGATGTACACCCCTGCACTTCTTTCATGCTGTTCTCAGTAGAATAATATTAGATTTAGGGCTTTAGGGATGCCTCTTCTCCCAAAGCCCTCAAAGCTCTTCTTCATTATTTTCTTAGGTATCCCAGGCCCATCGCTTTGAGCTTTTCTTGACTGCTGCTACTCTCATTTCTCTCTCCTCTTTCAAGGCCGGTTGAAATATAATCAGGGTTCTGTATGACCTTCTTTCCTATATTCTTCAATGGAGTCATCCAACTGAATATTTTGGTGAATTCTTCCTGCTGGTTAAATCTCATCATGCACAGAAATGAAGCACAGGGTCCCAACCAATGGCCGATCAGATGGTGATAACTATTAGGGGAAGGACTACGCAGCTCAGTCGTACAGCACATGCTTTGCATGCAAAAGGTCCTTGCTTCAGTCTCCAGCTTCTCCAAGTAGGACTGAAAAAGACTCTCGAGAGCTGCTGCCAGTCAGTGTAAACAATATAGAGCTGGAGAGACCAACAGTCTTGTTTCTGTCTGTGAGTTCTATGAAAAATAAACAAAAGTGGTGATATCCCTATCATATCATGGAAGGCATAGGCTAGTCTTGCGCCCCATCTGCACTATATATTTAAAGCAGTATATCACTTTAAACGATCATGGTTTCCCCCAAAGAATCCCGGGGACTGTAGTTAGTTAAGGGTGCTGAGAATTGGTAGGTGACCCTTTATCCTTTCAGGGAGCAACAATTCACAGTGTTTCCTGTGAGGAGAGATTGATTGTTAAACCACTCTGAACTGGAGCTCTGTGAGGAGAGCAGAGTCTTCTAGCAACTCTCAGCATCCTTCACAAACTACGGTTCCCAGAATTCTTTGGGGGAAGAATCTTTTTAAAGTGGTATGATCCTTTTTTAAATGTATAGCTCAGATGGGGCTTTGCTGACAGTAAGGTAGCAATTATTGTTGCTGTAGGGGACATTGCACTTCAGTGTGTGAGTACTGTACACCTCTCCAATGTAGAATAGAAAAAGCAGTTGAAAATTCATGTGTTAGTCAGAATGTCGTGTGTGTGTGTGTAATATGCTGTGCTGTGCTGACTAGAACAGTGCTAGGGTTGCCAGGTCCATGGCCTGAGACTGATCCTGTATCTTGAGGAGAAGAGAAGGTCAGCCAAGTGCAGGTGTTCTTGCAACTCTAATGGGAAAAACCACAAGGTGGAATTCTCCCTCCCCCTCTCCACAACTTTTAAAGATACAGAAGACCTCTTAGAGGCCGGGCCTGGCAACCAAGAGGTCTTCTGTATCTTTAAAAGTTGTGCAGGGGGAGGGGAGAATTTCACCTTGTGGTTTTTCCCATTACAAAGTTGCAAGAACACCTGCACTTGGCTGACCTTCTCTTCTCCTAAAGATACAGGATCAGTCTCAGGCCAAGAACCTGGCAACCCTATAGAACACTGATCAACTGCCACCTCCGAAAGCAATAGCTGAGAAATAATTGCCTTTCATCTGAGGAGGCAACATTCACAGTCTAGTAGTATTCCAGGTAGTAGGACTGAAGTAATCAGCAATTCCACCACATCAGAAATGTTTGCTGAGAGGATCATCTAGCTGATTGCGACAGCGATAGTTACACAATCTTCCCTGCGTCATCCACAGAATCTTGAAAGGCCCAGGTCCACATGGTGTCTGGCACATTTCAAACACTACGTACAGGTATATGCCAAATAGCAGTAACTGTGATCAGGAGGGGAAGCTAGGGAAAAGAACAGCAGCAGCAACATGGACCTATAAACTGAGATAGCTGGAAGGCAGCTACATGACCTGAAATTTGGGCAAAGTTGTTTGCTTCAGACTGATTCTCATTCCAGTCAACCATGGCACTGCACTGACCTGACAAGGGCCATTGCCAGGACCAGTTCTAAAGTGCGGTCAGGTTGGGCACTGGCCTGAGGGCCCCGGAGCTACAGGAGCCCCTGAGGGGCTCCGCTCCCCTTCCACGATCCACACACCCCCACACACCCCACTTATATGTCAGCTGGCTTTTTAGCATTGCCCTTAATGAAGATGGCAGCCGCAGCTTCCCTAAGGTACTGAAGCCGCTGCTGCTATCTTAGTTGATGGCAGAGATGTGCGCGCATAGCACGCACGTGTGCCATCAACAAAGA
Source organism: Rhineura floridana (assembly GCF_030035675.1). NCBI lineage: Eukaryota > Metazoa > Chordata > Lepidosauria > Squamata > Rhineuridae > Rhineura > Rhineura floridana. The sequence continues at coordinate 122,215,518 of NC_084482.1, read as the reverse complement.
TGGCGGCAGAGGCTTCATTCCCCTTAGGGAAACCGCGGCTGCCATCTTCATTAAGGGCAATGGTAAAGACTAGACAGGTAGGGGGGCCGTGGGGGGGCGCATGCATGCAAGGGCCCCCACATGCCTGGAGCTGGCCCTGGCCATTGCGCAGCTATTTCACCAGCCTTGTGGGGATGAGGTGGTGAAGTGGATGTAACAACTGTCATTTTGTTTCCCAGAAATCTCTGTTCTGTGGCACTTCTTGATTTTGGGTAATTAAAAATGGCTGCCACCATAAAAAATGGCTGCCTACTTTGCCCCTCCCTGGCAGTTACCATTATAAAGTTCAGCTGTTGAGTATACACAGAAAAACACTTTCACAGAGTGAGTGGATCCTCCAGCATGTATCATTTTCTTCAAGAGGTGCAGTGTTAAGTACCTCTCCAAAAGAAAGGGAAGTGAGTGACGCAGGCTTATTAAAAATATAGGATTGTATCCAACTAAATCATAGTGTGTTTGAACTGACTGCCATGAGTGCAACAGAACTTCCCCTTCCTCTACTTCCCCCAGTGTAACCCCCATAGCTGTTCTGGAGGATTAAGGAAACTCCTAAAGCATATTTGGGGGACACCTGGAGACAGGGAGAAATTCTGTTATACTCACGGAAGTCGTTCTGAACATGCAAAGATAGAACTGGATACAATCCAAAGTCACAGTGTACTGTCCTATCTCACACTGTTTTTAAACCTGAAATACTATGGGAAAACTTTCATTACTTTTGGTTATTTTAAAAGAATGTCTTGCAAAATCCTAAAGATACTTTTATTGAAAGCAGAACTAAAGGTGTAAAAGGCATTAATTGCCCTCTTTGTTGGGGTGGGGTGGGGGTCAGCTGGTTGTATAATCAGTTGGCCCATTGCATTTATTTTTATTTATTTTTAAAAATATTTGTATACTGCTTTTTCGTTAAAAACATCAAAGTGGTTTACAACACGTTAAATAAAACAACAGACACGTTAAAAGCAACAACAAACACAATGGACTTAAACGTGCTGATGAAATGCTTGGGTGAAACAAATCTGAGTCAATTTTATGAAAGAATTGCTCTTCAAATTACTGTGCCAATTCTGTGTGTGTGTGTGTGAGAGAGAGAGAGTCCAGACCAGACTCTAATGGATTAAAAATACAAACAAGAAAACATTCAGCAGCTCCACCACAGGCGAGAGCTCTAGTGAATTAGGCTCAGGAAAGTACAAAAAGGTTGATGCCTATACAATAGATATCCTACCATAAGCCTCAGATACAGCTCTCAACTGTCCCTCACTGCAAGGTACTCTTTTCTTAAAGCTCTTTCATTACACTTTAATAGTCTTTCACTGTCACCATATGTCCCTGCACTGCTTGCTTTACAGAGAGCTACAGCTAATGGTAATTAAGGCTATTTTGGTGCCTGAACCATTAGCAAAGTGCTTGATGTCCAGCAGCTCTATTTCTATTTAGAATACAAAGCTCAAAGGAAACAGAAGTGATATATTTATTCTATGTGCCTCAAGTCATCCCAGGGTAGGACAGATGAGGTTTTGGTGTTCCACTGAGCCAAATGCTGCCAGGTGCAAGACTTTCCTTCAAGCAGGGAGAAGGCATGCTGGATCTAGGGCCTCAACAGAGAGGTCCCCAAACACTTTTTATGCTGAAGGGCCATTTTACATTTTGCTTCCAGTGTAGGATGTCTGCCTGCCCACAGGATCCATGTGACTCTCGAAGGCCCACTGTTTGCCTCCCCCGCCTTCATCAGATCTTCCTGTATGACAAGAGTCTTCCACCATTAGTTCCACACCGATATCATCCACACCCAAAATGATAGGCACTTTTCCAGTTTTTAAACATGCTGCAGAAAACTACAGGGGCTTCCACACTAGGTGCTTTCTGAAGAATTACCATGCTTTGTTCACTCACTTTTTATGGTGCATTTGTATGATGTGGACACAGTGTACTTAGACTTTCAAAAAGCGTTTGACAAGGTACCTCACCAAAGGCTTCTGAGGAAGCTTAGCAGTCATGGAATAAGAGGAGAGGTCCTCTTGTGGATAAGGAATTGGTTAAGAAGCAGAAAGCAGAGAGTAGGAATAAACAGACAGTTCTCCCAATGGAGGGCTGTAGAAAGTGGAGTCCCTCAAGGATCGGTATTGGGACCTGTACTTTTCAACTTGTTCATTAATGACCTAGAATTAGGAGTGAGCAGTGAAGTGGCCAAGTTTGCTGACGACACTAAATTGTTCAGGGTTGTTAAAACAAAAAGGGATTGCGAAGAGCTCCAAAAAGACCTCTCCAAACTGAGTGAATGGGCAGAAAAATGGCAAATGCAATTCAATATAAACAAGTGTAAAATTATGCATATTGGAGCAAAAAATCTTAATTTCACATATACGCTCATGGGGTCTGAACTGGCGGTGACCGACCAGGAGAGAGACCTCGGGGTTGTAGTGGACAGCACGATGGAAATGTCGACCCAGTGTGCGGCAGCTGTGAAAAAGGCAAATTCCATGCTAGCGATAATTAGGAAAGGTATTGAAAATAAAACAGCCGATATCATAATGCCGTTGTATAAATCTATGGTGCGGCCGCATCTGGAATACTGTGTACAGTTCTGGTCGCCTCATCTCAAAAAGGATATTATAGAGTTGGAAAATGTTCAGAAGAGGGCAACCAGAATGATCAAGGGGATGGAGCGACTCCCTTACGAGGAAAGGTTGCAGCATTTGGGGCTTTTTAGTTTAGAGAAAAGGCGGGTCAGAGGAGACATGATAGAAGTGTATAAAATTATGCATGGCATTGAGAAAGTGGATAGAGAAAAGTTCTTCTCCCTCTCTCATAATACTAGAACTTGTGGACATTCAAAGAAGCTGAATGTTGGAAGATTCAGGACAGACAAAAGGAAGTACTTCTTTACTTCTTTACACTAGTGGTACACGCCCTGGTCACCTCTCGTTTGGACTACTGTAATGCGCTCTACGTGGGGTTACCCTTGAAAACGGTCCGGAAATTACAACTAATACAAAATGCGGCGGCTCGACTACTTACGAATAGTCGCCGCCGAGATCACATCACACCAGTGTTGTTCGACCTACACTGGCTACCAGTTGTTTTCCGAACCCAATTCAAGGTGTTGGTATTGACCTTTAAATCCCTACACGGTTTCGGCCCAGTTTATCTCACGGAGCGCCTTCAACGCCACCAATTATGCCGCCCGACAAGATCGGCCACACAGGGCCTTCTCTCAATCCCGCCAACAAAAACAGCCAGATTGGCGGGTACTAGAGAGAGGGCATTCTCAGTGGCGGCCCCCACTCTCTGGAACTCCCTCCCACAAGATCTCCGGCACGCCTCTTCCCTAAATGTGTTTCGGAAAGCATTAAAGACCTGGCTCTTTCAGCAGGCCTTCGGGGTATCCGGGGAGGGTTAATTGTTATAACTGTAATGCCTCCTGCCCAGTTTTAATATTGTTGCTGCAGATGTATTGTTTTTATATTGTATTATTATATTTTATCAATTGTATTCTAACAAATTTGTAAGTCGCCTAGAGTGGCCATCGGCCAGATAGGCGACGAAGAAATTAAATTTATTATTATTATTATTATTACTCAGCGCATAGTTAAACTATGGAATTTGCTCCCACAAGATGCAGTAATGGCCACCAGCTTGGATGGCTTTAAAAGAAGATTAGACAAATTCATGGAGGACAGGGCTATCAATGGCTACTAGCCATGATGGCTGTGCTCTGCCACCCTAGTCAGAGGCAGCATGCTTCTGAAAACCAGTTGCCGGAAGCCTCAGGAGGGGAGAGTGTTCTTGTACTCGGGTCCTGCTTGCGGGCTTCCCCCGGGGACCTGGTTGGCCACTGTGAGAACAGGATGCTGGACTAGATGGGCCACTGGCCTGATCCAGCAGGCTCTTCTTATGTTCTTATGTTCTTATGGTCATCAGTTTGTTTCTTCTGCCTCTTTGCAAATCTTGGAAAATCAGATTGTAACATGATCTCAGAGATCTTTCATCTTTCAAAGCAGGGTGGTTTTAGACGCATGCACTGATACTTAATTAATCTTCTGATTGGAGCTAAATTATTTTCTTCAGCTCTGTTCTTTTTTTTAAAAAAAACTTACAGTACTGCTGAAATGAAACTGTTAGCTACATCACACCACTAGTATACAGCAACAAAAAATGTGAAAAGCCAGTTGCGATTCCGTATTGCTGCTTCCAGTGGAAGAGCAATCATTGGGTAAGCACTAGGAGCTGCCTGCCTGGAATCACCCTGAGGCAAAATGTACTTGTGATTTGTTCCAATAGAAGATTCAGACTATACATTTAAAACACACCCAACACACATTTAAACCACAGCGCTTCCCCCAAAGAATGCTGGGAACAGAAGTTTGTTGAGGTTACTGGGAATTTGTAGTTCTGTGCGGGGAAAACCACAGTTCCCAAGATTGTTTGAAAGAAGTCTTGTGATTTAAATGTGTGTTGGATGTAGGGTTGCCAGGTCAGAAGCATCCCAAAATCTGAGATTTTAGGGGCGGGCCCGAGTGATGTCATGGGGCGCGTCCAAGTGATGTCATGGGGCAGGCCCAAGTGATGTCATTAAGCATGATATATTAAGCATCAATCACAGTTGCTTGGAGCATACAATTAAAAAAACTATCTGACTGGAAATTAAGCTAGACATTTTAGCTAAAAGATGGAGACTGGGTAGGGAACATTTAATCTAGCCTACTCGCTTTTGGCAAGAAGGGTTTACGTGCCTTCAGGCCAGGCCAGTCACCAGAAGGTCACTGTAGGAAGAAAGGAGCCTAGTGTTGTGGAGATGTTAGATGGGAACATTTGGGAGTAAGGATGGATTCCCCTGAAGGCTGCAATTCTAAACACATGTACTAAGGGACTAAGCCCCCATAGAACTCAACAGGACTTACTTCTGAGTAGATATAGTTTGGATTGTGCTGTTGGTAAAGCTTGACTAGGGATCCTCTACAAAGACATCCATATCCAAGCAGGGTTGGCAACCCCCCGCCTGGAATGCCCTGCCCTTATCTTTTGATGTGGCTGCTCCAAACTTCTTTACAGATTTGACCCTTCACTTCAGAAAGAGGTCTGAGAAATGAGTAAGAGTAAGAAGATTCTCTACCCTTTCTGTCTGCATAGATGCCCTCATCCTTCCCCTGTGCCCAGCAGAAGCTCTGGGCCAGGTGGGACACAGTGGCATCTCATAAGAACATAAGAAGAGCCTGCTGGATCAGGCCAGTGGCCCATCTAGTCCAGCATCCTGTCCTCACAGTGGTCAACCAGGTGCCTGGGGGAAGTCCGCAAGCAGGACCCGAGTGCAAGAACACTCTCCCCTCCTGAGGCTTCCGGCAACTGGTTTTCAGAAGCATGCTGCCTCTGACTAGGGTGGCAGAGCACAGCCATCATGGCTAGTAGCCATTGATAGCCCTGTCCTCCATGAATTTGTCTAATCTTCTTTTAAAGCCATCCAAGCTGGTGGCCATTACTGCATCTTGTGGGAGCAAATTCCATAGTTTAACTATGCGCTGAGTAAAGAAGTACTTCCTTTTGTCTGTCCTGAATCTTCCAACATTCAGCTTCTTTGAATGTCCACGAGTTCTAGTATTATGAGGGAGGGAGAAGAACTTTTCTGTATCCACTTTCTCAATGCCATGCATAATTTTATACCCTTCTATCATGTCTCCTCTGACCCGCCTTTTCTCTAAACTAAAAAGCCCCAAATGCTGCAACCTTTCCTCGTAAGGGAGTCGCTCCATCCCCTTGATCATTCTGGTTGCCCTCTTCTGAACCTTTTCCAACTCTATAATATCCTTTTCGAGATGAGGTGACCAGAACTGTACACAGTATTCCAAATGCGGCCGCACCATAGATTTATACAATGGCATTATGATATCGTCTGTTTTATTTTCAATACCTTTCCTAATTATCCCTAGCATGGAATTTGCCTTTTTCACAGCTGCCACACACTGGGTCGACATTTTCATCGTGCTGTCCACTACAACCCCAAGGTCTCTCTTCTGGTTGGTCACTGCCAGTTCAGACCCCATGAGCGTATATGTGAAATTCAGATTTTTTGCTCCAATATGCATAATTTTACACTTGTTTATATTGAATTGCATTTGCCATTTTTCTGCCCATTCACTCAGTTTGGAGAGGTCTTTTTGGAGCTCTTTGCAATCCCTTTTTGTTTTAACAACCCTGAACAATTTAGTGTCATCAGCAAACTTGGCCACTTCACTGCTCACTCCTAATTCTAGGTCATTAATGAACAAGTTGAAAAGTACAGGTCCCAATACCGATCCTTGAGGGACTCCACTTTCTACAGCCCTCCATTGGGAGAACTGTCCGTTTATTCCTACTCTCTGCTTTCTGCTTCTTAACCAATTCCTTATCCACAAGAGGACCTCTCCTCTTATTCCATGACTGCTAAGCTTCCTCAGAAGTCTTTGGTGAGGTACCTTGTCAAACACTTTTTGAAAGTCTAAGTACACTATGTCCACTGGATCACCTCTATCTATATGCTTGTTGACATTCTCAAAGAATTCTAATAGGTTACTGAGACAGGACTTTCCCTTGCAGAAGCCATGCTGGCTCTGCTGCAGTAAAGCTTGTTCTTCTATGTGCTTAGTTAATCTAGCTTTAATAATACTTTCAATCAGTTTTCCAGGGACAGAAGTTAAGCTAACTGGCCTGTAATTTCTGGGATCCCCTCTGGATCCCTTTTTGAAGATTGGCGTTACATTTGCCACTTTCCAGTCGTCAGACACGGAGGAGGACCCGAGTGACAAGTTACATATTTTAGTTAGCAGATCAGCAATTTCACATTTGAGTTCTTTGAGAACTCTCGGGTGGATGCCATCCGGGCCTGATGATTTGTGTTTTTATATTGTCCATTAAGCCTAGAACTTCCTCTCTCGTTACCACTATTTGTCTCAGTTCCTCAGAATCCCTTCCTGCAAATGTTAGTTCAAGTTCAGGGATCTGCCCTATATCTTCCACTGTGAAAACAGATGCAAAGAATTCATTTAGCTTCTCTGCAATCTCCTTATCGTTCTTTAGTACACCTTTGACTCCCTTATCATCCAAGGGTCCAATCGCTTCCCTAGATGGTCTCCTGCTTTGAATGTATTTATAGAATTTTTTGTTGTTGGTTTTTATGTTCTTAGCAATGTGCTCCTCAAATTCTTTTTTAACATCCCTTATTGTCATCTTGCATTTCTTTTGCCAGAGTTTGTGTTCTTTTTTATTTTCTTCATTCGGACAAGACTTCCATTTTCTGAAGGAAGACTTTTTGCCTCTAAGAGCTTCCTTGACTTTGCTCATTAACCATGCTGGCATCTTCTTGGCCCTGGCGGTACCTTTTCTGATCTGCCGTATGCACTCCAGTTGAGCTTCCAATATAGTGTTTTTAAACAACTTCTAAGCATTTTTGAGTGATGTGACCCTCTGGACTCTGTTTTTCAGCTTTCTTTTTACCAATCCCCTCATTTTTGTGAAGTTTCCTCTTTTGAAGTCAAATGTGACCATGTTGGATTTTCTTGGCAATTGGCCATTTACATGTATGTTTAATTTAATAGCACTATGGTCACTGCTCCCAATCAGTTCAACAACACATTTTGCACCAGGTCCCGGTCCCCACTGAGGACTAAGTCCAGGGTTGCTGTCCCTCTGGTCGGTTCCATGACCAACTGGTCTAGGGAATAGTCATTTAGAATATCTAGAAATTTTGCTTCTTTGTCATGACTGGAACACATATGTGGCCAGTCTACGTCTGGGTAGTTGAAGTCACCCATTACTACCACATTTCCTAGTTTGGATGCTTCCTCAATTTCATATCTCATCTCCAGGTCTCCCTGAGCATTTTGATCAGGGGGACGATAGATCATTCCCAGTATTAAATCCCCCCTGGGGCAGGGTATCACCACCCACAATGATTCTGTGGAGGAGTCCGCCTCTTTTTGGGTTTCGAGCTTGCTGGATTCAATGCCTTCTTTCACGTATAGAGCGACTCTGCCACCAATACATCCTTCCCTGTCCTTCCGATATAGTTTATATCCAGGGATAACCGTATCCCACTGGTTTTTTCCATTCCACCAGATCTCCGTTATGCTCACTATATCAATGCTCTTCTCTAAGACCAAGCACTCCAGTTCTCCCATCTTGGTTCAGAGGCTCCTAGCATTAGCGTACAGGCACTTGTAAGCAGTGTCTCTCTTCAAGTGTCTTTGGCACTTGTGCTTTGGCCTGTGGTAGTTTTGCCCTTCTGAATTTATATCCTGTGCTCCTACTCTCACAATGCCTACTTCTAGGCCTACCCCTTTTAAAATTTCATCATTTCTTTGGTCTTTATCCCAGGGGGGAGGTTTATTCCGAACCGGACCTTCCTCAGCTCCTGTTGGGTTTTCCCCCTCAGTCAGTTTAAAAGCTACTCTGCCACCTTTTTAATTTTAAGTGCCAGAAGTTCCATTCTGGTTCAAGTGGAGCCCGTCCCTTTTGTACAGGCCCGGCTTGTCCCAAAATGTTCCCCAGTACCTAACAAATCCAAACCCTTCCACCCGACACCATCGTCTCATCCACGCATTGAGACTGCAAAGCTGTGCCTGTCTGGCTTGTCCTGTGTATGGAACCGGTAGCATTTCAGAGAAAGCCACCTTGGAGGTCCTGGCTTTCAGCATCCTACCTAGCAACCTAAATTTTGCTTCCAGGACCTTACGGCTGCATTTCCCCATGTCTGTCGTTGGTGCCAACATGCACCACGACCACTGACTCCTCCCCAGCACTGTCTACCAAACTATCTAAACGATGGGCGATATCCGCAACCTTCGCACCAGGCAGGCAAAACACCTTGCGGTCTGCACACCCATCACACACCCCACTTTCTATGTTCCTAATGATCGAATCACCCACTGCAAGGATCCCTCCACCCCCTGGAGATATATGCTTGGCACGAGAGGATAGCTGCTCATCCCCCAAGGAATGGGTCCCTTCTAAGGGATCATTTCCCTCTTCCTCGGCTGGATGCTCTCCTTCCCCGAGACCATCGTTCTCCATGATAGCAGAAGAGCTATCATCCTTGGAGTGGGACACATCTATAACGGTCCCGAAGGCCTCATCCACACACCTCTCTGCCTCTCTCAGCTTTTCCAGTTCCGCCACCTTGGCCTCAAGGAAATGAAGTCATTCCCGGAGAGCCAGGAGCTCATTGCACCGAGAGCACACCCACGACTTCTGTCCAACAGGCAGATAGTCGTACATGCTGCAGGCAGTGCAAAACACTGGAAAGCCCCCACACCCTCCTCATAGAGGACACCCTCCCCTTTCTTGGGGTGTATGATTTGTCCTGGCCCAGAGCAGATTTTGGGGTGGGCACTGTAATGTTCTTCCCACTGGCACCACCTGTCAGGCTCCCACCCGTGGCTACCACGAGGGGAAACGTATTTTTTATTTTTCTCTAGCTCACCCTAGCACAGATCTCGCAAGATCCCACTGCTAGGCAGCACCACCAGCCACTCCCTATTTCACAATATTGCCTGGGGACTTTGCCTTAGCCTCCCTTTGCCTTATTGCTACTTAGTGTCTGGGTGCACTTGCAGGCCACAACCCCCCTGTATCTTTGTGCCAATAAAGCATACAGCCCTGGGTTGCCCTGGATACTTGATGATACACTATCTCTTCACCGCTGCCACCATTTGATACTGTTTCTTCACCTTGGTAAATACCCTGCCCCCCGACTCAACTGTCATCCTCTAATTTATACCTTCAGCCATTCAAACACTCAGCCAATCATCATACAGCATTCTCCAGCATTCTAGCCCATGTACTCCCCCCTCTCACTCAGTCACTTACCATATATCGCTTAATAAACCCGCACTTACCATATTTACAGATATTAAAATACAGGGACATCACAGGTACCCCCAATTATTTATTTTTCCTGTATGTCTTTTTCTGCTTTGATTTTGTATAGATGCCCTCTTCTGTGCCCTGTGCCCAGCAGAAGCTCTGGGCCAGGTGGGGTGCAGTGGCATCTTGTAGAGGACTCCCTCCCCTTTCCTGGGGTATATGATTTGTGCTGTCCCAGAGCAGATTTCGGCGTGGGTACCTGCAGTTACTTATTTTTTTCTACGTGTTTTTGTCCATTTTGATTTTGCATTGATGTACCCGTGCGTGCCCGGTGCCAAGCAGAAGCTCTGGGCTGGATGGAATGCAGTGGCATATTGTAGAGGACACCTTCCCCTTTCCTGGGGTATACGATTTGTCCTGGCCCAGAGCAGATTTTGGGGTGGACACCCCCAGTTACTTATTTTTTCCTTTATGTTGTGGTCTGCTTTGATTTTGCATCGATGTCCTCATCCTTCCCCTGTGGCCAGCAGAAGCTCTGGGCCGGCGGGATGCAGTGGCATCTCGTAGAGGACACCCTCCCCTTTCCTGGGGTATATGATTTGTCCTGGCCCAGAGCAGATTTGGGGGTGGACATCCCCAGTTACTTATTTTTTCCTGTTTTTTCCCCTCTGCTTTGATTTTACATAGATGCCCTCCTCCGTGCCCTGCGCCCAACAGAAGCTCTGGGCCAGGCGGGACACAGTGGCATCTCATAGAGGACACCTTCCTGGGGTATATGATTTGTCCTGTCCCAGAGCAGAGTTTGGGGTGGGCACCCCCAGTTACTTATTTTTTATGATTTTATGACATCATTATGTATTTATGATGATATCGGAATCCTGATGATTTTGATTGCATAAATGTATTGTTATTCTTGATGGGGAGAGTCCCCCGATCACAGTGATATATCATACAGGGTACCCCAACATATATTTTGGGGTTCAGAGACATGTTAAGTTTGGTTTGAAGTTGCTGTAGTTGTCTTCTTTTTTAGTGTTTTGAACTTTCAAGCAAATAAGGAACTGGGAACCAGGAACCAACTTCAGCGTCGTATCAGTTAAATAGATTAAACAGTTATGGGGGGGTGGCTGATGTTTTGGTGTATATCTCAGGAACCAGACCACCTAGAAACTTAATTTTTTTTTAAATTGAAGCTGAGAGTCCAGAGATTAAGGGGTGCTAGCCGGAGAGCCGGAGGGCCCCCCAAAAACCAAAGACTCCAGGCAAAAACCGGAGACCTAGTAACTCTAGTTGGATGTGCTTTACATGTAAGTACAGGAGATAGAAAAAGGAGTTTGACAGCTTTGGGCCCGAATAGGTCCATGCCCTGGAAAAGAATGTTGATTTATCAACCATCTCAGGCCCTGTGATTGGCAGGACACGACCTGTTGGTGGTACCACTGCTGGGTGCTGCCCCATTGGTGGTGATCTGGGACAGGGCTTGCCCAAAGGCAGCTACCCATCTGTGGAATACCCTCCTTGGTGAGGGGTGTCTCTCTTCCTCATTATTAACTTAGGAGGAGGAACTTGAATAACATTCGTTTACCTAGGCATTGGATGACTGAAAGATACCATTCTTGGCTACTTGAAATTATAAGCTGTGAGGGTGTGCGACTGTTTTAAATGTTTTTAGATGTTCTCGTATTTTAAAACATTTTAAATACGGTTTTTAAAAATAATATTGTTTAACATTTTGGTGTTTGCTGCCATGGACTCCTTTGGGAAGAAGGGCAGGACAGAAATATGATTAATAGCAGTAATGTTACTACAGTGATGCAAGTATGTATCTTTGTGCTTTGTATTTTTTATTAACCAGCAATAGCAGAGTGTCTCGGCCTTTTGGCTGTGCAGATTTATTAGTTGTTGTTATTCAATGGATTTCTAACCTGCTCGTAAAGCAGGTGTGGGGAACTTCAGGCCCAGGGGCAGAATCTGACCCTCCAACCCCTCTATCTAGCCCTTGGGACTCTCCCCAGCCACGCCCCCTACTGGCCTGGCCTTGCATCCTCCTTAAGCATTTTTGCCTGGCGGGAATGTGTCCTTGAACTCTGATGATGCCTCTTGATTGCCTGGATGGAGGACTGAGAGGAGTGGGTATATGTAGAAACTAGTTTATTGTACAAAGATAAAATTTCTATCAGTTGCTCCACCCCCTTTTGCCTCTGGCCACATTCACAAGTGGCATATGACCCTTGGAAGGTTGCCCAGAAGGGAATGTGACCTTTGAGCTGAAAAAGGTTCTCCACCCCTGATATATGACCTCCCAAGACCAGGCCATGCCTCTTCCTCAGTGTCCAACCAACTATCTTGTGCAACCTTTTAATAGTACATTGAAGCATATTTCCCACCTCTCTAAATCCCTGAACATATTCCATATATATAATACATATCCCCCACCTCTCTAAGTGTGTGAACATCTACTTTGCGAAATACATCTGTAAAGTAGTTGTTCAGGAAGTTAGATGCATGGAACAGAGAATTAGCATGTGTTATACAACCTACACAATGGAAAATTGCTTTAGAATCTATACAAATATTTATTTAGATTTGAAACAGATTGATCTAGAAAAAAACAATGTTTTGGGTATATTGGACCCCACAGCATCCAATACAGATAGATGCTGGAGGTGCAATGCTCATTGAGGCATATGATGTGGCCATGCCCAATGGTATATTTTTTTGTCTGAAGTTGTTGTTTGCATTGATTTTGTACTAGTGAAACATTTGTAGATGTTCATGTACTTTTAAACAATATCCCTGTAGTACGGGGATTAATGGCAGGACAACAAAAGTGGATTTTGCAAGCCCTTATGGTCGCAATGAGATTTATACTTTGAACCTGGAAGGATAAACACCCACCACTTGTAATGCAATGGTCTGAGCCTGAGGGTCCCATCATCCTTGCTACATTTGAACATATTTGTCTCCTATATACATCAGCCTCATGTGGATACCTATTTGGATATCAAGAGGGCTTATATCAACTTATATGCTTACTTTAAAATGGATATATTGATGGCTATTGTATCTTTAAGGTGAGCTGATGGTGTTTTTGTTACTGGGGTTTTTCACTTTTTTCTTTATTAATTTGCTATTAAAAATCAATATAATAATATATGGGAAGGAGCCCTACTTTCCACCTTATACACAATCCCACCCTGCAAAAGCCGGAAGACAGGTCCCATCTCCTTAGTCTTTGTAGCCGCTTTCACAAAGAGGAGCTTATAAGGCAAAGAAGCCTAGAGTTGGCAGCTGGAAGAGTGACCTGACCCCTCTCCATTTCTAATGGACTGAGTGAGTCAGAGTGACCAGCAGCCAGGGCACCTTTTTGGCTCCTTATTCCACATGCCTGCGCGATCTGTGCCTACTAGGGAAATGCTGTAGGTGATTATGCTAATCCCTCTTCCCTCTCCCACCGCAGAAATGGCCAGAAATGAAGAGCTTCCTCCCTTCCTCCCAAGAGTAGCTGTGTCCTGCCTGTCAGGGCTTCCCATTCCTAGTATGCAAACCCCCTCCCATCCCCCTCCCAGCCAAGCTGAAGGAATGCTTAATCCAGGCAGCCTATTCCAGTCACAGACAGGAGCCGGGTTTGTCTGATCTGTCTCTAGGAAGAGGTCAGGCAGGCCTGGGATGCAGGGAGGGGGGAGGAAGACCGTACTCTCCAGGACAGTTTAGGGTGCTGAAAGGAGGTGATGGGAAGGGTGCAGAAAGTTCCAGAACCAGGACAAAAGCATTATGTAGGTTCAGTGGGTACTAGAGGAGCTGTGGCATGGGGGAAGCAGAAGACCAGGCATAATGAAAGAGGCCATAGCAATTCAAGGTTCAATTGTGATACCTAAATGTGAGAGGAAAGCTAGGAAGACTGAGAATAATGATTGAGGAGCATAGTGAACAAGAGACTATGACTGTGATAGGACTAAATCAGTGGCTTTCTGCATTTATTTAGCACCATAAATGTGCATGTGCTGCTTACTGTCACCCCATGATTTTACTTGTCTTGCCTTGAGGTTGCCCTATTGCTGTGGGAATACTGAATTTTCAGAGCAACATAGGAAGCTGCCTTATACTGAGTCAGACAATTGGACCATTGTCTATCTAGCGCTGTATTGTCTACTCTGACTGGGAGCGTTTCTCCAGGGTTTCAGGTGGGGTTCTGTCCCAGCCCTATCTGGGAATGCCAGGGACTGAAACTGCGATCTTCTACATGCAAAGCAGTTTCTCTGCCACTGAGCTATGTCCTTTCCCAAAGGCTATACCTGGAAACTTGCACCCGAAAAGTATGCTAACTTTCCTCCATATCTATTGCTGTTAATTCCTGCCAGTGAAATGTGGTTGTGTGAGTATCAGAGGGATCTCACACTAGGGCAGAATCTAGTGAGGCATCAGTAGCAAACAACGTATGGCACCTGAGCGGCAAAATGGCCAGTGCTATTGCAGGGCAGAGAGAGCAAGTGCAGAATTGTGCTGTTGGCTAATTAATATGGCCCTCCTGCAGTACGACTGACCAATGGAAGTTTTAGCACCTATTATTCACTTGCCAGGACATATCCATGTGCTCATCTATTTACTTGTTCAGTGCAGACCTCAGCCCAAAAACGTCCACCACTTATATCAGTCACTACCTTTTGCATTCTTAAGATTTTATGTACTTGTCGTGGCTCTATACAGGTTTGCTCCCAAGGACAATAG